>NC_085841.1:77986293-78303793 GCF_035594765.1 Anolis carolinensis
AGAACCCACGCATCTGAAGTAATAGAGTCCCATTGATTGTAGAAAGGGGCTAGTCGGTCTGCAAAGATACCGAAGGGACGAGGCAGCGTGGGCTCTACAACGGTAGCGGGCGAGGAGCTTTGGCAGGAGTTGGCGTCAGGTACGCCGATTAGGCTGCGGAGGAGCAGGGGTGGATCGACCGCGTTGCTTTTGCGGATGAGGTCCCCGGCGAGGTTGGTGATGGGCTTGATTGTTCGAGCCCGAAGGCCGCCTGAAAGAATGGTGTCTGAAAGATTGCGGCGGGAAACGGCGGGAACGGTGCGGGAACCAGCGAGTGCGCTGAGGTTGAGGTTGGTCGCCACATTTAGACGCAAGAATTTTAAAGTCATGATTAGACTTGAGTTTGTCATCGGTACCGGCGTGAAACAGTCCGAGCGCGTCAAAGGGAAGGTCCTCAATGACCTGTCTGGAAGATGAGGAGAGACCCGAAGACCTCAGCCAGGCGTGGCGGCGAATGGAAATCGCGTGGGCAATCATTTTACCCGCAGTATCACCTGTATGCTTCGCCATTTGTATTTGGTGGTGAGCGAGCGAGTCTGCCTCCTGTTGGAGGGTAGTGAGGACGGAGCGGTCTTCGTCCGACATCTTAGCGAAGAAGGGCTGCGCCTTCTCCCAGATAATTTGTTGGTAGGCACCCATGCAGGCTCCATAATTCGCCATGCGGCAAAGCAAAAGGGCTCCGGAATAAAGTTTTCGACCCACGGCGTCGAAGCGCTTCCCCTCTCTGTCGGCCGGAGTATTCGACTGACGACCTGAGGATTGAGAGGCCTTAACGACCAGGGAGTTAGGGTCGGGATGGTGTTTGAGCCACTCCAGGGTATCATCGTCGGTACGGTACCAAGTCTCGATCCTCTTCGAGGTCGGAGGAATGGAGGAAGGGTTTTTCCAGGAGGCCTGGATAACGTCCAACAGATAAGGCAGAAAGGGGAGTAGCGTGGCCGGCGGAGCTTGGGCCTGCACCCTTTTGAAGACTGGGTCAGACACTGCTTTGGAGGTTTGCTTGATCTCCAAACCCAGGGCGTCGGCCATCCTGACCATTTGCTCAGCGAAAGCACGAACATTGTCAGTAGGAGAAGGCGGGTCCGCCTCATACGCGTCGTGGGGAGGAGAGAGGTCGAGACCGAGAGAGACCACCGAGGCCGAGAGGACAGAGTCTGGACGGTCGACATCAACATCTTCCTCCTCAGCCCCTTGGGGGGACTGAGGGGGAGAAGACAGCACAGTCTCGGGAGGAGGCAAGGCCTCGCGGGAAGAGAGGGCCGGAGGCCGAATGTCCTTAGAGGCTGAGGCCTGGGCTGCCCGAGCCAGGCGAGCCGTTTGTCTGCCACGCTCCGGTGTCGAGGTGGGAGGGAAGAGCTGTTGGCGCGACGAGCGAGGCGGCGCAAGGGGCTCCGGCACCGGCACCCTGACCACCGTTTGGGTAGAGTGGTGGGGTGAGTCCTGCAACTCCCCATCAGACAGGGGGTGCAATGGAGACTGAGAAACATCTCTAGGCCTCTGGGCTGGTACAATAGGAGAAGACCTTCTCGAGGAAGTTGTCGAGGAAGATGGCGGGTCTTTCTTTGAGGAGGCCGAGGAGGAGGAGCGCTGAGTTAGCCGTTTCTTCGCCGGCGGTTGCTTGGATGCAACCCTCAAGGACTTGCCAGGTGTGGGAGGAACCACAGCTGAGTCGGATTGCGCTCGACGAGACTCCTCGTGAGCCCTTTTAAAGGCTATTTTGATAGCAGAGGAGGACGGAGGGGAACCGATACGAGAGCGGATCGAGGTCACCGAAGCCAGAGAGCTCGACGTCGAGGAAGGTCCCACCTTTCCGGAGCGGGTCGACACGGTCGCCGTCGTCACAGTACACGGTGGTTTGACCGGTTTAGCGACCCTGGAGGTCTTGGACGCTCTGGACGAGACCGAGGAAGCCTTGGCTGCCGGAGGCTTAGTTGGTGGTGCCGACATAGCTCTCAAAGCTGAGGACGCCGACGTACCCGACGTCGACGGAGTCGGTTCTGGCGCGAGAGATTTTTCGTAGAGCGCCGCTCTAAGCCTAGCGGCTCTGTTCTTTCTGGCCTGAGCCGTGAGAGCTAGGCAAAAACGGCAGGTACTGACCACATGAGCCTCGCCAAGACAGAAGAGGCACTTGGCGTGGCCGTCCGAGTCAGGAATTTTAGCAGCACACTGCGTGCAACGCTTGAAACGAGTAGTAGACATGCGAAGAGTCCGAAGTGAACCTTGCGGCGGAAAAAAAGGAACTGGAGAGCGGGCGCCTGGGGCTGCCTTATATGCCCCTTGGGAAGGGGGGCGTGGTTACCGCCAAAATTTGAACTTCAGCTTGGAAGAGTTTCCGTCGGAACCTGCGCAGGCGCAGCTTCTCCATTAGTGTGAATTCACAGAGTACACGAAGAAAAAATAAAATTACCTAGATAATATGTTTCTTTTATAATGATTTGTATAGATTATCTGCTGAAATGTTTTGTGAATAATAGTTACGTTAACAACAATTGCAATGATAATAATAACGATCTTAGAAATAGTTTTATCATATTTGCAAATAATTAAATTGTAGACAAACATAAAAAACAAGAAACAAGGGGGGAAACTGAAATGTGGCCAAACTTTTAAGATTAATTGTTTTTAGCTTTTGTGATTTTAAACCTACTTTCTTGGATGCAGTAATACGATAAATGCTATAAAGTATATGGCCTGCTATACACTGCAGTTTATATACAAACAAATCAGATTCATTGCAGGTGATGTTTCACTTCTAATCTCATTTGAAAGGATCTGAATTCCTGGCTGTATGGAATGCCATTGGACACAAGTAATAGCTGTCCTTGCCTGTTTGTTAAGAAATGTAGAAAGTTCTAGTATGTGAGCACAACTGCTGAAGTTTGCATCTTACTCCAGTACTAAAATCTAGATTATAATCTGATCTTAATCTCAAGTATTAATTAATTCTCTTCAGATAAAGAATTTGGGGAGGGAGGGAAAACTACAATCTAAATCAGGTCATTGGCAACTTGTAGCTTCTGGGGTGCATCCACATAGTAGAATGAATGCAGCTTGATGCAATTTACCTGCCATGGCTCAATGCTGTGGATTTCTGGGATTTTCAGCTTGGTGAAATTCCAACTCTCTTTAGCAGAGAAGGTTGTTTTGTAAAATGACACCTCCCAAGATTCCATAGCATTCAGCCATGATAGTTAAAGTAGTGTCAAACCACTTTAATTCTACAGTGTAAATGCACCCTCAATCAATTAATCTTCTCCTTGGTTTGGTAAAGAATTTAATAGAGTTATCCAATAAACTGAACTGAATTTTCACAACAGGATCAGCACCATGGTCAGCAGTTTTAAAGCTATCCAAAAAGAGTATTTTCACCACTCATCTGGAGCACTTCATGTGACTGGATCAGGTCCTGCTTGCTAATCTCATGAATTTCAACCAGGACTGACCTCCTCTGTTCAAACACCAAGAATAGGGCCTCAATCCTGATCAAAATCACAGTAGTATAAAGGTTTTTGTCCTTACCACTTTTATCCCCACTGTCAAATCTAAATTTGGACTGAGAGTCCCATAACAGCTATTTGTGAAAGAGAAATGCTATATTCAAAAGCCAAACACATTACTAGTAGCCTGTATTATATAGTCCCATCAACAGACAAAGAACTATGCATAGCATATAGTGTTGCTATAAAGGAAGCATTTAACGCCAAATGCAGCAAATCACCTGGTTTCTATTTAAAAGGAAGAATTCAAATGAATATTATATTAGGCAAATTTTTAATGTCCAATGACCAATTTGTGGTCTAAAACACTATTAACAAAACTGAGCACTTTCCATTTTCCACAGCTAGGAAAAGAAATCACAAGCTTATTTGTTAATTTTGTCCTTTTCAAATCATGCTTAGATATATGTGTGCAATTCAAAATTTGCCGTTTTGAAAAACAGGTAGTGCTCTTTTTTAAATTAAGTCTAGAAGGATCTTATTATCAAAGCAAATTATGTTTCACAGATGAAAGTACAGCTCATATCAGCTCTGGCTCCACACAAATTCCTTCCAGTTTTGTCTGGATTGTTATGAACACTCTTCAGTTTGTGCAGCCTGAGAAGTCCAATGAACCTCATGAAGTCTTGAGGCATGCTTTCTGCCCTTTGGATCCTTGATTTGAGTGTACATTAAAAGCAAACAGATTTCAATCATCAATTGGCTTTGTGAAGGTCTGGCCCTGCCAATATGCCTTATATAATGACAATCTTTGGTCCCTTCCACACAGCTGAATAAAATCCCACAATATCTGCTTTGAACTGGAATATAGGGCAGTGTGGACTCTGATAACCCAGTTCAAAGCATATATTGTGGGATTTTCTTTCTTGATATTCTGGGTTAAATGGCTGTGTAGAAGGGCCCTCAGACAGTAGATTTCGCATGTCCTAGAACAAATCGACAAAGCATAGACAATTTTATTTGTTACTATAAATTCCAAAAGAGATGGACCGAGAGTGATACTCATGCAGTTTTTATTCTCAAGCGCCAAAATAACTAGGTTCGTCAATTGTTTTATTTGCTATTCTGTCTGATTAAACCATTTTGGGTCATCCTTGATACTGCTCTCTTGTGGAAAGTCAGAATTGCTTTTCTTTAAAGAAAAAGTAGCAGTGGCTCTCGTACCTTTTGAGAAATGGATCCAAAGGTGGTGTTGAGAGCCCTGTACTTAATGGCTGTTGGTCTCTGTGGTTCCAGTCACCATATCATGCACCTTAGATTCCATGTGAAACTCTTGGAAAAATACAACCAAAGTGAAGTGTAGCCATTATGCAAGTCAGTGGTAACATCATTAATATTTTGTTTTGTAATGAAAAATTCTTGCTAGTTTTAAAACACTGTTTTTTGCTGGAATATTTGGGAATTATTTTATCTTTGAGGATGTTTTAACATAACAAACCTCCCATGTTATTAGTATGCTAACAATGAATAACAACTAAGAAAATGCTTTTACAGAAACTGTAAATGTCTAGGGCACTTAAAAAAAACATCTGGCAAATGCACTGTATCTTTCTTTCACATGTTCTTCCTTCATATGTCCTATATTTTTGCCCTAAGCTAGGCTTACAATCACTTTTACAATTATCAAATGGTTAGATGTGCACATCCTTATTATGATGTACTTTTAGTCCATACCACATTTCTGAAATCTACTCACATGAAAAAGCTTCTGCTTTTTTGTTTAAAAGCAAAACAAAACCGAAATGGGTGGCTGCTCTTGTGAGTGCAATGTTTGGAACCCTCTTGCAGCATCATAAATAATGCTGGAAACTGTGAATTGAAAAATCTGACATATAATTTGTCTTTGAGATACACAGTGAACTGACTCAGCTGCTGCCACCACAAAATGATGAAATGTTCCTAAAGCGAATGACCCTGCTGTTGGCATCATGTTTCATACCATCTTCGAGAAAATCTCATTTAATATAAGCCCTTTGAGGGTACTTTATTTTAAATCTCAGAAATTTTGCTGAGA
Organism: Anolis carolinensis; assembly: GCF_035594765.1. Taxonomy (NCBI): domain Eukaryota; kingdom Metazoa; phylum Chordata; class Lepidosauria; order Squamata; family Anolidae; genus Anolis; species Anolis carolinensis. The sequence continues at coordinate 77,991,844 of NC_085841.1, forward strand.
AGGAGGGAGACACTCCTTAGAGTCTTAGATTTATTTCAGAAACTGCTATAGAAATTTAAGACCATCCTCTAATGAGGAAGTCACTTCCAATTTCTATGTAGACACTCTGTGTTGGCTAAATTCCCAGCTTGTTAACTACCCTATTCATTCAAATCCATCACTCTCAAATGGTGAAACTGGTACTGACACTAATCACTTTTCATCCTGTGTGTGTCTGTACGATCTTACTGTTGAATGAATGTGTAATGAATGCATTCAATTTTATTTATTTTATTTGGGTTTTTTTAGGACACAGCATTTTCAGTGGGAATATTCCGATAACTATGCCGTGATAATATTATTCATTAGAAAGAAAAATGTCAGTTCAGTGCTAAATAAAATTATTTTTTACTCAGATACAGAGCTTCTACTTCCAGATCTAGTTTTCCAAATTTTTCAAACCTTTATTGCCATGGAAAACTATGGGGAAAGGGAAATGGTGGCATTGTTTCCAAATGGGAATTCTACCCTCCTCCATGAAATTTTACTTTATTCTCCACATTTCTAACCTTGCCGAGAGTGAAGCATTGAAAACTGTTCACACCTTGAACTCCTATATTTGCTGTGCTTGACAAGCTTGATTGTCTCTTTTATATTGATGCCTATATTTCACTTCTAAATGTTCAACTGATGTCTTAGGGGTAGGTAGGTTAGGTAAAGGTTTTCCCCTGACATTAAGTCCAGTCGTGAGCAGTACCTATTGATCTACTCACATTTTCATGTTTCCAAACTGCTAGGTTGGCAGAAGTTAGGGCTAACAGCGGGTGCTCATCCTGCTCCCCGGATTTGAACCGCTGACTTTTTGGCCAGCAAGTTCAGCAGCTCAGTGGTTTAACCTGCTGTGCCATGGGAGCTCCAATAAGTCTTAAAATACTGTTCTGTGGATTTTGCAATAAGACTTAAAATACAACAAATTCCAAAATCCACAAAACAGTAATGCTTTCATGAGGCCAACTAAAAAGCACAAAATATACCATGTGAGCTTTTAACACTTCTGCTTCTTCATCAGGCAAAGATGTTTTAAAAAATCATGCAGGAGAAGCAAGGCAACTATATTAGAATCCTGTGTGAAGTTGGTTGCCCCTTTTAAAATTAACCAATTTAATGTGCCACATTGACTATACTGATACTGAAATGTGACTAGCTTAGCATTTTCTAGTTTGGGTAGGGGGTGGATCTCTAAACAGTAACAACAGCTTTCAGACTTGTGATGCTTGATTTATTTACTCATGATTAATTGGTGAAAAGTATTTAGCAATTTAGGGTTTTTTTCATTAGATGGGAAGTCTGGCTTTTGGAAACTGTACACTATAGTCAAAGTCAACATTGACAGATGCCTACAAAACCCATTGTCCAGATGGCAATTCTTTCCTCTTATGTGTGATTTAAGCAAATAGAAATGAGAGTGACCAAAGGGTAAAAAAGAAACTGTATTTATAGTGTTATCTTGTTTGCATATAAACAAACAATTAAAGCTATCAGATGCTTATGGTTGCATGAGTGACACATGTACAACTAAGTTTAGGTAATTAAAATGGACAGGATCAGTCCTACGTTGAAGACTGATCCAGGATTTGGTTCAGAAACACTAGGTTGCTCAGGCAGTGGCAAGGTATTACTGACATCCTGACAACTGCAATTTGGGATACAATCTTCAGATATTACAAGGTGAAAACACAAGGTAGACAAAAAAAGGTGGGAAGAAAGTAAAGGCCTGATTACTATACTAAAATTTAGAAAGAAGCGAAGTTTAGAATATTACTTTTTTAGAATGAATTTGTCTCCATTGCTTGTTACAATTTTGAAAGTAACCCATTGTTATAACACACTGCACATAATTCATTAAGCTACTTATTTCACTTGTCATTTTTTTCTATTACTTTCTGTTACATTTTCTTTTTGAGTGAGAGAAAACCTTTTGGAGAATTGCATTAAACTACCAAACTACATGTTAAAATGTCATTTTGGATTAACAAAGTTGTCCTTATTTCTTCCCATATCTTGTGATTGGTTCTCATTATTTCTATGGTAGGACAGCAAGAGGATGTGGAATGAAACTACTGTATTTTCAGAATATAAAATTGCTCACCCACATTACTTCTAATTATGGAGCCACCGGTGGCACGATGGGTTAAACTCTTGCGCCGGAAGAACTGCTGACCAAAAGGTGAGTGGTTTTAATCTGGGGAGTGGTGTGACCTCCCATCTGTCAGCTCTAGCTCCCCATGCGGGGACATGTGAGAAGCCTCCAACAGGATGGTAAAACATCAAACATCTGGGCATTCTCTAGGCAACATCCTTGCAGACAGCCAATTCTCTCACACCAGAAATGAACTGAAGTTTCTCAAGTCACTCCTGACACAAGAAAAACCTTCTAATTGAAGGCAACTGGAATTTGTACTGTGTTGAGTTCAAGTTCTGGAACAGGGACATTTTGGGCTCCCAGAACTAGAGAGCTGGACAGGATCCCATGTAATCCAATCCCTAGCCTGTGAAGAAATTCACAGCTAAAACAAATGGGAGTTCTATTAAAAACATCAAATGAAGAAGAGTCCACCACCTTCCAAGGTAGTTTATGTGAAGATGGACCCCTCTTCATTGAGAACAGAGCATCTGTTTGATTAGAACTCAAACTTTGCAAATTTTATGTTGGCTCACTTATTACTGACCTGCAACCTTGACTGCCAGTTTTCAATTTTCCAAGACATACTATGAGGTGTGAGAGAGAAAGAAGAGCTAGTGTAGAGATCATAATGTCCAAAGTAACTACTATCCAAAATCTTTTATTTATAAGTCATATTCTTATGTGTTTTAGCATAGTGCAGTAAGACCAGAGAGTCTAACAAATCATGATTGCCATTTTGGATTGCAGTTCATAACCTAGAGTTATAGATTCATAACAGATCCATACTCAACAAGACTACATGCTTTTACTGAATTACTGTAACTTTATTCCCAGAACACCCTGCATGGGGCAAAGGAGAGCTGTTCAACTGTCAATTGGACTACAATGAGAAGGATGTTTCCAGACCCCTTTCCTTGTCACAACCCTGCTAACTGGTGGGACTGAGCTGGAAACAACCTTTTTCTTTTGTCTTGATTGACTGGTAAGTAGATCTCAGTAGCCTGATGTGGCTGCTGGCTATTAAAATGGTCTGGCAGTATTAGGCCAGGAGATGTTACTTAGTTATACAGTCAATATAGAATACTGGTGAATATTTACAATACTGAACTGGGATACACTGGGTACTCTGACTTGTAGGTTTCCTTTGCAGCCACCTAGAACTTCCCTGAAAAGATTTAATATGTAAATAAAGTCCTTCAACTATATTAATGAAGATTTGAGATTCAGAGGATTTACTCATCCAGAACATTTAGAAAACTTAACCTAGCACATTCACTCACTGAAAACCTCTCCTAGAGGTAACGAACTATTATGCAATCTTAGACTTGTCAAAACTGTACACACTCATTTGACTACAATAACAACTAGCCTGTTGTTAAGTAATACAGCAGCAAATATAGCCAGTTTATAAAACGTTAAAGTGTACAAGCAAGAAAATGTATGTTATTTATCTTCCATATAGTATTCAGGCATTCATGAAATTGAAAGTTAATGTACCAGAGACTTTCATTATCTGACCCATTCCGCTCTAACCATTACAATCCCATAGTACTGAAGACAGAAGACCAATATGTCACCAACACAAGACATAAAGGTCACCAGAAGTAAGCGTCAATAAAGCATTACCTCTGTATTAAATTCCATAATGCTCAGCAGAAAAAGGCGCTTGCTGAAACAGGAATATTTTATTATGTAATGCTGCTAACTTGAGAGTAATGTATGTTTACCTATGCAACAGCACAGTGATTACTTGACCATAAAAATAATGGATTCTTTTCCCCAGTTGCTCTATTAAAGATATTTTGTTTTCTGAAAGAAAAAGAATACATTCCTTTGCATTTTTATGGTTACTTTGGAAAATATAAATACACTGTGTTCATTTGACTAAACACAGCATTTTCTCTAAAACAACTAGAAGTCTGAGATATTTGATAGCATATTACAAAGAACAAAATTATGATCCCTTTTCACCATGTGTAGTAGCACAATCTTACATAGAAACACCCATAAAGTAGTACATTATCACTGGACTTGTTGTAACAGTGATGTTTTAAACATAATTACACACATAATCCGGGGGTTAAATGACACTTGAAGGAATGCTCAACTACTGCTTTTGATCATGTTCCTTTCTTTAGATTCATTAAAGGATAATTAAAAATGAGGTTTATTTGTGTCTCTCTTTTCTTTAGCTCTTTAATTTCTTTTTTTTCCTTGTGTTTCCATAGGTAGTTGGCGGGAGACAAGACAACCTGTTTAGATATACTACTAGTAACTAGTACAGATGCCTCTAGTAATTTGAATGTATTTTATTATGTTAATGTCATGGGCATGCCAGGTAGAAACATATCAGAAGCCTATCACAATATCTAAAATAAATTCAAGGGCATCAGAAATGCTTACTATTTTTCATATGCTATCAATTAAACAACCCAACATGAGACCACATCATTATAGCTGACTTTGCTTCCATCATGTCTCAAGGGAAGAGGCAGGTTTTGTCGTTTTGTCCTTTCATGTTAAGTGTCCTCATGAATGTGATAGAGGCCACACACTTCCATGGTGGGAAGAGTAAAGAGAGATACATTGTCAGGAACAGTATTTGTGTGGGAATTTAAGCCATTCAACTTCTATAAGTCACTTTCTACTGACATTCCATCATCATGTGTGCTATTTTTCAGACCAACCCAGATGTATATCCCTTTACCACCATATCTTCTAACAAAAATCAATAGGTCTCTATTTCTAAAAATGTATCATGGTCTGGGGAATATAAGCCACTCTGAGTGCCTTCAACACAGCCATATAACCCAGAATATCAAGGCAGATAATCCACATCTGCTTTCAACTGGATTATTTGAATACACACTGCCATATAATCCCGTTCAATGTGGATTTTATACAGCTATGTGAAAGGAGCTTAAGTCTCCTTTGTGGAGATAAAAAGTGGGGTAATAATAATAATAATAATAATAATAATAATAATAATAATAATAATAGGAGTTGTAGTCCAAGGACAGGATTCTATTGATGCATTATGCCCATATAAATGGTGGTGGAAGGAGAGAAAGGCAGAAAATAGAAAAATAGACCATTTACGGACAGCTAATTCTGCCTATTTTTTCTTGCCACCAATCCATGTTTTGAAAAAAAGTGCAACCATTACTATCAACAAGATTCAGCCCCAGAGTTACCTTTTTAAAGCTCTGTAATAGAAAGGCAAATTAGTTCTTTTATTAACTCTCTTCTGCACTATATTTCAAATGAGTTGATTTTCTTCCTGTCAGCTTCCTCCTTTCTTTACACTTGAGCTCTTATCCATTTCCCTCATAGTTGTCCTTCCAGGTCCTAGGGTGCATTCTCACTGTAGAATGAGTATAGATTGGCACAACTGTAACTGCCATGGCTCAATGCTATGGAATCATGGCAGCTGTAGTTTTACAAGGTTTTAGCCTTCTTTGCCAAAGAGTGCCTCACCAAAGAACAACTCTCATGGTTCCATAGTATAAGAGCAGCAGTTCCCAACCTTTTCCAAATCGTGACCCCATTTTATAGATGCAAAGTGACCCATGACCCCAATATATTAAAAATAGGCTTGAAATTGTAGCTTAATCGTTCACTACTGCCCAGCAACCACACAGAAAACCCATTGGTTGGGAACTACTGGTAATAGGGCCAGGGCAGTTGAAAAGAAACTGCACTAACAGCCTAGATGCAGTTTTAGTAATAATAATAATAATAATAATAATAATAAGAAGAAGAAGAAGAAGAAGAAGAAGAAGAAGAAGAAGTTTATTTTTATACCCTGCCTCCATCTCCCCCGAAGGGGACTTGGGGTGGCTTACATGGGCCAAGCCCAGATAAAAACAATAACAATATAAAATACATCCATAGACAAAAACTACACAATTATAAAATTTAAACATTAACCTACAAAGATAAAAACAAACTTAATAAAACATGTAATAATAGACTGGGTAAAGTGCACCTTGTAAAAGTTGTAAACACGAGGAAATGCTGCAGATTCGTGGGAAAGTGATTTGGGATGGGAGAAACCCTGCGTCAATGTCAGATTGACCAGGAAAAAGTGCAGAAGTGGTCATGGAGCATGATTGTTATGGGGATGGGTGATATTTATCCAAAGGCCTGTATGAAAAGCCAGGTTTTCAAGCTCTTCCTGAATGCCACCAGGGTGGGGGTTTGCCTAATTTCCCTGGGGAGCGGGTTCCAGAGCCGGGGGGCCGCCACGGAGAAGGCCCTCTCCCTCGTCCACACCAACCGCGCTTGTGACAGAGGCGGAAGCGAGAGGAGTGCCTCCCTGATGAACGAAGAGATCATGCAGGTTCATAGGGGGAAACAGCAACCGCATTGTCCGTAGCTTTAAACAACTCCTCCTCCGTACATGAGGCAGGGCATTGTGGGCAAGCATACATATGCAGAGTTGTTTGTTCTGCTCCACAGTCACACAAGGTGGAGGATTCCTCCAGGTAGTGCCATCTTGCCAGATTGTCTTTTGATCTGCCCACTCCGCTTCTCAGTCTGTTTAGGGACTTCCAAGTTGCCCATTCTTGGTTTGCCCCTGGGGGAAGACCCTCGCGGGGGGCCATCCAGTTAGAATTGCCAGGTTTAGCTGCCCAGAGGGACACCCTTGCTGTTGCTGGAGGAACATCAAGAGGAGTGGTGGTTCTCATGAAGCCCTTCCTTGATTTGAGTCTGGTGGGAGGAGGTTGATAGTCATGCAGTGGATGGCTTTCACAATGTTCAACCTTATTTCTCTCACCGTTAGCAGCAACTTCCGTCGCACGTCAGGAGGGGCAATGCCAGCTAACTTGTAGAGTTTATCAACAGGTGTAGGTTTAAGGCATCCTGTGATTATTCTGCATGTTTCGTTTAGTGCTATGTCCACCTGCTTCGCATGGGCAGACTTTTGCAAGACAGGACATTTAGTTGCTTGTGATTTCCTTTTTTTCCCCCCCATCATTTTGAAATGTATTTGTCGTGCAATGCTTTTGACATGAAATAAATAGGGGGAAAGGCGATCACAAAGGTAGGAGGGTCCCAAACCTTTTAAGGCTTTGTAGGTGATCACCTGCACCTTGAATTGGGTCCGGAAAGTGAACGGCAGCCAATGGAGCTCCTTAAACAGGAGTGTTGACTGCTCCCCATAATTAGCTCCAGTTAGAAGCAAGGCTGCCGAACGTTGGATGAGTTGAATTTTCCGGGCCATCTTCAAGGGCAGCCCCACATAGAGCACATTACAATAATCCAGTGTAGAGGTAACTAAGGCATGTTCTTGACTACACTCTACAGTTTAATGGATGGCTGAACCAATGTAAAGAAAATATTTAACTGTTTGGGTCTTTAACACCCACTTTAAAGTTATGTACACATTTGGTGGTTATTATTTTTGTTTCTTAATAATCCATTAATAAACATGGATCAATTCTAATGCTTGACTCCTTGAACCCCTGAAGTCTAGATTCTCCTTCTTTGTCAGAAGGACTGTTACTACTTTTATTGCAGTTTATGCTCTTAGAAAAATAAAATTCATACATTAGTTTTTAACCAATAGTAAAAATCAACAGATTGTTGAGATTTTTGACAACTCAATATTTCAACATTCTTCCACGACAATTCAAAAGAAAAAAGTTGCACCAAATACCACTGAAGGTCAAACTGATAGGAGAGGAAAGGGACACAGTAAGGAGTGATCTAATCCTGGCAGTATTTAAAGGTTTAGCACATGCCCAAAGAATCAGGCTGCTTTACACAGAGGATGTAAGCACACCATCAAAGGGTTAAAGCCATTTAAAAATTCAATTAAAATTAAGAGCAATACCATAGTACTGTCTGGGCAGGAAAATGAAAAAATGCAATACTAACTCACTATTTATGTAACTTGTTTCATTTTATTGCTGTTTCCAGTGACTGCTATTCCAGTGTTAAGTAGATCTTCCTACCAGCTTTTATTTTAGTAAACCTGGCACAGCAAAAAAAGTAATAAACCTGGATCATTCATAAATTGTTTTAATTTACTTTGCTCTTCAGATAAAAGCAATGATATTTCCTGCCTCTGGAACTTATTTTTAAGAGGCTGTAGAAATAGTCAGGGCATTCATCTTACAGCAGTGGTTAATTTATTTATTTATTAAAAATATAAAGAAACAAAGGGTGAAAGAAGGAGAGGTGCCTTGATTGAGAGCTCCAAAACTACATTACAGCCTTTGTAGAGGTCACACCCTTTCCTGGGCAACACATGCTGGCCAGACTGTGGAAAATATATTTCGTATAATATATTTGGTATACTATGGCAGCAGAGATGAGGAAGAAAAGGCTCAAGAGGTGATGCATTGAAAACACAATAAACATGTCTGAATTTTGCTAAAGGCTCAAAAAAGAAGACTTGTCATAGGTAAGCAAGAACCAAACTGGAAGTAACCAGTATTCGGGGATACAAAAACCTGCTAAGAGTTAGGATGCCAAGTAAAATATAATTAAGGAACAAAAGCTTTTCAAAGGTCCCAGGGCATACATATAATAGTTCAAAAGATGCCAACATGTATGCATATGTAAGCATATATGCTTGCTTATCAGGTCTTTGCTTGAGCTAGGACTAACCAGTTTGGGCTTAAAGGAACTGGTCACAATATGGTAGTTTCTACCTATGCAGAAGCATCCTATTAAAATCAGCTTTTTCAATACCTTGAGTTGTTGGGTGTATCTACACTATAGAATGAATGCAGTTTGACACCACTTTAACTGCTTTGTCTCAATGTTGTATAATAATGGAAGTTGTAGTTTGGCCAGGCACCCACACTCTTTGGTAGAGAAGACCTTGTGAAACAACACTCATGATTCCATAGCATTGTGCTATGGCAGTTAAAATGGCATCAAACTGTATTAAATTTATAGTGTAAATGCATCCTTAGTTTCTACTAGTCTTGTGCATTTGTATAAAATTTCTATCCATTTCTGTTTGTTCCATTCGTATGGCCCTGTTTCCGTCCTCCGCTTCCGAAACTGTGACCCATCTGAATGAGCTCTTTCATTTCACCATCCGAAAATACAAATGTATTCATCCCATTGGCAGCAATGGGCGGGCTGCCCAGGCTCCCCTTCCATTTTAGGGCCAGAGTGGTGAAAATCAACAAACATGGAGGGCATATCTAACTCTTCAAAGGTTTGGGTCATCCCCCAAATTTTAGGGATTTTTTTCTTTCTATGAATAAAATCTCCTTAAAAACATTCCTTCTTTCCCCTCTGGTCCCACCCTTTAACCTAAGGGCTTAAGATATCAATGATTCTGAGACGTTTTACTCTCGATCTGTGGAAGAGACCTGAGCTTAAAGGGAGGGCTTAAGGTATCACTGATTCTGAGAGGTCTCCCTCTTGATCTGCAGATGAGACCTGAGGTTGAAGAATAAGCAAGCTGCAAGGCAGGCACTGAGGCAGGCAAGAGGCAACAAGGGTGGCAGGCAGAGCAGCAGCAGAACCACCCAGCAGCTGAGAAGGACGTGCCCGCAATGAGCTCCCAGAGAGTGCCACTTGGAACGAACAGCAGCAAAGCAAATGGTTTTGTGCTGCTTTTACTTTTGTTTCACTGCTTTGTCCGTGTAGGGAGGGGTCTACCATGCAATGCGAATGAACTGTATGGTACAAAAGCATATGAAAAACTGAAGCATATGAAAAAAATACTGGGCCCTACTCTAGTCTCTACTCTACATCCTTTCCGTAAATGAGGCAGGACAGTTGCTTCCTTATCCTTTATAAAAGTACAATAGCTTGGATAAGAAAGTTTATGTCATGAACATCGTCTATATAGCTTATATAGGCAAAAATGTCTCACCTGTCATGCCTTTCAAAGTCAACCAACTTTCTGTTTGTGTTTCTTCTCAAGTATTATTAAAACAAAGGGGTGTAACACAACTGGGGAACCAGAAACTGTGAACTGCAAACATCAATTTGTTTCAACATGACAGATTTTTTTTCTTTACCTGTTAGCTTTAGCTAACTTAAGCTCTGAGAAGCATGCACACCAATTGACCTGAATCAAAATAGCCACATTAACCAGGATTTTAACATTTTTCCCCCGCCTCTCTGCCCAGATTTTAAACCACTTTTTTCTTTGATTAATTTATTCAATCATTAATAAGTTATTGGTTTTTAAAAGCCTTTGCCAGGAAGCAAAGGGGAACATCTGCTTGGGATTGAAAGCTCATCTATACTGTCCTTTTAATGAGCTCCAATCTGATTCAAAATGGTGGTGGTTACAAAACCCACATTGCCAGTGTATGCTGCAACATGGATTAAAGGATATATAGCACTACAGAAAGTCACAAGAAAATATGAGTTGAGCCTTTAATGTGCTGCAGCAGATCCCAATACAGTATATCCCAAATCCCAGGGTGAAATCTGCTTCACAGACTGCAGGGGATTGTCAGAACCTGCCCTTGCTGAAGCACTTTGTAGGGTTTGGAAGGAATGAGCAACAGGGCTCCAGAAAATGCCTCAAGAGCATGACTGGTTAGCAAGGGGTAACTGGCCCCCTGGGATGGGTAAACAACTGTCTCTTTCCTTTCCCTTTGCACTTCCTATGTCTCTGGAGTACTGACGTGCATCTCTCTCAGAAATGGAAATAAACCCCACAGAGCAGTTTGAGGTCATGTTCCATGACCTCAAACAACTTCCTGACCTGTCAATCCCATCATAAGTGCAGTGAAAACAGTTCCGCCCAAACTGGTTCCAGGTTACACTATAGTGTCAGTGTAGATGTGTCCATCAAAGGCCAAAAATGCCATTGACTCACCCTTTGTATGGGTTCATGCTGGTGAAACCACAGTGCTTATGCATGATATAAATCATATGAAGTACATATGCCAATTCCTCACACCTTTCATAAATATAACAATGAAATTACCAAATAGATATTTAAGCCACAGGTCATCCCCAGTTTAAATTGCATTTAAATTAAAAGTGTGAGTGCCAGAATATGCAGCTGCCACTCACTGAAATGGGCTATGGGTAAAAGATCACTTTTTCGATTGTGCACACAGTGAGGGGAAAATAATTTAAAGAAGTATCTCTAGACTGGTAATGAAGTATGGATTTTTCCACCTCCTAATACAACCTAGTTAGAAGCTGGCGAAAACATAACACTGTTTAGTGACCTTTGTGAAAGAGCAACAAAAGGGTTCAGTCAGTTGCAAATGTGTATATATATAAAATAAGCAGTGCCCAGCAAAAGTACCAAAGAACCACAAAGCAATTCTATAGAAACTAAAAATACACCCGAAAAATATGGTGACATCTATTAATGTAGCAATTTGGGAATGTTGCAAAGTTTCAACATTCTGCACTGTGAAAAAATAACTTCAGCTATGCAAAGAGCATTTGAATGAGGAGCTTTTCCATGGCAATGCCTGTGCTAACTTGCTCTGTGGATGAATAATCTCTGGGGATATCAGTCCAGCTTCAATGCAGTGTCAGTAAAAATTCACCTTTCTGTGAAAATGAAGAAATGCCTGTAGCTGAGCTCCCAGATGACTGAACTGTGAAGGCCGGAAAACTCTTTGATGCTGGCTAAGAATAGAACCAGAGAAAATGTAAAATGCAGTTGGCAAAGTGAACCCAATACCTAAAATACAGTACTAAGGCTGTAAAGTTTAACATGGGCAGCAATATTATTTTTTCACTTATATCAGAAATATTTCCTTATCAGAACACATTTTCCCTCAACTTTACTAGTATAACTTTTTCATCTGTCTAGATGTTAGAAAAAAAGAAAGAAAGAAAAATAAATATGATTTATGCAGGAAGAACAGATGCAATTAATCTCTAAACAGGTTTTACAAAGCAGTGGCAATAGACACTGGCACTGAATATAAATTTTAAATCTGAATGTCACATTCCCATATTCATCATAGCATTTGCTGCGAGTTTTACACATGTTGATGTGAAGTGCCAAAAACTCACTGCACACTCACATGTTTGTAACACTATAATGGAAGCAACAGAAAACACAAGAAAATTATTTTCTTGTTAATTTTCAGGAACTGTCTTGTTAAAACCATTGAGGCCGTTCTGCATCAATATTAAGGATCCATGTCATTCACCTATCTGTCTCTCAAAGCTGCAACCAGACAGATACACACAGTGGCACATGAGAGGGCATTTTGATGGAAAATGTTTGGCAGTTATGACCGTTCACTGACAGTTTTTTATAGATGACCTTACAGGCTGATTAATTGATACCTCAGATTTGTACCTACAAACTATTGTTTATTAACTATTAGTATGAACAACAACATTGACAACAACAACAACAACAACAACAACAACATCTTGGCATCAATACACCACAGAATAAAATACATCACATGTCACTGAAAAAGAAAAATATGTAGCATGGGTCTAAAGAGAATTGTTAGCCCAAATACACCAATATATTGAATAATAAAGTCTTCACTGATTCAACTGACCTTTTTTGGTTGGGACAAACAATTTGATTTAGTCAACTGCACTTAATAATTATTTATATTTGCAACTTTCTATAAACCTATAATAAATTAAATGCTTGTAATTTTTTCTCTCTAAGATTGTAGTTGTGCCGACTGTGTTACTTTCAGATAATATTAAAAAAATGAATAGCATAATCTCTTCCTTCTAAGCACACAGGGTAGAACTGAAAGCTATAAAGTGGGAATGGAGATATGAAATTGGGGCCTTCTTGATGGCATCAAGATGCCAGAAAGTATTTTATCAACAGTCTTTGATCCTTAATATTCATCAGTATGTCTTGATAAATATAAATCTTCCCAGTAATGTGAATACAAAGATGAAATTTTCTTGGTAAATTCCTATAGTACAACGTCCTTTAAAAAAAAGAAAAATAACAAAACAGGAAAGGCTATGTGATTGCATTTGAATTCTTCATTTATTGAATAATACATTAAGGAAAGTGAGCTGGATTGCAGTCTACTGCATCATAACTATATCTTTCACATTTCATTTATGATTGATCCAGGTGTTGTTCTGAGATAGTGAAAAATACTAAAATATGCAATGACTGCAGACAGCTTTTCCCAGTCTAAACTGCATATATATTTGGAAAGGATAACAAAACTTCCATACCCCTAAATATATTAGGGGCTCCCCGCCCGAACTTGTTCTACTACTCTTTTCCCCAACTGTAGCTTATGTATCAGGCTCATCGAGAAACACAAGCAGATGGATGCTTGCCTAAGGGGCCATGGAGAGTAAAGACTGGCTACAATCTTGGACTGCAAATGCCATTCCCATCATGATGACTCTTAATAAAGAGGGAGAACCTTCTGTGAGTTAGTTTTGATGCTGTCCAGAGGGAAGGGGGGATAGTTTGATTTCAGTCCACAATTTCAAACCATATGATTCGAAATTCCTGCAATCCACATGATAGATTTTGTGAGTGGGATTATTGTCCATGTTTTCTGTCAGTCTAATTAAATGCATTCAGAATGCATTTGCCTCCTCCACTTCTTTTACTATGCCTAAATTTCTATTTCCCTTGCCTGAGCTGGTGAAAAATGATCTGATTAAAGCTCTTTCATAAACAGCAGTTTTCCTTTGTACTTCTTTGAAGCTGGAAATGATTGACAAGACATTAATAATAAAGCTTAATGCAGCTGGTTTTCATAGTGCTATCAGCCACAGTGGCTGGTATAGAGCCAGCCATCAGTGTTAGGAAGTAATAACGTGCCCACATACCTGGCAGCAGGAATGGAACACTTACTGATAGATAGAAATAAATATAAAGGCTGATAGTACCATAATAAAACAATGATGATAGCCTAAAATTATTTATTACGGGTCACGAATACTGCTGCTTGTGCAGGCAAAGCTATAAATGGGAGTTGACATCAATGGATGACTTGCAGGAGGAAAGCACGGCTTATTTCAATTGGGGAGTCACCATTTCATTTGTTTTGGAGTAAAAGTTATTATCTAGGCTGAACTGAACATGATCTTCAGTGGCTGAAATGATAAAGTGAAAGTTAATGTTTAAGCCACTATATCTTTTCCAGTAGCTTTTATGAAGTAATGAATGCGTAAATACATCACAGGACACCAAGTATACACATAAGCAAATCTTCCAGAACTTTACATTGCTTTTAATATTGTTGTTACTGCATTTATTCTGTATAACAATAAAATATATATCTTAAGCAATACAGAATAGAGATATTTCAAGCCAACCATAGATAAACATTTCAAAGTTTAAAGTACTTGGCTATTCTAATTTATTTTATTCTCACTACAATCTCTGGTTGCAACAGATGGCCACATCTGACAAATGATGTTCTTCAACTAGTGAACATCATGTACCAGAAGAAGGCACCTACCTGCCTATGGAATAGGGATAGGGTGCTTTTTGGCAACCTCTCCAAATCAGCCCTAGGATATATTACAAATATAGAAGCTGAGAAGAACTTGATTTTTTTTAAAAAAAGATCAACCGTATCTCTATTCATGGAAACCTACTAATGGCTGAGTGATATTTGGAGTTGGAGACATCCCAGTATCAAATCTAACGTAGGGGTTGGGGGTAAGCAACAAAATTCCCAGTAAAATTCAAAAAGGCTGTTCCTACATATACCCAAGATTAAATAATAGAATTCACTGTGAATAAGACTTTCCTATTTTTGCATTTAAAGGGGTTTTTTTCCCTTGTCACTTCCTTCACTTTGTAATTTTATATTTCTCTATGAATAGAAAGAGTATAGATAGCTCCTATCAGAAATCTCCAATCATATTCTCTGGAACACAAGAGATATCATCACATAATTTAAGAAACTACTTAACTGCCTCTGAGCACCTCATTCTAATTGTTTTATTGTTTGCAGACAGTGAAAATGTGCAGATAGCAGTGCCCTCTGTAAGACATTTGCTGAAATAAGGTAAGTACCCCTTGAACTCTGGAATCCCAAGCATCTTGCTTCTCAGTCTGGGGGGAAAAAACAATAGATATGCAATTGCCATGTCAATTCCCCGTGTCACTAATAGAACTACTCACATACAATTTTAGACCAGTAGGAATAAAACAGTCTCTGCCTAATAATAATAACTCCACATCTCTCATCTATTTGCTTATCCACCAGTATCAACACTTTCAGGATTTTATTAAACCATAGGATTCCATTTAACCACAAAACAGATTATTAAACAAACTTTTTAAAAGCTCTCATTTTTAAGAACTGGGATTTTTGCATTGTGTCAGTAAAGGAAGGAATAAAAAGGAAGAGTATGAATCTAATAAACCAAGATGGTCACATCAGAAACATCAGACCCTATGAAGTGAAAACCATTGATGCTCCTATTACTTTATACCTAAGCAAAAGCAAACCTCTAATACTTTATTCAGAGACCTTGTGGCTCATTCTTTTTAAATCATTGGACCCAGCCAAAAAGGAATACTATGGGCAATTTGCTTAAGGCAGATTTCTCTCCATTTATTTTATTAAAAAGTAAAATAAAAACGAACCTTTGGGTAGCCATTTAGATTGCTATGGTGTGATGACTCATGGGCCATGTAGTCCCGTTCCTAACACTGTTGTGACAGATGAAGAGGAAAACTTCGGTTTCCCACCGTTTCAGCCAGAATTGGAGCTTTTTCAGCCAGAATTGGAGCGCCGCGATTATTATAAACAACAGAAAGGCGCTCAGGAGGCTTCTCGCAGGAGCGCTAGGATCGCTGCCAGGCATTCAGCTGATTAAGCCTGCTTCCCATGGGAAACTTTAGGGAGTCATGCATCTGGACACAGAGAATGGCTTTCGGTTCTGGTTCCCCAGAGAATTGTTCTTTGGCGGGAAAACGAGACCCTATTTAGGTGTTTTGCCCACGTAGGAATCTTGCGGAGTCAATTCGTCAGCTTCGGGAGTAGGTTGTGTGTGGACTACGCTACTCCCGCGTCCAAGCCCCTTGTTCCCGTTTCCAGCCTCGCCTTGCTTCCTAGGACCTTGTCTTGCTCCACGGACCTTGCCTTGCTTCCCGGACCTAGCCACGAATTTACCACGGATCCTGTTCTTGCTCCTCGTTCTCGTTGCCTTGAAATAAGCCTAGTGTTCCAAGAATCAAGTCCTGCTTCCTAGCCTTGCTTAAGTTTCATGGACTAAAGGACCTTGTCATCTCCCCTCACTTTGCTTGGCAAAGTGAGTGTTTCGGTTACTGGATTACAACTTTGGACCTTAATATTTCATATTGGACATTGTTTCTTTGGACTAATTTGGACCTTTCCTGAAAGGTCTACTTCTGGACTATTTTCTACACTTGCTTTTATTAACTTTATATATTTCTACAATAAAGATATTAGATAGATTCTGGCCTCTGTGTTTGGTTATTGGTGCTCTGCAGCCTGGGTCCTGACATATGGCAACATTCTTGTTCAAAGGTTAAAGAGCCTAGCTAGCATTTGTGAATATGTCTTTTAGAAGCAATAAGTCACAGCAAAAGGATAGCAAATACCTTGGTAGAGTTAATGTTTCCTTAACAATTTGTATGTGATTCTGATTATACTACTGAGTTGGAAATCAAATCAGTGATAGTGTATTGTCTGAGAGTTTTGATAAGTATTTGGCCACTCAGTCTTTATCATAGAGAGAAATAAAATCATCACACCTGCAGTGTGTCTTTCTGGACTTCACAATGCATTTGACAGATAAAATCCATCAATAAACCCAATATCACTCTTGCATATCCTTGAGTACTCCCTCAGTTATTTAGTTATTTATACCCCACCTTTCTCCTCAAGGGGACACAAGGCAGCTAACAATCATACACTGATCAATTCAAAGTAAAGTGAATACAAAAATAAAAAATTAAACAGTATTGTGTATGACAGGTTAAATACAGTCAAAACATAATACAATTAAAATGTACCAGTATTTTAAAACACACACCCCACCACCACCACCACAAAATACCACCCACAATCTCCCAAGCAGTGTGCCCCTTGTCCTTCCCTTGCTGGCAGAGGTTTATTGCTGTCTCCTTGAGCTCAGACCACATGCAAAGAGCCAAACCAAATATTGACTAGATATGCAGCATACAGCCATACATCTAACTTATCAAGTTAGAGATGTGTATGTACACGCAGCCTGATCCTGACAGGGCATGTAGCATGCCAGAAGAAAACCTATTCTCTTTGGATTGCTGGCTGGGTGATCTGGGGAGTTGTAAAAGTGTGGAGGCTGTTTGTTTCAAGAACACTGCACCTAAGGGTGCTTCCAGGCAGCATCAAAATTCAGATTAAATAAGTGGTTTTAAAAATCGTGGGACCTGACAGCAAGTCGAAACAGACCTATCAGTCCCAAGAAATGGTCCCCAGCCATCCCGACACCTTCCTTTGTAGTGGATTTTACAAGTCCTCAAGATGGATGGGGAACATCCAAAATGTTTTTTTTTAATTTTCTCCAAGATGCGCTGGATTGTATATGCGCTCATGCGAATATCTCAATGTATGCACAAGCAGATTTCTTCAACCTCTATTTAATACCATAAACATCACAACAAAGGAATGGTTGCAGACAGTTCTAATTGTAATTGTTTTCCATTTGTGCTTCCATTTAGCCACCTGTATGTCCACAGTTCCATTTTGTGGCAAGCCCTCCACAAGGCATTTGGGGTGATGCTTTTATAACAGGAGACTCAAAAGTCACAAAAGTAACCTTAGGAGATTGCATGTGGCCTGGAGGCTGGACTTTCCCCATACCTGGCTTTGTGTCAGCAACAATAGCTAGATGCAAAGATCGTGATTTGGGCAGATTTAAAATGGGAAGATGGAATTTTAATTGATAGGGACTTTTCCAAGTAGCCATGCAAACCAAAGCTCATTTCTATCCATGGCTTCTCAAAAATAACTGCAACAGCTTTCTTGGCTGCACATCAGAGCTTGTTTCATGAAACAGCTTTCCAGGTTACAAACAAACATTCAGCTTCTCACAACAGCTTTCTGCACTGCAAACTAGAGCTCAGTTTCCTAGAATTCAGTTTCTGAGCTCTAAATTGTGGCCTATTGCCAAAGAAGCTGTGAGCCATACTAAGTACGAGTTGAGTAACAACTGTAGATTCTGCATATGAGCTATCTCTAGAAGATAATTTTTGGCATGAACTATCTATAGAGGATAATTTTTGGCAATCATGTCACTGAAGCACACAAACTGCCACTGGACCTGTGAATCATCTCTGCTGATTAATCATTTTGGAATTCCACTATTTCTTTTTGCACGTCTTTTTCAACAACTCTAGTTCACATAGAAAAATTTCTGTCAGCCAGCCAAGAATCTTCATACTTCACAAATCAGTGAACTTGTTGTTTAAATCAATGCAAAAATTCTTGAGTTGTTCCAATAACAATAATCAAGCCTACTTTAGACACAGAGCAATTTCTAAGAAAAGTGATCAGTAAACTGTCTGCAGAAATTGTTTGCTTTTATCATAGCTAGTTCTATGATGCATCCAAATGAATTTTTGCAAGAAGGTGTCTTATTTGATCTTGAAGTCCATGGTTCAAAGCTTTCAATTTTCCCCAAATATCAGTCAAACGGCTGACTAGGACTGCCTCTCATCACAGTAAAGTACCTCCATTTACACCTTCTCTGCCAAAACTTCCTTTAGATTGTTGATAGTTCCATAAAGCATTGCAGGCAATTTCCTTCTGGTAACATCAACAGATCAACAGATTTATGTACCTCTTTTCAAAAACCTTTATCTTAAAATCCTGCTTGCCCCTAAATATGCTGAATTTATTATTGGATTTTAACTTTGGTATAACACTAAAAATAAATCAAGGCAGCTAACAAACATTAGTAAAAAATAAAACCATCAAAATCCTCACAATAAACTGGTGGTGATTATGAGTTTTACTTAATTGCTGGCACATTTTTCCGGGACAATAAAAATATCTTGCATTAAAGTACGTGTGAAATAATTTGGAACTACAGTAGAGTCTCACTTATCCAAGCCTCGCTTATCCAAGTTTCTGGATTACCCAAGCTATTTTTGTAGTCAATGTTTTCAATATATCGTGATATTCTGATGCTAAATTCATAAATACAGTACAGTAGAGTCTCACTTATCCAAGCCTCACTTATCCAAGCTTCTGGATTATCCAAGCCATTTTTATAGTCAATGTTTTCAATATATTGTGATATTTTGGTGCTAAATTCGTAAATAAGTAATTACTACATTGCATTACTGCGTATTGAACTACTTTTTCTGTCAAATTTGTTGTATAACATGATGTTCTGGTGCTTAATTTGTAAAATCATAATCTAATTTGATGTTTAATAGGCTTTTCCTTAATCCCTCCTTATTATCCAAGATATTCGCTTATCCAAGCTTCTGCCGGCCCATTTAGCTTGGATAAGTGAGACTCTACTGTAATTGCAACATAACATTACTGCACATTGAACTGCTTTTTCTGTCAAATTTGTTGTATAACATGATGTTTTGGTGCTTAATTAGTAAAATCATAACCTAATTTGATGTTTAATAAGCTTTTCCTTAATCCCTCCTTATTAACCAAGATATTTGCTTATCCAAGCTTCTGCCGGCCCATTTAGCTTGGATAAGTGAGACTCTACTGTACATGCACACAACCCACAGGCTTCTATGTATCAGTTGTACAAGTATAGTACAAGATGGAGGTTGCAGTTGAACTCATGTTTTGCTAGTGAGCTTCTCACCATTTCTCAGTATAATCCAGCATAATTCTTCTTATGATCCTTACATCAGCCCACATGTTGAAGAGCTTGGAAAATTCTGTTAGATTCTATAAAAAAAGTCTTAACACTGAATTAAAAAAATTAAAGAATTTAGAAAAAATATACCAGTAGTTAGTGAAGTAGTAAAAATTTTAGGAATACTGGAGACCTTCTTCCTGGCATAGGCAACACTGGCCTGAAATGTTGGCCCTGTATCTCGGTATATTTTAAATGAGGATTCCAAAAATGGCACCAGTTTCCCCCTATCAGCTCCAGTTTTTGAGATATAGGACATATATCATCAACTAGTCGCCATCTGCTCACTCATAGAAAACCATGACAACCATATCTAAGAAATTAGAGCTGATGCAGTCTATTCAATGCAATTTTCTGAATCAGTGCCTCAAATAATCCCAAGAACAAGTCTAAAAATCAAGAAAGACATCAAGATCTTTTTTGTTAGGCTGTGTAATCAGCAGCAAAAGATGAGCTTATCTTTTCTTTCTAGGAGGAACCCCACACATTTGGATCGCCTTTGGAACACCCTCCCCAAAGAGATAAGGCAAGCCCCATCAATGTCATTTTTTCGTAGGGACTTGAAAACTTGGTGGTTTCAACAGGCTTTTGAAAGTGAGTAACCAGGAACCCTAGACACCACCTTGGGCCATTATATAGTAGTGGGGGGGGGGAGGTCTCAATAGGCTTTTGGAAGTGACTAATCTGAAACCTTAGATGCCATCCTGACCATAACATGATTCCTGTTCTGCACTTTACCCACCTCCTTCGATTTTGTTTTTGGTGCTTGTTTTTTCTAGTTTTACTCTTATAGCCATGCAGTAGGTTGAAGTGGTGTAATCTTGGCCTATGTTCCTTGCTATTAGCCACACTTCACCCCTGACTTTGTTATTTTTATTACATGAGCCCTACTCTAGCCCATACTGCTATCTGGTCCGATCCAGAAATTATACCCGTTGATTGTAGAATCACTCAACTGAGCAATCTGTAATTTGCTTTTCACATCAATGGTTTTATATTGTTTTAAAAAAAATTTAGTATGTTTAAGTTGCTGTTGTTACTATTGGCTTGTTGTATCTTGTATGATGTATGCTGGTATTGAATGTTTCCCATGTGTAAACAGCTCTGAGTCCCCATGGGAGATAGAGTGGTATATAATAAAGTTTGTTGTTATTGTTTAACTCAAACAAAAGAAAAGCCATAAGGAAGCAAAACAAGGATGGAGAATGCCCTCCTCCCCTTCACTTGTATATTCCTTGTTACTATAAAGACTAGACCATTTTATACTTTTCCTGAAACCTTTTTAGTTTTGTTTTACTATGGTCGTTACCCATTTGTAATTAATCAGGTGAGCACAAAGACTGCAGAATCAGAAATGAATTTTAAATTTTACACACACTAAAGATTTTTACATAATGCATTAACACACAATACAGCCTTCTTCTGCCTATAAGATGTACAACAAGGTCACTCAGAGATGGTCTTAGGAGATGGTGGACTCTTCGTCGTTGGAAAGAGCAGAGGTTGAATTACCATTTTATTTCTAATTCTTGTCCTAGCAGAAGTTGGATCAAATGACCCTTGGGATCCTAAAACATTGAGAGAAACTACCCTCAGAGTACAACATCCCTCCCTGGGAAAACCACTTCGGGAATGCTGCCAACCCAAAGATGAATCTGATACATAATGCTGTATTTGGCCTTTGGACTTCAGACTTTTCTCTGCCTATCACACAAAGTAAACACAACTGCTGAAAGCTCCCCAGTTTTGTTGCCTTAATCCAGAAGGTAAACCTTTTGCTTAGTGAAACAAGGAACTCTCAGGGAGGAAATAGCTAGAAATTCAGGCATTACTTAGAGCAAGGTTTTTTATATGTGATTCACATTTTAACCTTCTTAAAACACCACCAGCACCACCATCATCAAGGCCTGGCACATGTCAGCACTGTACTAACAATCCATATATAGAAAAAGAAAATTTAATAATAGAACAAAAAAGGTTTTCAAAAGGGGAGGTTGTATCTAGCTCCTCCTGGATCAAGGACAGCCTAGACCAGTGGTTCTCAACCTGTGGGTCCCCAGTTGTTTTGGCCTTCAACTCCTAGAATTCCTAACAGCTGGTAAACTGGCTGGGATTTCTGGGAGTTGTAGGACAAAACACTCGGGGACTCACAGGTTGAGAACCATTGGCCTAGACCAATAGCATCATTATCACTTTGTGTTTTCTAAATGTGAAATCTCTGAGTAAAACATGACATACACTTTTTAGTTACTTTTATTTAAATCTGGGGAAGTTACCTTTTCAGTGACATCTCATAAAAGTACTGTCAATGCTGAAATACGCATAACCACAAAAGTTGTATATGTTAAATTGTCCTCACTCCTATCAACTATCTTACTTGAAAGAGTGAGCTCATTTCTGTCTTCAAATTGTCTTGTCTATCTTTTTTATTCTCTTCTAAATTTCTTCCCTTCTAGCTCCTTATAATGTTTTAAGAATTATAATCATTTTCATGTTTCAGCCTACAATTTCCACATAAAGTCACCCCATTCAAAAACTGTATGTTTCCCCCTTCCATTATATCTCCCTTAGCAAGGAAGCTTATATTTCACAATGTAATGTATACTTCATTACTGCTACTCTGACCATGATTTAACATTTATCGAGTGCCAACAGTATATAATGCTCAGGGAAGGTACATATTAGAGAAGATATATATTACATGCATATCCTGCGATGACAGGCAGATTAATCAGTCATTGACAAGGGTATCTTCTGAGAGTAATTTTTATGTATTGACTGATGTAGATTTATAGACCTCTTTATTCCTTAGGCTCAGGGCAAGTGGCTGCAATTTTACCTTCACAGACAGACTTCAGTCTCTGAGGAGTTCACAATTGAAAGGCAAGAACCGTCATGGCATAAGAAATAAATCTGCCTGTAGTATCTTGATTGTCACTCTCATCCAATAATTTAAAAAATAAAATATATAAATAAAATACATTGTCAATCAATCAGAACTCTCAAGCAACTGGCAAAAACATTTGAAGAAATAATACTTTAAATAAACAGTAAAATGTATAACACAGTAAAACAGTGAAATTGTGTTACCTTAAGTTTGTCTTTATCTGTTTTAATTACTGTATTTCAATAATAATAATATCAATATAGAGTAGTATGGGATATACTATTAATTAGGCCTTTTTTAAATAGTAACTCTCTAGCAACCAAAAAGTACATTTATTCGTATCTATGAATCCATGAGTGCAAGTTAATGGAGAGTCTACTATATATTAGCTTTGACCCATTCCAACATGCATAAGGCACTCAGGGCTACCTAAGAAGTACAAAACTACAGGATTTTTTTTTGGTGGAGGAAAGGAATACACTGAATGCTTCCTCTCTTGACAAGCTGATTAGAAGAATCTCCACTTAAAAAAAATAAAAGCATATTAGTCCCACTTAGAACAAACTCATTGAAACAATGGGCCATTAGTAAATTAATAGTTGAATTTCACTGATTCTATTGTTGCTGGAATAAACAACTGGATTAAGACTGTAAGAAATTGCCTTAAACTGAATTAGACCATTGGTCTAACATTGTCAATTCCAAATAGTAGCTGTGGTTTCCAAGGATTTTAAGCAGGATTATACTTCAACATCCCTGGTGTTTCTTTATTGCTCTGCATCTAAGGAGTAACCTTAGCTATAGCTATAGGTTGCTTAGCTATAGAGAAGACTGAATGCTTTCATCTTGTGTATGCTTTGCACAAAAACTTCTTCCACTCTTGTTTTTCATTCTTGATAATCTTCTTCCAAGATAAAAACAGCCACTGCTGGCATATGTGGCTGCTATCATTATAGTAGTGGAAGTGTAACGCCATCATACGACCTTACAAAAACTGCAAATGTATAGTATATCTATAAGATTTGACCAAGGGGATTAGGGTGAAAATTCTGTGTAGAATGAATCTGCATGGATGACTCAGGTTCTTTTTTTATTCTTATAGGGGGCTGTGAGATTACTGCACAATGAAGCAACATGCTTTGAATATCTTTATTCCTTTTTTGATGGATGAAGATTTTTTTATATATTTCCCTATCTAGAAGCTATGATATTTTTGCTCTTTCCACTTTTCTTTGACCTGTTAAATGCAGAAATCAATCTGTTTGGGCGTCGGATTGTGTCTTTTTAAAATGAAAGTAAAAACAATGTAAATCTGCATATATCAGTTTTAATATGGAAATGGATTGTTTTGAGAAGAATAAAAGGCTGTAAATATTTTGAGAAGTGGGCCCCCAGTGCCTCTTAAGGATTCAAAACGGCTCCATGTGCCGAGTAATTATGTAATATATAGTAAAGCAGCTGGTCTGAATTGTTCTCAGGAGGTTTGGATGATATCAAAGTGTTCTGTTCTCCCAGCGAGAGCAATAATCAAGCAGGCAATATCATAAAATCAGTCCAAAATGACATTGAGTAGAGTTGGCTTTTAATGCATTTTAAGTCAGATGTATTTATACACTGCAATTCTGGAAAAGGATTCTTAAAAATAGAAATAAATTCTATTTCTATGACAGAGTGACAGTAATCTGCTGTGCTTGTCATAAAAATCAGCTTCATATTTTTATAACCATATGTTAATGTTTATTTTTCTGCTGATGTAAAATAACTAAAAGAGAAGGGTGTGGGTGTGAGAGAGTCTCTATGATCCTGACCAGCTGTTAGTTTTTCTGGACTTGACTAGCCAAGATCCCATCCAGTGTGATCACCAGGCTTCTTTCCACAGATGCCTTTCTACAGATGCCTTTCAGTAAAAAGACTGAAGATAAACACAAATACATATTCTGTTCAATTGTAAAAGTCATATAAGACAAAAAAAAATGACCCTGAATGCTATCAGAAGTCTTCCTCCTCTAAATCCAACTTGACTGAAACATGTATAAGCAAGTTAACCACAAGAGTTATACCTTGATTGCATTTGCATTCACACTAACTTATTTAACACAATGCACACAAACTGAAACAACCCACAGCCTGAAAAACTGAAACAACCCACATGGATTCATAGAGTTGGAAGAGACCTCGTGGACATCCAGTCCAACCCCCTGCCAAGAAGCAGGAAATTGCATTCAAAACACATCCAACAGATGGCCATCCAGCCTCTGCTTAAAAGCCTCCAAAGAAGGAGCCTCGTGTACAGGAGGCATGGGCAAACTTCAGCCCTCCAGGTGTTTTGGAATTCAACTCCCAGAAATCCCAGCTATCTTACCAGCAATTGGGAATTGTGTGAGTTGAAGTCCAAAACACCTGGAGGGCCAAAGTTTGCTCATGCCTGATATACAGACATCCCTCCACATTCACTAGGGGTTAGGGATACAGGATCACTGTAAAAGTGAAAAAGCACTAATTAAGAATTGCTATTTTTTAACCTGAGATGTCTAGATATTCCAGCATAACCCTATGAACAACTTTTATTGGATTCTGACCACATAAGCAAATGGGAATCCATAGGTTCCCCAGTATGACCCTATAGTCAACTTCCAGCTAAGTTGACCATAGAGTTCCACTAGTGGACCTAAAGATTGTTAGAGAAAACATTTCAATCAAATCTGTGAATAATTACACTCACAAATCTACAAATGTGGAAGGCTGACTGTATAACTCTCTTATATTCAGAGTTGGGACCAGGAACAGAGAGTGCATGGCATTCCCAGAGGACCAGAATATTCCTGGCCCTTTCATGGAGATTCACAAAGGATTTGAGGTGTTTGCTGTGGACATGGTGGGTGGACATATGCCTGGAGAAGATGTCTCCATAATCATGAGCCCTGTGACTCCTTTCCCGGGTAATCATCACAGGGATACTGACCTAGTTGTTCCAGCCTGATGGGTGGAGGCTGTAGCTGCTTGTGTTTTTATTTTCCATATTTTATCCACAATAGTGTGTAGGATGTTGTGCATGTTACATTACACTTGTAGTGGTAGATTATTCTGTGTGGACATGTGTAACTGGGGCTTATTTGGGGGTGGAGGGAAAAATAATTAATCGTTGATTTCAATCTTTATAATTCATTTCAAACTATGGTACAGCAAGTAAGCAGCACAAAATCAAATACTTGAGAGAATAAAAATGTTTACAAAAATCCAGAAGCAGATACACATCAACACAATGTATTTCAGCATCAGTTTACTAAATTGTGAATAGCCAGCCAACAAAGATTCTATGAGTAGCTTGTAGATTATGAAAAGCAGAATAAAACATTAAAGGTATACAAGAGGATTTAAAAAACAAACATTAAAAATGTATCATAGAACTTCCCTTGAAATAATGATAGTGTAAAACACTCAGTAGCTCAGATAGAACTGTACTAATATAGTGGAAGGCAGAACAGTATGTAGATATGCAGTTTCAAATCCACAATGACTTCAGTTACCATGGAGCTAATGTTCTTATAAAAAGGAACCTGAGGCAAGAACCTTTCTTGATATGGTACCTTAATTTTGGCATGTGGGATAGCTTTAAAGAATAGACGAAGAATGTGATTCCTGAATAACCATGGCAAATACACACACACACACACACATATACAGTAGAGTCTCACTTATCCAAGCTAAACGGGCCGGCAGAAGCTTGGATAAGCGAATATCTTGGGTAATAAGGAGGGATTAAGGAAAAGCTTATTAAACATCAAATTAGGTTATGATTTTACAAATTAAGTGCCAAAACATAATGTTATACAACAAATTTGACAGAAAAAGTAGTTCAATACGCAGTAATGTTATGTTGTAATTACTGTATTTACGAATTTAGCACCAAAATATCATGATATTGAAAACATTGACTACAAAAATGGCTTGGATAATCCAGAAGCTTGGATAAGCGAGGCTTGGATAAGTGAGACTCTACTGTGTGTGTATGTATGTGTATGTGTGTGCGTGTATGTATGTGTGTGTGTGTGTGTGTGTGTGTATATATATATATATATATCATCTCCTTTTCCTTAGTAAACATAAATTATGTATTTTTACTCAGTCAAGGCTTCAGATTCAGAAATTTCCGATGATCATATTTATTCTATTTCCAGAGTCCCCCTGTCCCTTTCTGTTTTTGCTAGTAACGTCAACTCTTCATTGGTTGCCTGTGATTCAAAGACCTGGTCACATTGGAAATTTTTCACAGCAGGCTAAATGAGGAAAGTACCCAATTTAGGTTGTAAATTGTTCAGCCACTGCATGTTGTGCAGAGAGACTAGCAACAGAGCAGTTCTAAAGAGCACCCAAGTTAGACCAACAGGCAATTTTCAGTTGACACAAAGACATATATAATATAAAGGAATAAACCTGCATTAATAGTGGCAAATAACAAACCTACAACAAGACTGAATTTTGTTACTAAATCTGTTTAACTACCAATTATAAAGCACAATTACAGTTGGAGGAAGGAGGTGTGAAAATTCCAGGAAGGAATATCAACAATTTGGTGTTTTCATCTCTCCTCTCCATTGTACGATGTGACCCAGGAAGAGTCAGAAAAATAGTAGAGGTGAATAACTGTCTCCACAGATAGTGTCAGGAAGAACCATTTGGCTTCCTGGACCATGGTGTGCTCTTCCAGGAAGATGGCCTACTAGCACAGGATGGGCTACACCTCATAGAAGTAGGAAGGAATGTTTTTGCTCAGAGACTGGCAATTCTGATCAGGCAGACTTTAGACTATGTTGTGTGGGGGAGGGTGCCATTATCCTTCAGAACAGTAGTTTATCAAGGCCAGAGTAAACAGACAAAAGGCTAAAGAGACGGTTGGACAAACACAAGTATCTAGCAGCAAAGAGACAATAATCTCAAATAAACAGCTAAGGGGAATGCCCCATGGACTTAGATGTCTTTACATTAATGCCCAGAGCTTGGAAAATAAACAAGATGAGCTGCAACTCATAGCACAACAAAATAGATATAATAGGCATAACTGAAACCTGGTAGGACTAGTCCTATGATTGGAATGTAGCAATGGAGGGGTATAACCTATTTCAGAGAAATAGACCAAACAGGAGAGGGGGTGGAGTAGCATTATATGTCAAAAATATTTTCATCTGTGAAGAGATACAAGACATCAATCCTGGAAACAAGGTTGAAAGCATCTGGGTAAGCATTAACAAGATATTGACAAGCTGGAAGGTGTCCAGAGGAGGGCGACTAAAATTATCAAAAGTCTGGAGATCATGAATTCCTATGAAGAGCATCTTAAAGAACTGGGTATGTTTAGGGTTGTTGTATGTTTTCCAGGCTGTATGACCATATTCCAGAATGTATGGGTATGTTTAGCCTGCAGAAGATGAGGTTGAGAGGAGACATGATAGCCATGTATAAACATGTGAAAGGGTATCATAAGGAAGAGGGAGGAGACTTGTTTTCTGCTGGCCTTGAAACTAGGACTAGGAGCAATGGGAAACTAGGACTAGGAGCAATTACAGGAAAGGAGATTCCATCTGAACATTAGGAAGAACTTTCTGACTGTATGAGCTGTTCAACAGTGGAACTTTCTGCCTCGGAGTGTGGTGGAAGCTCCTTACTTGGAAACTTTTAAACAGAGACTGGATGGCCATCTTTGTGTTTTTCCTGCATGGCACGGGGTTGGACTGGATGCCCGTGTGGTCTCTTCCAACTCTATTATTCTATGAATTTAAGACATGCAGATATATTACTAGCAAAAAACAAAAGATTTGGAATCACTACTTGGAAAAACATAGAAGAAAGCGTAAAGGCAGGTTTACAGTTCAACATTTAGGAAAATAATGCCCACAGAATATTTTTTTACCATTTAAAAATAGACAAAAGATTTCCTATATCTCAATCTAGTCATTAATCAAAATGGAAAAATCAGTAAAGAAATCAGAAAACTATGACTTGGAAGGTCAGCTATGAAGAAACTAGGCAAGATCCTCAAGTATAAAGAATACAAGGACCAGATTTATTTATGCCACCTCATTTACCATTTCTACATATGGCTGTGAAAGCTGGACAGTGAAGAAAAGTGATAGAAAAGTGATAGCACCACTCATTTGAAATGTGATGCTGTAAGTTCTCCTTAAAAACCAAAACGAGTTAAATTGAGACCTATGTCCTTTGGACATGTCACAAGAAGATATGCCTAACTAAAAAGTCAAATAAATGGATCCTAGAACAAATTGAGGGTGAACATTCCCTAGAAGTCAAGATGATTAAACTGAGACTGTTGTAATGTGGACATATCATCAGAAGACATAATGCTTGGCAAGGAAGAAGGCAATAAGAAAAAAAAACTGCATTACAAGTGGATGGACTCGGCCACCTGATCAGGACTCTGATGACAGTGTGACTTGGAGGTGTCTCGCTTGTAGGGTCAGCATAAGTCAAAGAGACTTGATGGTAGTTAAAAACCCAAGAAGGACTAAAATATGTGTATAAACCTGAGGTGTCACATGAACACTAATTTTTGAGAACAAAAATCCTGACACTTTATTTGCCTAGAGCAGAGTTTCTCAAAAACTGTGCTCCTCCAGAAAAGTGATAGACAATTCCCAACAGCTGGTAAAATGGCTGGGATTTCTGGGAGCTGACACCCGAAATACCTGGAGGAGCAAGGTTTGAGAAGCACTGGCCTAGAGGATTCACAGATTTTAAACTATTAAAACAACCAGAAACAGCATAATGAGAAGCAAGGATCAAACTTGCTTCTTAGCAATACCTTTGTGCTTTAGAATATAAAAAACAAAAAATAATCCAACCAGTTAAACTTCCTTAACCTTACCTCATCCTTCACAGGGCAACAATAACTGATACAATACAATCTTTATGAGAACTATTATTCATTTCCATGTTTCTGATAATGTTGTAATGATCCAGAAAAGGAATACAGAGATACTGCACAGCCACATCCAAGTAACATGGGAAAGGAGGAGAATAACTCTATATGATACAAACACAGAACACCAAGAGATAAATAACCCCTCTGTCCTAGGAAAATAATCTTGATATGCTTTCTAGGCTCCAATCACAAGCACAAAACAGCTGCAAAAAAAGATATCTTACTCTGAGGAATTGAGTGAACAACAAATCCCCGAAAACCTGTCAGACCAACTCTATCATCTGATTCAAGTTCTGTCTTCTACCCACAAAAACAAATCCATTTCCTTTCAGTGATTAAAAACAAACCTTTTAAAACTCAGAAAGAAAACGGATCTGTTTTTGTGGGTAGAACAGAGAACTTGAATCAGATGGACCGGCAGGTTTTTTTTGTCAAATTGAATATCCAAACCTTATTCCAATATCAGGACATGAGAAGAAAGAGAAAAAACCTAGACATGAATAATTGCTTACTGAAAATCTATGAAACATAGAAAGTTGGTGCTTTTATTTTATTTTATTAGACCTTATAATGTGAAGAAACATATCCAGTATAAATTGTACTGAGTGGATATCTAATATGTGATACTTCTGCATAGGATGGAAAAGGAAATCTAGACTAAACATAGTTTTATCACTGATTATATCCTCCTCTATTTAGACAATTAAACTGACCCTTTTTACACATATGACCGATAATTCTGTATCTGTGGATTCAATAACTGATGCTTGAAACCAGCAATTAAAAAAAACTCTTGACTTTGTTATCTATATATATAAAAGAGTGATAGCATCACGGCAATTCACAAAACAACAAAAGTACAGGCCCCCCAACCTCAAAATTTGACAACACAACCCATCATCCACGCCTCAAGGTTGATACAACAAAAAGAAAAGAAAAATAAAGTCCTAATTAGAGGGAGAGCAATAAATTTTTTTTATCCAATTGCTGCCAGTTTAGAGGGCTAATCTCTGCCCACTTGGTTGCCTAGCAACCAAGGGACAGCCAGGTTTCAGTTAGGGGACAGGCCGATTTAGGCCTCACTTAGGCTTCTTCCACAGATTATCTAATTTGCACTGGATTATATGGCAGTGTAGACTCAAGGCCCTTCCACACAGCTATATAACCCATTTATAATCTTATATTATCTGCTTTGCACTGGATTATCTTGACTCCGCACTACCATATAATCCACTTCAGTGTGCATTTTATACAGCTGTGAAGAAGGGGCCTCATATAATCCAGTTCTGAGCAGATAATATAAGATTAGAAATATACAGTAGAGTCTCACTTATCCAACGTAAACAGGCCGGCAGGATAAGTGAATATGTTGGATAATAAGAAGGGATTCAGGAAAAGCCAATTAAACATCAAATTAGGTAATCGTTATACAAATTAAGCACCAAAACATCATATTATACAACAAATTTGACAGAAAAAGTAGTTCCATGCGCAGTAATGCTATGTAGTATTTACAGTAGAGTCTCACTTATCCAACACTCGCTTATCCAATGTTCTGGATTATCCAACGCATTTTTGTAGTCAATGCTTTCAATATATCGTGATATTTTGGTGCTAAATTCATAAATCCAGTAATTTCTACATAGAATTACTGTGTATTGAACTACTTTTTCTTCCAAATTTGTTGTCTAACATGATGTTTTGGTCCTTAATTTGTGAAATCATAACTTAATTTGATGTTTAATAGGCTTATCCTTAATCCCTCCTTATTATCCAACATATTCGCTTATCCAACATTCTGCCGGCCCGTTTATGTTGGATAAGTGAGACTCTACTGTACTGTATTTACAAATTTACCACTAAAATATCACAATGAATTTAAAACACTGACTACAAAAACATTGATTATGAAAAGGCAGACTGCGTTGGATAATCCAGAACATTGTATAAGCGAATGTTGGATAAGTGAGATTCTTCTTTAATATGAAATAATTACTGGGATAGAATAATGCAGAACAATATAATCTCTAAAACCAGGACAGTAAATAAACAGGGGAATTCCACACAGGAAACAATCAGGGCCAGCTAACACCTCCCAACAAAGTATTCCCATCATCAAAGTCTGGCAAATCCTCTGTTTTCTCAGGGCCACAGACAGTAGAAGCACATAAAATATCGCAAACAACACCACTCTGAAAACAAGGGAATTCCAGACAGGAAACAATCAGGGCCAGCTAACACTTCCCAACAAAAAATTCACTCAGGGAGGAATCAGCCAGGCTTTAAAGCTGCAAGGCCATTACATCCTAATCATTTTACCTAATTGCAGCATTCATACTTGCCTCCAACAAAAAAAAAAACCAATCAAAATATTGTATATTCACAACCTTTAGGAAATAATATCCCCTGATGGCGCAGCGTGTTAAAGCGCTGAGCTGCTGAACTTCTGGACCGAAAGGCCGCAGGTTTGAATTGGGGGAGCGGAGAGAGCCCCCACTGTTAGCTCCAGCTTCTGCCAACCCAGAAGTTCGAAAACATGCAAATGTGAGTGCATCAATAGGTACTGCTCCGGCGGGAAGGTAACGCCGCTCCATGTAGTCATCCCACATGACCTTGGAGGAGTCTACGGACAACGCCGGCTCTTCAGCTTAGAAATGGAGATGAGCACCAACCCCCAGAGTAAGACACGACTGGACTTAATGTCTGGGGAAAACTTTTACCCTTCACCTTAACTACCACCAATTCCTCAATACTTTATTTCCCATACCACCAGACTTCGCCACAGCAACGCGTGGCCGGGCACAGCTAGTTATATATAAAGAACACCATTTTACGACAACATTTTATATAATGGGACTTTTCTTCCATGGATGTCCATCGAAGGCGGGAAGGGACTGGAATCAAATACCAGCAGATGCCAAGGGTTCACTGTATTGCTGTCAAGTTAGCTGTCAGACAACCTATATTGGTGCACACGTCATTTGGGCCTAAACATAGTCCCATTCATTTTTCAATGTTGAAAAGGTTTTGCAAAGTGGCTCCTAGCTGAGTTTGGTTTCACCTAAAAATTTGGTGACAATGCCCTTTATTCTTTCACCACACAAAATCCAGAACAGACACCAACAGTACCCCACTTCTTTCCATGATAATGAGGAACCATTAGAAAGCATAGTCTACAGTTGGTTCATCAAGAAGCTACTCAGTGCATGCTGGCCTCTGGAATGCGGAAGTGGTCTCAAATATAAAACAGCCTACATTCAGTCAGGAGTTTTTAAAGAAGTGTTTAACATACACAGAACATACACCAATTTTTATTGAAAATTAGCAAAAGATTATGTGGTTTTACCCTTTCAAATTAAGGCCTGATGACATAGCATGCCAATAAGATAAGTATAATGAAATGGATTACTGTGGAATTTACTGCAAATGTTTTTAAATGGCTTTATAATTCCTTACATCAGCCCCATACTTTTTCTTTAATCAATTAATTTGCAATGGAGAATCTGTTGAATAATGCAATGCTCCATGCACTGTCAGTGCACTATTTATTCAGCATATCTCTTGACTCTTTTATGTAAAATTCCTCTTCTGTCCATCAACCAATGCATTTCTAAAAGGATATGAATTTAAAATACTATGACAGCTGATATTTTAGAAGTTCCCGCATATATTCTTTTAGAATGGCACAGACAGACTTAATCTCCTCAGCAATCATTTTTACATCTTCCTGTCCTTCAGTTTCAATATTATGGTTGTCCGGTGAATGGGAAATGACACCTGAGCATTCAACTTATTCTTCCATCAAGATGTTTGCGTTGATTTTAAGAGCTAAGATTACCTCTTGCCATCTTTAGCATGAGAGAACTTAAGTGACCCAAATAGTCATCTAATCATAAGCATGCACCAGTTCTAGGAAAACCCTAAATAAATTTGAGCATTTTGTGGAATCCTATTTTAATACACTTTAATCTTTAATTTTATAAATTTTAAGTGGTTTTCAGTAACTTCTATATTTACTAGATATGTCCAAAAAATCATTTTGAATCTTATATCGGAATTATATCAGATTGTTCTCGCTTTTTGAGATGCATTCCGAGACGTTTTCTCACGGTGCAACCGGCAATGTAATTTGAACCATCGTTGGCCCATTATCTAATTGTCTCTTAATGTTTCATTAATTTCCCCCCCCCAATTTTTAAAAATATTTTTTAATATTATTATTATTTTTTTGTTTCTGCAACCTATCTTGAATGGGAGCTTAGCGCAGTCTAACTTGGCTGCCGCTCCCCAACATGGCTGCCGCTCCCCGGCCAATCAGAAGCTTCCATGATGGACGCAAAGGTGGGGGCTAGGGTCCTTTGCGTCCACATGGAAGATTGGCATAAAAGCCCATTCCGCAGCCTGGGCGAGCCATTCTGGGATGGGTTTTGCGCAGAGAGGGTGGTGGTCTGGAAGCGGAAAACAAGCAAGCCTTTCTTGAGGGAGAAAGGGAGAAGGGGGTCTGGTCTGGTCTGGCTGTTCCCACAGAGGGGTTTGGAGAAAGGGTTAGGCTTTTGTTGCTAGTTCCTTCTCTTGTGAGTGACTCAGTGTGTTAATTTTGGGTGGCGCTCAGCTATAGAGCTGTGAATTCCAGGTTTTTTTTTTCCATATTAAAAAAATTATCTAGCTTTCAATTTCGTTAAGAATAGTTCTTGCTGGATCACAGCATACCATTGTTGCAGAATCAGTAATCTATTTCATTAAGAAGGCATTGCCTTTGAGGCTTGTGGGATCACATAGCCAAACACCATTGATTTCCAGTGTCCTTCTTGCTTAAAAATATAACAAGGGAATTTCTAGTTTTCAAAGTATCTGTGCACTCCTTGTCAGGGCATTGGCCAGCTTGCTCACAGGTACATTACCAAAGGAAGGCAAGGCATTGCCTTTGAGGCTTGTGGGATCACATAGCAAGACACACCATTGATTTCCAGTGTCCTTCTTGCTTAAAAATATAACAAGGGATTCTCTAGTTTCCAAAGTTCCTTTGCACACAGTGCCTGAGCATTGCCTGGCTTGGTCACAGGTACATTTCCTAATGAAGACATTGGGTTTGGGGCTTCTGGGAGCGCATAGCAAGACATACCATTGATTTCCAGTGTCCTTTTTCCTTAAAAATATTACAAAGGGAAAATCGGACACAGAAACAAAGTAACACAAGTAGAAGAAGGACTTTCACTTTGAAAAAAAACACACAATTGAACAGGAAATAAAACTTTCAAACTAGGAACAGGTTTCTTCAATTATTAAAAAATAGTTTATTATAAAAGCTATGAAAATTTGCCAAAAATCGGAGGATACAGGAAACGTTCTGCAATTTGGTGAGCTAGGGGAGTTGAATGTGTTCTCCCACTGTACCAAATTTGATCAGGATAGCTCAAGAAATGAGGGCAGGAGAGCCCTGTAAATGTCCCCCCCGGGTGCTGGTTTTTTTTTGTGATTGCGCATGCGCATCTGCCATTTTAGAAACATTTAAAAACATTATGAATTTTCAGAAATATCTGAAATTTTTGAGGGAAAAAAATCAAAAATAGTTTCTATATCAAAGCGCCAGTGCCCCCTACTTTAGAAACGAGAATTGAAACATTTTTTTCATCGATCAGACATGCCTAATATTTACACTTTCATTTGTGGTTCTGTATAGTTTTATTGGTATTGTTTCTAATCATGTTGCTAGTTGCTTTTGAGCTTCATTATTGAGAAGAAGTCAGGGAATGATTGGATGAGATAGATAAATAATAAATAATTACAGTAGATCCCAGTGCAAATTCTTCTTGCAAAACAGTTAATCATTGGGTTGAATGGTAGGCACTGATATGCGATATGAAACTGATGAATGCTAAGAATGTGTTATGTTAAATTATTCATTTCTAGAAAGACGAACAAATAATTAAATCATATTTCTCACTTCTAAGAAGGTTTTGCAATGAACTCACAGGAAGAAGGAAGTTTATGACCATGGAGGGAGGAGAGGCTGTGGCCTTGTCATGTGATACTGGGAGGTGGGAAGCCAAGTGAAGCTCAGAGGCTATAGCATTTCAGGATCTTGTCCTGGTTCCTCCTGCCTGCCTGCTGCATGGTTCTGGGGTGAGGAAAGCAGGTGAACCTTTCAGTATCCCCTTTTGTTCATCCCTCCACCCATACTCCTCCTGTGTGAAATAGGCAGATTTGGAAGTATCGCCTCACAATCTTGTTCTATTAGCACAGTGGTTCTCAACCTGTGGATTCCCAGATGTTTTGGCCTTCAACTTCCATAAATCCTAACAGCTGGTGAACTGGCTCGAATTTCTGGGAGTTGTAGGCCAAAACACCCGGGGACTCACAGGTTGAGAACTACTATGTTAGCAGGTTCGCAATGATGCACTCACTGTCATTGTCATGCCCCAGCTAACAGCAAACTCCTTACTTGGCTGTTCACTTCCTCTCTAAGCTGAGTAGGGAGGAGAGAGAAACAGGACATATGGTAAGTTTGGAGACAGGCATGAGAGTACTCCTTGGATTTATTCAAGAACTGGGGAGAAATCTGAAAAGGTGGATTGAGAATGATTCTCCTTTGGGGGTTTTTCAGACATCCAAAAAGCCATATTTTCTGGGGGGTTTTTTCCTCTGAAGCATTTTGATATTACTTCCCTCCCCACTGAGTGAAATTCATATTCCTAGGAAGGTAATGACAAATTCTGACACCACCACTAGTTCAATCACCAGCAGATTGGCCATGGATGTTCTACGCCAAAGAAATACATTTCCCAACCTGTGATGAGCTTGTTGTTATTTTCCCATATGATCACCAACATACCATACATTATGTCTATGCACATAATCATTCAGTCAGTTCTGTCACAATATTGTCTCAAATAATTACAGTAGCCAACACCAACATATCACTGCTTCCACCTCCTTATTGAGGGAATGAACTCTCTGTTTCATTGGATGGAGAAATACTTTTTGAAAAACACTGCCTAGTCTCATGAGGAATAGCTCTTGTACATATCAATCTCACAACAATAGTTCATCTCAATACAATCTGGTTGCAGAAGCCATTGCAGAAAATTGTTCACCGTTTGCTGGCACCATGGGAGACTATTATTACTGACAAGATTGAGACAACCATCAGCAACAGTTTAGGACTGCAGATCCAAGGGTTGTGCTGATATAGGCTTTTGGGCTTACTTTATGTTCTTATCAGGGCCGGCCGGAGATAATTTTAAATATTAAGCGGGGGTGGGGAAAAGCGCCCCCCGCGCCGGCGCCGCGGGAGGCGTGGCCATGTGCTGCGGGATTGGCCACGCCTCCTGCAGCACCGGCGGGCCCCGCTTCCCACGCCCTGGCCCCGCCTCCCGCGCTGCTCGCCCTGACCCTGCCTCTCACGCAGCGTGGGAGGTGGGGCCAGGGCACGCTGGGCGGGAGGCGGGGCACCGCCCTGACGGTGCCCCGCCTCCCGCCCAGTGCGCCCTGGCCTGGCTGGCCTTGCCCAGCCGACAGCGGCCATGTGGAGCCCGCTCGTCGCTGAACAGGCCTTCCTGTTCACCGGCGAGCGAGCCCATGATCCCCGCTGGGGCGGGGGAAGCCTGACGGCGCCCCCCGGGGACCTGCGCCCGAGGCGGCCGCCTCACGTGGCCTCCATGGTGGAGCCGGTCCTGGTTCTTATTCATGACTATTACCGTGTATCTTTTTAAATAATTAAACCTGCTCATTTCTCCTTGTTTTATGTGGGGTATCACTAAAATGGAAACTTTGGTAATATTGAATTTGGTGTCTATTACTATACTATAAGATACCATTACTGAAAGTCCTTACACTTAAAGACATCTGGAGATGAAGAACCTTGTTTGGCTTGCTAGTAAGGAATATGAACACACATTGGTGTGTGCTACACTTTCTCAAAGCAAGCTGTTCTGCATGATATTGGTCCATTTTACTTTTCAGGGCAATAGTTACCAGACATAAATAAAGGAATCCCATCTACCTAAACCAGTGATGGCCAACCTATGACACGCGTGTCAGCACTGACACGCCTAGCCATTTTTGCTGACATGCTGCTGCATGCAGATTGATTGGATGACTATGTATTTTGTGGCCAAATTTGATGTGATTTGGTCCAGTGGTTTTGTTGTTTACTTCATGGTAATTATGCACGCACACGCACACACACACACACACACACACACACACACATCATTCTATTATTCTATTATTATTGTAGTATATTATATTATTACTATTGTATTATTATTATATTATTTATTATCCATGACTACATTAAAACTAGAATAGAGAGAAATCAGCATGGAAACTGCAAGAGGTACCATAGATTGTTGTACATGGAAATAATTGTAGTAAATAGTTTTTGATGTATTAAATACAATTATATATTACAATTATATATTTTTGTTATTTAAACTATACATATTGCGAAATTATGGGGGGTTTTTTTCCTCAAAGTGACATACCACCCAAGTCATGCTAGGTTTTTTTTTGCTGAATTTTGACACACCAAGCGCAAAAGGTTGCCCATCATTGACCTAAACTATACTTTTGTTTTAAAAGAACGGTTTATAGCCGAAACTCAGATCGCAAACAGCAGTTGTCTTTTATTCACAGGAAAATAAATCTCCATGGTTACGATCACATATTTTTCATTACACCACTATAAACCCTCCTTGGAAAAACCCCCTCTTTAACTTAACTATTTCAGTCACAATTTAAGTCAAACGATAGACTCATGTATCACCTTGTCCCCAGTTCTTATAGTAGGCATTTTTAGAAAGCAGTACAAAATTGTAAGGTTGGCTTTCTATGCCATACTTACAATGATCTCATCCATGCATTTTAAAGTTACATCAGGGCATCCATGGTGGCTTTGCTACTTAACAAAGACACACATTTTCTCTTATTTTACTTACTACATCTATTCTTGAAGTATTCTGCTACAAAGCTCAGTAGCTTTTACCTTTTGAATTGGACTTAATATTTTGCTCTTTCATTTTTGTTCTTTTTTAAAAAAGCTATGGACCAACTGTTGTAAACTATTTATAAATAGCCCAACTAGCTTTAATTTTCAGACTCTTTTATTGCAAAATCATTGTTTCCCCAAAGTCAATTAGTCTTGCAACATAATTCTCAAAAAACAACACAGTTAAGGGGACTGTTCATTCTTGCTGCAAAGTAGAGCACCTGCTGTTTTGATAAGCACCATTTTATTCCTGCTACACTTATTGGAAGAGTAGAAAATATCCACAAGGCTAGGCACACTTCTTTTTTTAAAAAAGGGGGGGGGGGGAAGACAGCAGGCTTGATTGTTTGGACAAATATCACTCAGTTAGATAAGAGGATAACTCGTATCACAGAAAGATTTGTAGAATTCTTGTAAACCAACCAGCTGCTACAAAAATCCTGCATGAGTCAAAGAAACACAGAGTTGGAAGAGATCAAAATGGCTATCCATTTCAACCCTCTGCCATGCAGGAATATACAGAGACTCTAAGACTGAATTCCATGTTAGAAGATTTGAAATAAAATTCTATTCCTGTTTTTAAAGTGTTATTCCTGTTCAAATTGTGTGGTATTTACTTTAAAAGTAGTTGTTATACTCAAAAAAGTGTGTTTTTGTGGCTGCCACAAACTACCGTATGTTGAATTGGTTGAGACTCGATATAATATTCATTCAAAAACTATAGCAAAATTGCTGCAGGATATCCTGCAAAAAATTTTTTTTGCAGTTTAATCAATCTTTTTATGATAGATCCAATTAGGAAATGACATTTATAACCCAGGAACAAAAACTGTGTTACATAGTGTGAATGTGAGGTTTTCTCCTTTCTGCCAGCTGCTCCTACCTTAACCAGGGAGGATTTATCTCTCTGGTTCTTACCTTACAAGCCCTAGCTTAACTGAACAAGCAGTAGCCACCCTCGGTTAGCAGAGAAGGTTCAGGGCTATAGCTCCTGTTGCTTGTTCTACTCCAACAACACTTCTGATTATTTTCTGTGAAACTCACAATATCCAAATGATAACAAACACCAGAGTTTTTAGAGATAGCCTCAACAATGAGCTAAATGTGGCCCGACATATTCACCCCTCATAGAAACTGGCACAACCTGGTTCACCTCCCTAGTATTTAGACCAGTGGTTCCCAACCTGTGGTCTGTGTACCACCATTGGTCCCCAAGAACTAAAATATGGTCCATGGCCTCACCGTTATTGCACCATTGCAATCAGAGCAACTGGTCTCGCAAAACCCTCTTATAGTGCTGAGGCAATGGAGATGTCAGGAGGGGAGAGGTTGACTGCCCATGAAAAGCGCGACAACAAGCCTCCTGAAAAAATCTAAAGTTGACCAAAAATGGAGTTGTAACCCTTTTGGTACTAATGTTGGAGAGTGGTCCCTGGTCAAAGTGGTCCCTGGTCAAAAAGAGGTTGAAAACACTGATTTAGACCCTGGTATTCTTGAATCCTATATGTTAAAAACTTGAATTTAACAAGTTTTTAAGGCTAAAGAAAATATACATATGTGTACCATATATATGTTTATATGTATATGATGATGACGGTATGTGTGTGTATCATATATACACATACTATTATATACATATATTCATATGTATACATGTATATGATATGTACACATATCTCTCAGAGTAAGAGGTGGCTCTTTTTATATGAGTAAAGGTACAGTACTCATATTGACCCATGGATAATTTAACTCAGTTTTTAGGGTTGATTTTTAGATTCCTACGTAAGTATATAGGATAGGTATACTGGGTTATAATTCTCTAAGATTCAGGTATCTATGCGGTCACACTGCATGCCCCATCTTTAAATGGTTTCAGCTTCAAAATGGTATTTCAGAAAGTGATTTCTCTGTGAAGGTTCTTACATAGGAAATCCTGGAACCAGTTTGAGGCCTAGATGGTGATTATGCAAACCACAAATAACTGATGTAAACTAAGGGCTTTCTTTTACACATTTTATGTGCTGTCTGGCCACTGCCATTTAAAGCTAGCTTTGATCTGAATTTGATCTGATCTGAAACAGTCAGTGGAGATTGGGCTTGAGAGTTAGTACTGTTGAGAGCCTCTTTGAAATGCAATATACCCTGTTTCCCAGAAAATAAGACATTCCCGGAAAATAAGACCTAGTAGAGATTTTGCTGAATTGCTAAATATAAGGCCTCCCCTGAAAGTAAGACCTAGCAAAGTTTTTGTTTGGAAGAATGCCCACCAAACAGAATACCAGAGTATGCAGGATCAGTAAATGTAAGTACCATAGATTGTTGTACATGGAAATAGTGGTAGTAACAAGAAATTCTTGATAGGATTCAGTTTGTCTGTGTTGTGACTGCGCCTTCAGGGATTATGGTTGATGGGGATGGAATTCGAAGAGGAAGAAAAAACCCTCGTGATGAGGGTTCACTAGAGGAGTTGCGCAGGAAGCGACTTAGAGAGCTATATGGGGGATCTTCTGAGGAAGATTCAGATGGGGAGATGGATGCTGAGGAACAGGTGGTGGCTGGGGAAGCGGGCACTGAATGGGCACAGCCACCGGAGATGTCTGGGGATTTGGGGTCTATGGATACTTCTGAACCTGGGGTTTCTGCAGGAACTGATCCCAATTGGGATGCTTGGAGAAGGGAGGATGGTTCTTTAAGTGTTCATGGGGCTAAGTGTGGGCAGGATGATTGGGACTCCGACGAATTGCTAGGTACTCCAAATCCACGAGCTCTAGCTGTGTGGAGCTCAGACTCTGAGTAGATTTGGGACACCTGGTGTTTGGGTGTGAGTGTTTGGTCACCCAGGAGGAAGGGGAATAAAATGGGAATGTTTGGCCACTGCACTTTGCGTGTGGCAAGGTGTTGCTGAGGCGCCATTGGGATCTCTGTGTTTCCATGAAGACTGGATTTGGACTATGATTTGAATCTGCTGTTATCACCTAGCTTGGCTCTCGCTGTGTCTTATTGTGGACCTGTTTTGGATGACTGCACCCTCTTCAGACCTTGGATCGGAATTTGACCTTGCTACTGCCTTCGCCCTGTGATTGATGACTACTATCGGCTTTTGACTCCTGGCTTGCTCTTTGGACACCGCTGTTATCTCCTGACCTGACCTTGGAATCCCGGACGACGTCTTTTCACCATCCTTTTGGAGCCTTCGGCTTTATCCACATTGTGGAAGCAGTCTACTGCATTCTTAGTTTGTTTGTTTGTTTCCTGACCAATTTGGTGTTTTCTTTTGGGAACTGTTCCTTTGAAAACTACAGAGCCGGCTGGCAGGGCTTGGACTCAGAAAGTGCAGTTTGCACTAAGTTTGTTTAGCTTTGTTTTTACCTGCTTGTGTTACTGAATTATATTTTTGTTTGAATTGCTCTTCAAGCACTGATAGTGAAGTGCTTCAAGGTTTTTTCTGTGTTAACATTACCTTTTGGCTTATCTGCTGAATAAACTCTATTTTTGTTCGCTAATTGGCGTCTGACTCTTGACAGTCTGGTTATGCTGGTTTATGATTACAACTACTGTACAGTATATAATAAATGTTCATTTTTTTGTTCAACAATAAATGTGAATTCTTCTTCGTGGAAAAATAAGACAACCCCTGAAAAT
This sequence comes from Anolis carolinensis, assembly GCF_035594765.1. Taxonomy (NCBI): domain Eukaryota; kingdom Metazoa; phylum Chordata; class Lepidosauria; order Squamata; family Anolidae; genus Anolis; species Anolis carolinensis. The sequence continues at coordinate 78,034,235 of NC_085841.1, forward strand.
AAGACCTAGCACATCTTTGGGAGCAAAAATTAATATAAGACATTGTCTTATTTTCAGGGAAACACGGTATATCCACTGTCCTCCTGGCTTGGAGGGGGAAAGGGATCAGTTTATCACAAAACAGAGGAGGTACCTGTCAGAATATGTATGGCAAGAGAATGCATGGAGTTCTGTTTGCAAAACACGATCTCTTCTGATCTGTATTTAATATAGATTCGAGTAAAAATTGAATTTATGACAGCAGCTTGTTAGGCTGTCATGTCAGATGTGTAATTATTGTGACTTCTACTGATGTTACAAAAAGTTAAGGCTTTTGCTACCATGTTTAAAGCACTTGGAATTATAGTACTGGATAGATTTTTGATTGAAGCCAATATTTCACCAAAGCTAGACAAGAAGTTAAAGATGAGTCAAAAGATGCAAAATTATCCTGGAACAGAAACTGAAGATGAAAAACAAAAAACCAAAAAAACCCCAAATTGATTTGTGAGAATTCAGAGAAGGAATAGAGATACAAAATAGTACATCAGATATATTACTACAGGCATTCTCAAGGGCAGTTCTACACTGACAACTGCCTTGGAGGTGTCTCATTCATAGAGTTGCTATAAGTCAATGCTGACTTGACAGCAATGAACAATGACTGGCCAGACACACTATAAGTTCTTACAGATTCAAGTCCATGGCTATCTACCTGTTTAAAACTTCAGATTTTCAAATTAAAAGCAGCTATCATTATTTAAAAAATTGGTGTATAAGCAAAATCTCTAATTTAGGGTTTTTTATACAGTGTATAACACTATTATTGCATGTCCTTTATATCTTTTTGGCTTTGTAGAAGGGGTGGTGGTAGGAGGACATATACAGTTAGAGTCAATTTTTTTGACAAACTTTCAAATATTATCTCATGAGAGATGAGAGATGAAAAGTTATACAAAATAATTCTTCATTGACTAATGTAAAGCACTATTGATAATCTTAATCCTGTCTTAGTTTTTATAGTCAAATAACTTCTTGGCGTATTTTTGTATCACTCCCAACATGATAAAAAGGCCAGAGTTACTACAGTTTTTCAGAGGCAGGGCAGCAATCTTCAAGGCACTATATTTCCAAATCCCCTCTTAGTCCAAAGTGGCATGCATGAACAGGAGGCTACAAAACACAAATCTTTAGTGAATTGCCTGTGATGCCTATAAATCTAGGTAGAAAAGGGCATTTGTTTGAAAATTGGTAGTAAAGAAAGAAACATTGCCTTTTGAGTTCAAAACTGTCATATTTACAAACAGATCTGGCAACTTGTAACACAACTGCACAGAGAATATGATTGCTTTCTGATATCAAACAAAAATATAACATGCAGATTCGTTTTTTTAAAAAAAATGTTATGTTCCTTCTCATTCACAAATCAGCCTATAACTATACAATTATATATGTTGGCATTAGGAATGAAAAATATGTCACACACTGTGTGCTAAATGGTGGCCCTCCTCATAAAGTTAATGAAATGTTGTATTCCATCTAGCCATTTTGTTGAAAATCCCAGATCTGTACAGATACAAAATCTCCCCATCTCTTGTTGAGAAAACAAAGAAAAATGAGCTTCCCTGTGGGTCTGACTCAGGTGTTTGCCCTTCCATATAATGTTTTTGTCAGTGACGGTACTTGTACCTAAGTAGAATGAACCAAGTCATTTTGTGTCAAGAGTAAAATTCCTAGGGCAACATGAAAAGCTACTTCTGCTACTAAGGGGAAGTATTAACTAAAAGAAAAAGATATTGCTTTCATGATGCAGTACATTTCTACCAATATATATGCCAGGGCGACAGGCAAGTTCATTCATTGCTGAGATGTTCCATAGGTCTCTAGTTTGTTCTTGTCAACTGCCTGTAAGAATTAGAGTCTTATATTTTCTGTCAGAAAGTGGGGTTTAGCAAACTGAGTAAATATGACCAGCCACCATTGTTTATAGCTAAAAAAAACCCCGAGGGCTTGGTCAGAAACTATTCCATTTGTCTACACCTGCTCAATAGCTGAGGATTTATAAGCATATAGCCAATACAATGAAAACACTTTATAGCAAGGTTGTAGAATTATCGTTGTGCTACTTTAGCTGTTATTTTTTGGCTTGGAAAACAAAAAGTAGCTTGCAATGACGACATACAGTAGAGTCTCACTTATCCAAGCCTCGCTTATCCAAACCTCTGGATAATCCAAGTCATTTTTGTAGTCAATGTTTGCAATATATCGTGATATTTTGGTGCTAAATTCGTAAATACAGTAATTACAACATAACATTACTGCGTATTGAACTACATTTTCTATCAAATTTGTTGTATAACATGAAGTTTTGGTGCTTAATTTGTAAAATCATAACCTAATTTGATGTTTAATAGGCTTTTCCATAATCCTTATTATCCAAGATATTCGCTTAGCCAAGCTTCTGCTGGCCTGTTTAGCTTGGATAAGTGAGACTCTACTGTATATGAAAACAGGACAATGCACAATGAGAAGAACTAATTTATACTTAATATGTTCACCCATAGAGGTGGCTTGTATATGAGGTATTCCCTATGTGATTGTCTTAGCAGTGGAAATGGCTGGAGGATTTCCTCTTGACTTTACTGGGAATTACTCAGAGGTATGTGTGTAGAATTGGCAGCCAGATTTTGGAATTGATTCACACGTCTCATCTATTTTCCTGGGGACTGTTGCTGAGGTCGTGTGTAATCCATACTTGCCTGGATGTTTCTGTGAACATAAACTTTCATTCATGGTGATGAAGTCTACATGACCACCAAGACTGATGATGATGATGATAATAATAATAATAATAATAATAATAATAATAATAATAATAATAATAATACTTTATTTGTACCGCGTTCTATCTCCCTGAGGTGACTGAGGGCAGTTTCCAACAAAAGTAACAAAATGGCAAACATTCAATGCCGATGGCCCAAACTATTGGTCAGAATGATGATGACTCAAAAACAAGATGGTGCTGTGTCACTCACCTTGGATGTATCTACACTGATTTACAAGGTACTTAGCCTTCTCTGCCAAAGAGATTTCAGAATTCCATTGCACTGAGCCAGGGCAGTTAAAGGGGTGTCAATCTGCACTAATACTACAGTGTAGAAGCACACTTAGATCAAGAGATTGCATGACTGAACAATATCACCAAACAAGCATATACTTAACATGAACAAACTAGTAATGCCATGCCCCATGAAGACCCTCACTGTTTACCCCTGGTTAAGCCCTTTTTAGTTAGAGGGATTAATATTTTATGTACAGTTTCAGTCTAAACAGCCTCTTTGCATTTGAAGCCTCCGTTGCCCTTCCCCTTTAAGCATCCCCTCAAGGGCAGAGCCTCAGGCAAGGCACTTCTGGTTCTTGGAAGAGTCAGCCTTTTCGCGACTGGAAGGTGAAGAGAGAAGAAGGCCGGAAGGTTTACAAAATAGCACATCCAGTTGGAGCTGTATTCAAGTCCAGTCGGAACTGTATTCAAGTCCAGTGAGAGTTAAATATTGAGACCATCTTAGAGACAGTTGAATACCATACAAAAAAGTGACAATAAGAAAAAAGATTCAAGAGCCTCAGTTCAGTTGGAATTGTGTCTATCTGTCGCACCTCAGGCTAAGTTCACCTTGCTATAGATACCCAGTCAGACACACAGGTAGTCTTTTGAAGTTTTTATTAAGCAAAGCAGAATATAAATCAAGCAAGCAATCAAAAGGTAGTTCAAAGTTGTAATGAAAGAGTCAATAGGTCCAAGAGATTCACAAAGTACATAAATGTCTATTTAATCCAAAAGGCTAGGTCCATGGGTTCAAAGAGCATAGCAGGAACAATAATCCATGAGGCAAAGAATTAGTCCATTGAGTCCAAAGCACAAGATCCAAGAATCCAAGATAATCCACAAGGTGAAGAATTAGTCCATAGAGTCCAAGAACAAGGTCCAAGAATCCAAGATAAACCACAAGGCAGAGAGTCCAAAGAACAAGGCCCAAGAATCCAAGAACGCTGGCTAGGTAGAACTTCCACACAGATGAAGCAATGAAATTGTACTGACCAAGAATAGTCTGTGAAAGCATGCTTTAATAACAACTTAGGAATGAATTCCTCTTCCCACAGCTAGATTCACGTTTGCGCACCAAACGCTCACTTCTACGGACCTGGGAACCCATCCAAGACAAACTTTCCTCTCTAGATAAGTCTTCATTATCTTGCACCTGCTGGTCAGAAGCTAAACCGTCATCCTCATTATTTTCCAAGGCTGAAGTCTCTCCCTCAATATTTCTCATGTCAGCTTGACCGTTATCTGTTTCTCCTGGAATCAGCAGCTCATCCTGCAACTGCATGTCTGAGCTAGCTTCTGCCTCAGACTGCTGATCTTGAATTCCAAATCCAGAATCCCCAGAATCCCCTCCATCTTCATCTAGAATCTGGCTAGCCTGTGGCTGGGATACAACACTATCTCTCAAAGACTTCACCTCTCCTCATAAAGACTTTGTAGTGAGACTCAGGAGGCGAGAAAGTCTAAAATTCTTGTCAATTAATAAATTCTAGTTTGATTTAACTAGAGTCTCTGATCAGTTCACCTTCCAAGTAGCTAGGAAGGCGTGGGGATAGAACAAATAATATCATCCACTCCTTATCCAACAGGACACTTCTTCATATATTAGAAAGCTGCCTATGTTTCCAAGCTTTCTCAAATTCTGTATGATCTTCAGAATGCAAAACTCTCATTAATGTTCTAACATTAATGGGCTCACGGGTGTGGGAAAGGAGGGATAGTTCTGTTTATTGTGTTTGTTACTGTCATTGTTGTATTTTGTTTGAAACAAAATTAATGTCCTAGCATAGGAACAAATTACGTTTTAAGAAGTTGGAACAGCTGAGACAGGATGATACAGTTTGGTTCCTAATAACTTCTAATGGATTAAGTTGGATAGCTGTGAGCAGTTTTTGCTTTAATTATTTATTAATACACAAAAATAAAACATTGTGTGATACAGCAATTTATTTGCTAGTTCAGAATCTTATCAAGAAATAAGCAATTGTTGAATCAGAGACACATGCAAAAAAGTTTCCTGCCACATCAGTCCTAACACTGGATTAGTTTCAGTCCAACTTTGTGTTTCCTTAGTAAATTATGTGACATGGATTTTTTTCAAATAATCAAAAAAAACAAAGCATTTCCACCCCGACATTAATCTTTCCACAAAAGCAAATCAACAATCTCTTTAATCACCAGGATTGATACTACGGTTACTGGTAAAACATCAGATGCCATCTGCCAATTTCACAACTATCAAATCCATGACAACATGAAAGGACAAGATAAACGGAATCATAAAGCACGCCATGGTTGGAATTAAAAATTAGAACCATCAGAACAGAGATGGATTACTATTTCATTGTACAATAATCCACACTGTATTTTAATCTGGACATGCCATTCCTACTATGGCATTCTTTTCATTTCAAATTTTACCTTTAAGCAGATTCACATGGATGTGTTTCTGATTGTTCAATAAATATAGGGCAATTAAAAGACTAGAAAGTGCTTTTCTCCTCCTTATTTGCTTCCATAATGTAAAATATAGTAAACCAAAAAAAGGTATTTATTGTAAAAGTGGCTCCCGACATGCTTAGCCTGGATAGAAAATGATATAAAAGGTGATAGTTGCCATTCTACAGCAGGGATGGGAAGCATATGGCCTTCTAGATGTTGCTGGACTGCAACTCCCAACATTCCTCACTATTAACTATGAGAAACTACATGATTTATAATCCTAATATATTCCAGAAAATAATCAATAAGCATATTTAAACTTTGGCTTAAAAAATACATTAATCTACTTAAACTTAACTGTAAAAAAGTCAATCGTTTAGAAAGCATTTTATTTGATCTGCCAATGATGCTTCATCAGTAAAATTAGCTTTTGGGAGATTTGAAAGACAATGCAATTCTTTCTGCCTAAAAAAATCTGAGAGCTCTCACAACTTCGAGGGGAAAAAGATGCCCAGACAACAGATCTCCAGTGGCTTGAGTCCATAGTTCAAAGCAGTTCTATCTATAGATTGGATGGGACTACATCTATCTATCTTCTATCTATCTTCTATCTATTTATCATTTATATATATATATATATATATATATATATATATATATATATAACATGGCAGCGGACAAAACAAAAAAACCAAACACCCCACAACCTCAAAAATTGATAGCACAACCCCTCATCCACGCCTCTAGGTTGATACAACAAAAAGAAAAGAAAAATAAAGTCCTAATTAGAGGGAGAGGAATAATTGTTTTTATCCAGTTGCTGCCAGTTAGAAGGCTAAGCTCCACCCACTTGGTCTCATAGCAACCCACTCAGCCCAGGGGACAGGCAGAGTTAGGCCTCACTTAGGCCTCTTCCACACTGCCTATAAAATACAGATTATCAGATTTTATACTGGATTATATGGCAGTGTAGACTCAAGGCCCTTCCACACAGCTATATAACCTATTTATAATCTTATATTATCTGCTTTGAACTGCATTATCTTGACTCCACACTGCCATATAATCCTCTTCAGTGTGCATTTTATCCAGCTGTGTAGAAGGGGCCTCATATAATCCAGTTCTAAGCAGATAATATAAGATTATAAATATATAGTAGAGTCTCATTTATCCAACATAAACAGACCGGCAGAACATTGGATAAGTGAATATGTTGGATAATAAGAAGGGATTCAGGAAAAGCCAATTAAACATCAAATTAGGTCATCATTATACAAATTAAGCACCAAAACATCATGTTATACAACAAATTTGACAGAAAAAGTAGTTCCATGTGCAGTAATGCTATGTAGTAATTACTATATTTACAAATTTACCACCAAAATATCACAATGAATTTAAAACACTGACTACAAAAACACTGACTACGAAAAGGCAGACTGTGTTGGATAATCCAGAACATTGGATAAGTGAATGTTCGATAAGTAAGATTCTACTGTAATATGAAATAATTACTGTAGTAGAATAATACAGAACAATATAATCTCTAAAACCAGGGCAATAAATAAAGACCAACACTCTGAAAGCAGGGAAATTGGAAATTCCACAAAGGAAACAATCAGGGCCAGCTAACACCTCCCAAAAAGGATTCTTCCAGAAAGGAAGCTAAGAAGGGAGTGAAGCAGTGTGTATTACCAAAGTCATTATTATTACTATAATTATTATTATTATTATTATTATTATTATTATTATTATTATTATTATGTTGCTGTGAACCGTGAAAATGAATGCAATCTGCCTCCAAGTATTCAAAAACACTAAAATCAGAATACATAAAAATTACTGTGGTATAATAAAACAGAGAAATGCAATCTCTAAAATCAGAACACTAAATAAAGAACAACACTCTGAAAACAGGGGAATTCCACACAGGAAAAAATCAGGGCCAGCTAACACCTCCCAACAAAGTATTCCCATCACCAAAGTCTGGCAAATCCTCTGTTTTCTGAGGGCCACAGACAGTAGAAGCACATAAAATATCACAAACAACACCACTCTGAAAGTAAGGGAATTCCAGACAGGAAACAATCAGGGCCAGCTAACATCTCTCAACAAAAAATTCACTCAGGGAGGAAACAGCCAGGCTTTAAAGCTGCAAGGCCATTACATCCTAATCATTTTCCCTAATTTCAGCATTCATACTTGTCTCCAACAGACAAAAAAAATAAAAAATATTGTATATTCACAACCTTTAGGAAATAATATCCCCTGATGGCGCAGCGTGTTAAAGTGCTGAGCTGCTGAACTTCTGGACAAAAGGTCACAGGTTTGAACTGGAGGAGCAGAGAGAGCCCCCACTATTAGCCCCAGCTTCTACCAACCCTAAACTTCAAAAACATGCAAATGAGAGTAGATGAATAGGTACTGCTCCAGCGGGAAGGTAACGGCACTCCATGCAGTCATCCCACATGACCTTGGAAGAATCTACGGACAACGCCAGCTCTTCGGCTTAGAAATGGAAATGACCACCAACCCTCAAAGTCAGACACAACTGAACTTAATGTCAGGGGAAAACCTTTACCCTTTACCTTAACTACCTCAATACTTTATTTCCCATACCACCATACTTCGCCACAGCAACGCGTGGCCGGGCATAGCTAGTTTATTTATATATTTATTCAACTTACAGTCTTCTTTTCACCCAGGATGTAGATGCAAAAGACTTCACAATAAGATTAAAACGGATACAGAGAAAAATAGGTAACAATAGCTATGTAGATTCTGGCTCAACACACTTTGTACTTATTTTAAAAAAAACCAGTGCAATTCAAAAGCAAAATATACATTTTCAAATTAGTCCTATGTATGTTCACTCAGAAATACAACCTACTGGATCCAACTGTCCAGGGCATATTTGCAGGTAAGATTACACCAGATTTCTGTTGATGTGATTTTTATTCCTTGTATACAGTTATGTCTTAAAATTAATGGAGAGGACTCTGCTACATACATAAGGAAACATCTGAGGCATTCTTAATACAGTATCTAAACTGAATTTTATGTCCTTTTGCCACCCTATTTTAGAACACAGTATTAAAGACTCTTTTGGGCACCTGTACAAAAACTCAAACAATTTTTCATCAGGGGTTGTTGTATGTCTTTCGGGCTGTGTGGCCATGTTCCAGAAGCATTCTCTCCTGACGTTTCGCCCACATCTATGGCAGGCATCCTCAGAGGTTGTGAGGTATGGAGAAAACTAAGCAAAGAGGTTAATATATATCTGTGGAAAGTCTAGGGTGAGAGAGGTCAGTGTGAATGTTGTGTAGTTAATCACTTTAATTAGCATTGAAAAGCTTATCTGCTGTCTTCTTCCTGCCTCTGGGGCATCCTTTGTTTAGAGTCGTTAACTGCCCTTGGTTGATTCATGTCTGGAAATCCTCTGTTTTCAGAGTATTGCTTTTTATTTACTGTTCTGATTTTTGAGTTTTTTAATACTGGTAGCCAGATTTTGTTCATCTTCATGGTTTCTTCCTTTCTGTTGAAGTTGTCCACATGCTTGTGGATTTCAATGGCTTCTCTGTGTAGTCTGACATGATAGTTGTTAGAATGGTCCAGCATTTTTGTGTTCTCAAATAGTATTCTGTGTCCAGGCTGGTTCATCAAATGCTCTGCTATGGCTGATTTCTCTGGTTGAATTAGTCTGCAGTGCCTTTCATGTTCTTTGACTCTTGTTTGGGCGCTGCGTTTGGTGGTCCCTATGTAGACTTGTCCACAGCTGCATGGTATCCGGTAGACTCCTGCAGAAGAGAGAGGATCCCTCTTGTCCTTCGCTGACCGTAGCATTTGTTGGATTTTCTTCGTGGGTCTGTAGATAGTTTGTAGGTTGTGCTTCTTCATCAGCTTCCCTATGCGGTCAGTAGTTCCCTTGATGTATGGTAAGAACACCTTTCCTCTGGGTGGATCTTTGTCTTGACTCTCATGGCTTGTTCTTGGCCTTGCAGCTCTTCTGATGTCTGTGGTGGAGTATCCATTGGCCTGTAGAGCCCAGTTTAGGTGGTTGAGTTCACCTTGGAGGAGGTGAGGTTCGCAGATTCTTTGTGCACGGTCTGTCAGGGCTTTGATTGTGCTCCTTTTTTGACTTGGGTGATGGTTGGAGTTTTTATGAAGGTATCTATCTGTGTGTGTAGGTTTTCTGTAAACTGTGTGGCCCAATTGTTGATTGGGTTTGCGGATGACCAGAACATCTAGAAATGGCAGTTTTCCTTCCTTTTCTTTTTCCATGGTGAATTGGATGTTTGGGTGGATGCTGTTAAGATGGTCCAGGAACTTGCTGAGTTCTTCCTCTCCATGGCTCCAAATTGTGAAGGTGTCATCTACGTATCTGAACCAAACAGTTGGCTTTTTTGGTGCTGTTTCTAGGGCCTGTTTTTCAAAGTATTCCATATAGAAATTTGCTACTACTGGGCTGAGAGGGCTCCCCATGGCCACTCCATCCTTCTGTTCATAGAATCCAGTGTCCCACTGAAAGTAGCTAGTGGTGAGGCAATGGTGAAACATCACATGCCCACACACACACAATATTGTATGAGACAAGCTGTGAGAAAGAAAAGCAATGGATTTTGTATAAATCTCTATAAACATACATACAGAGGCTGTACACATGCTGACACACACTCAACAAGTCAATTTCTGCAGGAAAATGTGACAGTTATGGTTTTCCCTCGGGCAAGTACCCCAAAGAAGACATGGTGTCTGAATCTGTTTCAATCTGAAAAGAGTACACAACTGTAAAATGAATGTTCAAGCCACACTACCAAGCATCGCAAAAGTGGAAGATAACAGTCCATTCTCCACATCACAAGCAATCAGTAAAATAATTGGAAGACAGACCTTACATGATTGAATTGCTTTCTGTACAGCATATTGAAGCGGAAAAACGTAGCAATGTCTGTAGCCTTAATCTAACACAATTCTGCACTCTCTGAATAGTTGGAATACAGTTAAAATGACCCATTAGCCTAGGGGCAAGAATGGAACGTGCCATTTCAATCATTTACTTGATCTGATTTCAACTCATAATGACTTAGAATTCACTATAAAGTATTGAAGATTTAACCATGTAATAATAATTCAGGAGTTAGTTTCAAACACCTTAATCAAAACCACACGGTACGTATCAAATGTTATGATCTGGTTCAGATATTGTACAAACACTGTTTCAAAACTTCCATGGTTATGTTTTATGTGCAAATCAAGGAACATTGTCAGCTTTGATGTATATCTTACTGAACCATCAAGAATGTATTATCAGAGCAAATTATTTTTAAAAAAGTTGAACTTTGACTTAATGTTGAGACAGTCACTGACGACCACTATGAGAATCACCCACCCAAGCAGCACAGGCGTTCACCATGCTGGTTGGAAAATTTTGTGAGTAGAAATCCCAAAATGTAGTTTTTGTATTCTGAAAAACTTCAATGCCAACAAGCTTGGTGCTTTTTGAGCTTAACAGCATTTACCTTTAACATAATTCTGTGCTGTATGCCAGTTTTTTAAATTAACAATCAAACTACAATACAGATGTAAGAAATGTTTACATGTAACTTTCCTCTAATTTCATAAAGACAAAATCTTCAAGAATTACTTCATAAGAGGTCTAATCCAATTAGGTGCTGGGACAATAAATCATGATCTAAAGCAGTGGAGTTCAGCTCTCAGGATTCCTGGCCATTAGACAAGCTGGCTAGGTCTTCTGGGAGTTGGGGGCCCAAATATCTGGAGTGCACAAATTTGATACCTCTGATTGACAGGATCTCCTATAAGAATGGCAGAATTTTCATGCTAGAGCCTATAAGAATACTGGAAATGATAGGCCACTACAAATAATTCTTCATTAGACTTAATTTGGTTTTGAGGTGTTAGATGAAGTTTTTGAATGAGTCAGACATTTACAGTTTTAATCATCTGGAGACTTTGTTTCTGAATAAATAAACACAAATAAAGTTTGACTCCAGAAATACTTTATGTTAATTTACGACTAGATTCTTCTAGTGTTAATAAAATGTAGAAAATAAAAATAACTCTGTATAGCTTTTGCTACTCAGGATCCTTCATAAGAATAGAATAATGACCCAAGTAAAAAAAAAGTAGCCGGCTGTGTTTTACTAAGAACTGTTGTAAATAAAAACGAGAATGGCAGTAAAGAGAGGAAATCTATAGTAAGCTCCCCTGCCAGTCTTAAGTCTTAGAAAGTAGTGTCCAGGGGGCCGCTGTTTAGAGGGCCATTAAGCTGTTACTGTGTTTCAGTAAGCCACAATTTAATCTAAGGTTCTACTTTCTCCCCCTTCCTCCGGTTCTTTTCCTCTGGCCGCCTCCACACAGCCATAGAAATGATATTTTAGATATATTTTTGTACACATCACTCATAAACTCCGGAAGCCTGTATGACTAGCACTCTACCCTCAACTCAATGATTTGGGCATATCATTTTTTTTCAGAAAAAGATCCCTTGATGCTTCAGTTTGTGACAATTCTAAATCAGAAATATTTCTCTCCTAAAAATATTTCACTCACCCTGCCACACTGTCATCTTTTAGTAATCCAAAGTACAGTGTCAAGAGTCTCATTACAATAAAAATGTTGCCTCTTTCCCACGCTCAGAACAATTCTTTCACTCTTAGGATGAGGAAAGTACATTTCTCCAAAAATTGCTGGATTTCAAATCCCAACAATCTCAACCAGTAAATGGAGATAAAAGATGGTATTTGCAGTACATCTCGAGACTCACATATGCCCATTCTTGCTTTAAAATATGTCCAGTGCGATATACCTGTACACTGAAATAATAAGTGTTCACATTATTTATTTAAATTACTTTCTATGCAGCCTCATCCTATACTTTATGAGTTTACAATGAGGCTGCATAGAAAGTAATTTAAATAAATAATGTTTACAAGGAGCCTCCGGTGGCCTAGGGGATAAAAGCCTTGTGACTTGAAGGTTGGGTTGCTGACCTGAAAGCTGCCAGGTTCAAATTCCACCCAGGGAGAGCGCGGATGAGTTCCCTCTATCAGCTCCAGCTCCATGCGGGGACATGAGAGAAGCCTCCCACAAGGATGGTAAAATATCAAAACATCCGGGCATCCCCTGGGCAACGTCCTTGCAGATGGTCAATTCTCTCACTCCAGAAGCAACTCCGGTTGCTCCTGACACGAAAAAAAAAGAGTTTACAATTGATCATCTCAGATTGAAATATTTACTCAAGTATTTTTTTAAAAAATGCTAAGGGGTAAAGTGTGCAAAATGTTATCAACTGACCACAACTCCTAGACAAATAAGGACTGTCATTTGTATAAGTTCAGTTGGGACTGAAAATAGGCCTTAGATATATACTTTGACTGCTTTTCATATCTCTTTCATAAAGTAAAGAAGATACTCCCAAATTAAGACATTGCTGCAGGAAAAATCATCAAGCACAAGGAATAATTTACTACAAGGAATGAATAAATTATACCATTTCATAGACATTTAAAAGAAGAATTATTATATTACAAGTAGGGAGATGATTGGTAGTAAAATAAGAATACAGTTGAAACAAAAGGCCATTTATGAGGAAGAATGCTATAACCAATCTGTCCTTTCTCTCTTTCTTTCTCCTCTTCCTTCCTTCCTTCCTTCCTTCTTTCCTTTCTGGCAATCAATTTTACCATCATGGGTATCAATAAATAAAACTAGATGGCACTTTCATACTTTACCATAATGTGGCACATCCTGGCTCTGCCATATCATTATGAAGAAGTCCAACTTGCTTTATAGCCCAGTGCCAATGTGATTTATGACAGCTAGATATTTTTTAAATTAAGATTTCTATTATTGCCCTTCTCTATTAAGACAATAACAAAACAAATGCATTTAATCCTAGAACATCCTTCAGCCACTCGACTGAGATGTGACAGTGATTAATTTCTGTTGATGAATTCCTTCTTTCCAATAACTCATTTAAGATAGTCATTGCTTTTTTAATAACTAAAGGATATCATTCTGCAGGGTGTTCTTCCTTAGGTAATTGATATAACATCTTCATATTAATGACTATAAATTATCACTCTTATATAAACCTGTCACATATCAAGACTCTTGGAGAACACAGTATCACAACAAATTGATGTGTTAATTAGTGCATAACAATTATATTATCAATAAAATAAAACATAGGTTGTTGCTGCTGCTCAGTCGTTTAGTCGTCTCCGACTCTTTGTGACCTCATGGACCAGTCCACGCCAGAACTCCCTGTCGGCCGTCACCGCCCCCAGTTCCTTCAAGGTCAACCCAGTCACTTCAAGGATACCGTCCATCCATCTTGTTCTTGGTTGGCCTCTCTTCCTTTTTCCTTCCATTTTCCCCAGCATCGTGATCTTTTCCAAGCTTTCCTGTCTCCTCATGATGTGGCCAAAATACTTCAGCTTTTCCTCTAATATCCTTCCCTCCAGTGAGCAGCTGGGCATTATTTCCTGGAGGATGGACTGGTTGGATCTTCTTGTGGTCCAAGGCACTCTCAGGATTTTCCGCCAGCACCAAAGTTCAAAAGCGTCTATCTTTCTTCACTCAGCCTTCCTTATGGTCCAGCTCTCGCATCCATAGGTTACTATGGGGAATAACATTACTTTGACTATACGGACCTTTGTTGCCAGTGTGATGTCTCTGCTCTTCACTATTTTGTCAAGGTTGGCCATTTCTCTCCTCCCAAGAAGTAAATGTCTTCTGATTTCCTGGCTGCAGTCTGCATCTGCAGTGATCTTTGTGCCTAGAAATATAAAGTCTGTCACTGCCTCTACGTTTTCTCCCTCTATTTGCCAGTTATCAATAGGTGTAGTTGCCATGATCTTGGTTTTCTTGACGTTTAGCTGCAACCCAGCTTTTGCACTTTCTTCTTTCACCTTGGTGATAAGGCTCCTCAGCTCCTCCTCGCTTTCAGCCATCAGAGTGGTATCATCTGCATACCTAAGGTTGTTAATGTTTCTTCCAGCAATTTTAACTCCGGCCTTGGATTCCTCAAGCCGCGCATGTCACATGATGTGTTCTGCGTACAAGTTGAATATGGAGGGTGAAAGTATGCAGCCCTGCCATACTCCTTTCCCAATCTTGAACCAGTCTGTTGTTCCGTGATCTGTTCTTACTGTAGCTACTTGGTCTTTATACAGATTTCTCAGGAGACATAGGTACGAAAAACTATTTTCATTTTAGTTCATCAATTCACTTCTGAAGCAATTCTTTTCAGATGTCTAAGGAGCAGCGCAAACAAATTTCTACCATAAATATCACCTAATTTAAGAAAACACCATAGTTCTAAAGGAAAATATATTTGAAATTGCTTCTTAAAAGAAGAATCCTCTCTCTTGTATCCATAGAATGGAAAATCAATTTTTAAAATCAAAAAGTGCTTATGAAAAAAACAGCTTACTTCATAGTTGGGGACGGGCTGTGTCGCAGGCTGGTGAGCAGCCTGCTGAAATTAATCACTCTGACCATGAGGTCATGAGTTCGAGGCCAGCCCATGGCGGGGTGAGCACCCGTCAATTAAAAATAAAAAATAGCCTCTGCTCGTTGCTGATCTCGCAACCCGAAAGATAGTTGCATCTATCAAGTAGGAAATAAGGTACCACTTATAAAAGTGGGGAGGCAAGTTTAACTAATTTACGACGTTGGAATGAGGAAGGGCTGTCAGAGTGGATGATGAAGCAGCTGCTCCCCCCGTGGCCAGAATTGAACATCCCCTCAGGAGAAGGTTAAACTGCCTCTGCGTCTGTCTGTCTCTGTCTCGGTTCTATGTGTTTATGGGCATTGAATGTTTGCCCTATATGTATATAATGTGATCCGCCCTGAGTCCCCTTCGGGGTGAGAAGGGCGGAATATAAATACTGTAAATAAATAAATAAAAAAATAAAAAAATAAATAGTTATATAGAAATGTTTTAAATTGATTCATCTAAATACCTTGTTTAACACTGATACTTTTGGCAGCTTCATACATTAATCATAAATTGACTTTTGTTTTTATAAAGTTTGGATTATAATATGACTATTAAACTAACATATGTCATAGGAATTATGTGGTCAGGACAAGAGTAAACAACACATGGCTCAAAAGGAGCATGTAGCTCCCAATTTGCCAAAGCCCACCCACTCAATAGGAAATGGATAACTCAGGTTAAAGATGTATGAGAGTTTCTCTCAGATAAGACTAACATGTGTTTTGTTGAGGTAAAATAAAAGTTTTTTAAAAAAAACCTCTGGATTTCTGGCAACTTCTGCTTTCAGTGGGATGAAGAAGTATAGTTCAGAGTTTTTAAAACTTTTCCTACCATTACTCTTTTCTGCTTGAGAATTTTTTATATGACCCCAGGTATATAGGTATATAAAACAAACATAAAATCAAACATTTACTGATAATTCAGCATTTTCAACGCTTGCTAATGTCAGGACCCAGGCTGCAGAGCACCAATAACCATACGCAGAGACCAGAATCTATCTAATATCTTTATTAAAGGATTATATAAAGTCAATAAAAACAAGTGAAGAATATAGTTCAGAAGTAGACCTTTCAGGAAAGGTCAAATATAGTCCCGGAAAACAATGTCCAATATGTGATATTAGAGTCCAAAGTTGTAATCCAATAACCGAAACACACACTTTGCCAAGCAAAGTGTGGGGAAATGACAGGGTCCTTTAGTCCAATGGAGCTTGGCAAACAATGCTGGAAGCAAACTAGATTCTTGGCAAACAAGGCTTGATACGTGGCAGCAAGAGGCAAGAAACAAGAACGAGGTCCGTGGCGAGGTCCGTGGAAACAAGGAAAGCTTGATGCTAGAACAAGGTCCGAGAAACAAGGCTTGGAACTTGGTCCTGGAGGCAAGGGACTGGAGTAGCGTAGTCCACACACGATCTCACTCCACAAGATGACAAATTGACTCCGCAAGGATTTCTTTGCGGGCAAACACCTATATAGGATCTTGTTTTCCCGCCAAGGAACACTTTCCCTGGGGAACAAGAAACGAAACCCATACTGTGTCCAGATGCATGACTCCTTAAGATTTCCCAAGGGAAACAGGCTTAATCAGTTAATTGTCTGGCAGCAATCCTGGCGCTTCTGCGAGTCGCCTCCCTAGCGCCTTTATCTCGATTATAATAATCCCGGCGAGAAAATGGGGGAGATTTCTGCTCAAGGCTTGTTTGGCTGACTTCCTGTGGGCAAACATCTTGCAGGTGCAAGGGCTCCAATTCTGGCTGAAACGGTGGGAAACCCAAGTTTTCCTCTTCATCTGCCACAATAGTACTGGGAACGGGACTACATGGCCCATGAGTCATCACAGCTAAACAGACTGATTTCCCTTTTTATGAAGTACAGCTGAAGCATTTTCTACATTGTAAACACTGCAAACTAACAGAATCATGTAAATATCATACTAATGGAGTTCAGAAACCTTTTATTGTTGTCCAAGTTTTGCAACCCCAGCACTGAGCCCCTCGATGGATTGTCACCTTGTCTGCTGAGGGTGTTTGCATGTTCCATGTGCTAGTCACAGACTGGCACATGGGTGGTAAATATGGGTCCAGTCATTCTACTTCAAGTTGAGTAGTCTGACAGCTGTATCCATGACTGAGCAGCCCATTTTAGGATCCACTCTGGTCAGCTCGAGAAAAGGTGCCCTAAACATAGTCTGCTTCTCTTATCCCTGACTGGACTGCCGCACAGTCACGACCTTGCAGCCAAAAAAGAAAAATTAACTTTGGAACATGGAACATACAGACATTGTTGGACAACATAGACAGTGAACACGCTGAATGCAGGACTGCTATTATTGCAAGGGAAATGGGATGCTTTAACATAGACATAGCAGCACTTCAGGAGAGCCAGAGAGCAGGAGAGGGACAGGTGAAGGAAGAAAAAGGAGGCTACACCTTCTTCTGGAAGGGACTACCTGAAGAAGAATGAAGAATACATGGAGTTGGCTTTGCTATCAGAAACGACCTGGTGAAGCATCTGTCTGAAGCACTCATTGGCATTAATAAATGACCCTCAACCCTCCGAATTAACCTTGCCAAAAACCAACAGGAAATCATCATAAGTGCCTATACACCAACACTAGATGCTGATGAAGACATCAAGGAAAAATACTGTTACCTGGACACCATCCTGTCAGAGAAACCTAAGGAGGACAAAATCACCCTCATGGGTGATTTTTATGAAGAGTTGGACAAGTCTTTGACCTGTGGCCAGGGACCATAGGAAAAGATGGGGTTGGAAACAGCAACCCGAATGGCATCCTGCTTTTCACCGAATGTATGGGACACAAACTTGTCATCACAAACACACTCTTCCACCAGAAAAACAAACTTAAGACATCATGGAAGCATTCTCAGTCAAAGCATTAGTACCTCTTAGACTATGTAGTTATATGTGCCAGAGACCACCGCGATGTGCTCCTTACAAGAGCTAGCACAGGTGCTGATGACTGCTGGGTAGACCACTGGATAATCCAATCCACAATGGCCATCAACATTGCCCCCAAACACAGACTCCAAGGAAGAAAGATAAGGAGTAAAATAAACACCCAAGCTCTTCCAGAGCCCTCTAAATGAGCCCTTCTTCAAACAACACGCATGTTCATGGATGAGTGTTGTTTGGAGAAGGGCTTGTTTGGAGGGCTCTTGATGGAGAACTTCTCAGGTGAGGTTCTTCTATTTAAAATTATAAAGATGAATTATTTATACCATTTAATGATATAGCTAAAACAGTTTTTTCACTATTGTTAATATTGCACTTCCTTTATATTTCATCACACTTAAACAAATGAATATTTGCAGAGTTGGATAATTAATTTTAGGGCATTTTAACATGCACTGGATATAAAAATCTGTCTGGTGTAGTGACGGCAATTAAGGATGCAAAAATCAAGCAGATGGCCAAAATAAAAAACAACTTACTTCCTTTCTTCCATTTTATTACTTATGCTAATTTTCCCCATACTTTAAATCTGGTTGTGCCTACACTGAACAGCTTTGCCAATATGTTATCTACTTCAAAACTACAAATAATATTTCTTATTACTTTGTCAAAATCTTTTTTTTAACATTGTAAAGCAAACTATTCTCTTTTGCATTCTATACATAATGCTTACATAAAAGGAATAAATTTTAATGGGATGATCATGGTAGCATCTAATTTGCAGTGCCTCATTCTTCATACTTTTCTGACTATTGTCAATGTTGATTGTTATAGGCATTTCTGCAGGTGATGGAATATGTACAAGTGAGCAGGTGCTGAATAAATGAATCCCTCTGCCCTCTAATCCTGCAGCTTGTCAAAAAGGGGGCAGGGATGGCATTTAAGGGCCTACCTACACCCTGAATTGGGCCAGAGGTTGATTCTTGGTGTTAAGATGACATGATGGGATTTCTGGTCCCTAACATAGGGTAAAGCCAGCTAACCTGATGTTGACCCATGTTAGAAGAAATTGGAGAATGTCCTGGAGCTTCAGGTATGGTGTCAACAGCTAGTCCAGTTCTAATTTGAACTGGTTTAGCTTTTCACATGGACCAGTATTCCATTTACCCTGCACTCCATGGTACAAGTAGTGACTGTTTGCAACTGCTGCAGCAGCTACAGAGCTCTGAAGAGTTTCCTACTCATTCCAGGTCAACAAAGGTACCCATACAACCTGGGGAGAGGGAGGGGACCCCTTATTTCCCCCTTCTGTCTCCAAGTTACACAGACACCTTTGCTGACATAGCAAAGGCTCAGATAACAACCAGAAGCTCTCCAGAGCTCCGTGGAACAATAAATCCAAAACAATAAATAATGAAAAAGGTAAGGGTGACTATGCAGTGGGGGGGGTGTGAACCTGGTTTGTTCCAGCTGAACTGACAGGACTCCACTCCCATCATTGCTATGGTTGGGGACTAGAGAGCTGAAATCACCTCTCCAGAATCTGGGTCAGTTCCAAAGCAGGAATGGCCCCAGATTTGAGTGTTGTGTAACTGGGCCCTAAGCCTGGTGCTCCTACTAATTGTGTCTCTCTTATGTTGCCTATTATTGATGAATGGCTGTTTTTGTTTTGGAAGTTGTTTGTTAGGAGATAATTATAAATACCACACTGGAGCAAAATTATCTTCTTGCCTAGGCTACAGAAAGCCCTCTGGATCAAGCTAGAAATTCATTCTGGGTAAAAATCAAGATCAAAGAGGAAGCACAGAAGCAGGGACAAAGACCAAGACTATCACCTTTCAGAGGCAAGTTAGACCTTGTTGTTCCAGTAATGAGACAGGAAGTCTTCCCAGCCGCATTGGCATCATATCACCCATAATTTTGTTTAGAAAGTAGTAGCAAGTTGGCAACAGTTCCTGACAAATAGTTCTTATGGATTTCTTTAAGTACTGCTTCCCAAAATCTGTAAAGGGACAAAAGTTTATTTAAGGTCCAATTCACGGAAGGCCATAATCTGGACTGGACCATTATATCCTTCTAGATTAATAAGGAATTTGAGAAAAGAAATTTTTTTGCAGTACATTTCATATATGATCCATTGTTACTTTGGTCTGAAAAAAGAAGCTCCTTGGTTTACAATATGGCTTTAGAAGAGCTTCAGGCTATGCACTTTAACATCAGCCAGCCCTTAGGGCCTTCTGTCCCTTCCAACTGGTCTTGAATTCAAAGTATATCCTTTTTGACAGGAAACAGAGGACTCGGTCACAAATAATCACATGTATTCCTATTATATGTACTGTTATGGTGTGCTTAGTGCATGTTATTTAAATGGTAGCACCGAGAGGGCAGTTTCTTGTATAATATAATGAGCAGCTGATTTCTCACCTCTGCATATTCCCCACATTGTCCCAAATCCAGCTTCCCAAAACATCTGGAGAATGTGAACAATGGGAATAAAGGAATTACAATAAACCAAAAATAGATGTGCTAAGTGATTTTGGGAGTCATGTAAAATAGATAGGTTACTATCTGTTTATGTTTCAGTATGTCTATTTATGGCTTGAAACACAGAAACATTATGTATTGCATTATCATATGCATTCATACTTTGCCAAATTTACAATCCAATAACATATTTTCCCAAGGACGTTTTTCTTTGAGGTATTAAAAACTCATTTCCGAGCTTCCCAACATCAATTTACAACTTTGAAAGTAAAGATAACAAATCAGTCTGATAATGCCAATGTTGATATAAAATTATAGGACAATCCTGTTTTTCCAATTAAAACTTCATAGTCAATGGCCTGGTGTCATGTCTATAAAAAACTACAGGACACGGAGGTCTTTTTTCCATACCTAGAGGCAATAGGTCTGACACATTTCTTCACTTGCTTCATCACTCATTCTTTCCCCAAACATCTGTTAAACATTGCAACCTACAGCTTGCTTCGTTTCATCTAGTTAGTTTAAAAGCATTGATATTTTCCTGTTTTTGCCTTCATCTGAGTAGTTTTTGCCATATTAACTTAAAAATACGTCCCAAAACAATAAAATGAAGCTATTAGACAGCATTAAGCACTACAACACAAATTGTGATGGGGGAGGGGGCAGAAATAACTGATTTTGCTCTGGAGGAATACCAGTATTCATGGCAGTTGATTAAAATGGAAGAAGGTAACAACATAACAGCTGGGCTATACTATTAAAACAATGTGCTTTCCATCTGGCTAAAGATTTACTGTTCAGGATGCAATATCCAAATATTCATGTTGTGAAGTATACATTTTTCATGCTATTTTCTAGCTAACTTACAACCAGAAGAGAAATTGCCTTTAACTTTTTTAAAAAGTGGTAGAATAGTGTCCTGTAATTTATTTTGTATATTTTTGTATGCAAGAAAATGACATGTGTTATACAGGTATACAACAAATCAGATATACAATACATACTACATATACAAACCCACTTTAAAACAAACTAGTCTCTACCCCTTTCAAGCATTAGATAGAAAATAGCAGGAGGGCAGGGAATACAGGGATCAAGTTTTAAACCACCAAACCAGTTCTTGCAACACTGTATGACAACTTCCATTTTCTAAAAGGTCTGACAATCATCAGTAACCAAGCATGACAAGCCTGACTTGACAGCTTGAGTTTGTCAGCAGCATGCAAATCAACACTGCTATGCTCATACAAACACAATGGTTGCATTACCAATCACTACAGCAGCTTCAATGTACCACTTTACATTTGGGTGCAGAGATGGTAGAACGGGTTCCTAGTGAAATATGATAGATGGTCTTAATTTTTGCTTTGAAGTTAAGCTGTCATACTCTGTGTCTCTGTGCCTTCTTGTTAAGAAGATTATAGCCTAATACAAGAAATCCACTGGATCAAAACACAGTGGATACATGCTACTGTATCTGTAGATTGAGCAATACTTAATGGAGAAACATTGGTGCATGAAGGCAAGGCATAGGGAAAGAATTATGGTGGGGATTGCTGGACTTAAGCCCGTCTCATCGCAAAACAGGCTTATTCTGTTTCCTGAGCTAACTCTCCTCAGGTGCCCTATTCCTGGCAAGAACTGAGTTGGAAACTCACAACAAAAGGTGTAACAGTGATATCGAGCTATGCTTTGGTAGGGGATCCCCTTCTGAAGGGAACCCTGCTCCTGCCCCGGCTGTAGGTTCAAGAATCCTGGCAAGGGGGGAGCCGCTATAAATCAAGGTTTTGCTACAAAAATCTCACCCTCAGACGCGAAGAAAGAGACCGAGTTGTTTATTCAGTTCAGCTGAAAAGGATGACAGCCTGCGATCATTCGTCAAGGAGCCATATCATGCATTACAGATCAACAACTTTTATAATACAGAAAATGGGAGGCGCGACTTGAATTTCGTGCCATTCGTTCCCCCGCCCCTCTGCGCACTGATTGGCCCTTAAGGCAGCAGCACGAACCCCCGTCCAATCAGGGAGCTCCTAGCATCTCGGTGTTTCTGCCAATCAGAGATGAGGAGGTGGGCTGAGCTGAAAACAATGGATTTGCTAGAGATTATGATTGAGTAATTGAATAAATGTCCAGAAGGAAGTACCGAGAGTCTTTCCAAACCCTCAAGGTAGTTTCTAGGCTGCTTCTTGGGGTGCAAATATACATATTTTTCTGGCAGGCTTTGCCAGATTCTGGTGAGTCAAGGCTGATCGGATGGGCTGTACTTGTTTCTGAAAGAGTCCTAGTTCATTTTGACAGCCGGAACAATCATAGGCTTTGATTGTCCTTATTGTAAGTGGTCCGAGAACCAGATGGTTACCTTTCCATTAAATGGGCCAGCTCCGGTGTTTAATGGAGGGGGAGACCAGATCTATTGTCCATGCAAGATGGGTGTCTGATGGTTTCCTGGTGCAAGGGATTATCCCCTCTGAAGAGTGTTGCAACTATTTGTCCATTTGATTCTTAGGTCAGGTTTCGGTCATTCTTTAATATAAAATATATTTCATGGTGATAAAGGGAAAAGGGGGCATGCAGGATACACAGGTCACATGTAGGAACATATTTCATCTTATTTCACCCATCCCAAAGCCCAAGTTTTAATGTAGGGAATCCATAAAGAAATAAAAGTTCAGAAAAGGAGTTGAATCTGGACAATCTGGGCGAAGCAGCCCCACTGGGTCAAAGGTCAGAGGGAGGGGGTGCTCCGGAGATGAGGGCAGTTCATGAATGGAAGGCAGGGAGCCCTGGGTGGCCCCCTCTGTGCCCAGCACATAGTCCAAACCTTTGCGAGTCCGTTCTTGCAGAGAAAATTGTACCGCAGTGCGAGGAAATTCCGTTTTTGACAGTTGACAGATTTTGACAATCAGCTGATTTGCCTCCGAAAACTTTATTGATTTGAGAGCGGGTGGTCTCCTCGTGACGGGGAAGCCTTTTGAGTTAGTGATATGAAAGATGGTCATGCTTGGAGTCAAAATGGGAGAGATATGGCCGGAAATAGAGGCTGGGGGTAGCCCGCGGCTCCACGGCTCGTCCAGTGAGGGAGAAAAAGAGGGGAAGGCAGAGCAGCATGAGGGAATTCATGCTTCAGTGCAAGGGAAGATAAAATAGATTTTATTAGAAGTTGCTACATAGTTAAAAGCTTGGAAGGCACAGAGAAGGAGCAAAAGATACATTTTAGGCTGCTACTGGGGCATGCAGGCATGGCCAGATTGGTCTCAGCATGGCTCCTCCCGATCTGCGGAACTCCCTGCTGCAGGTCAGATTAAGTTGAATGCAGATGGCCATCTGGGTTCAACCACAACAGTAAACAAAAAGGAATTAAATTGAATTGAATATGAGCACCCTAACTCCCCCTAGGATTTCATCCAATAAGCAATTACTTGATGGAACAGATGGAAGCTTAGAACTGGGTTTCTCTTGATTTCTTCCAAAGAGAAGAATTAAATTGCTTCACAAATAATACAAGTAGGTTTGGACTATTTTAAACTAGAAAAAAAGAACACTTATCTGTATGCTGTTTATGGAAGCAGGGAATGCCCATATTAGACCCTTATGCCCACATAATAAAATTAATGTATTTGAGGGCTCTAGCTGATATTGTGTAAGCTAACTTTTGCTCATGCAATGGACCTTTCTTGCCTCTTCTTCTTCTCTGATGCCCACCCATCTCTCATGATTCAAAATAATTTTTATTTTCAGATAAATATGGGGGAGCATTTGGGGCTGCAGAGTAGTGGAGGATCTGTTGGTAAATGCCATTCAATCAGTGGATTGAGAAAGCTGTGAAAAATAATGTGTTCAAAGGGCCCATAAGTCTACATTGGCTTGATAATAAATAGCTATTTGGTTTAAAGAACTATCCAGTTAGTTGGGGTGACATATCCTAAATCAGTGTTCTGTCTTCAACTGAGGCCCTATCTACACATGCTGTAAAAACAAGCATGTTGGTTTTCACATGTTGATTATAAGAGGGGATGGTTAGAAAACACACACCCCTAATGTGTCCTGTAAAGTGCATCCACATGGAAAACACAGGTTAAAATAAACCAGGGAAAAGTCCAAAATCAGCAATAAGATGTGCTGCAGTTGATCTGTGTATCAGAGCAGAAATTCGGGAGGAGCATGAAGGATCTGGATATGGTGCTCTCAGAAAGATAAACAAACACCTTTCCCCCCTCCCTGAGAGAAAATAGCTCCCCCCCCCCTTTTTTTTTGAGTTGGAAGATGAGTCCCATCAGGGATTTTCATCTGATGGGCTGATGAGCTGCTATTGTTTTTTCCGAATGGGGTAAGAAAAAGGAGGAGGAGGCAAACAAAAGAAGCCCCAATGTTTAGAATCTCTTAGCAGCACACAGATTCAATGTTGTTTAGTAAAACAAAGTTAGACATTAAGGAAATATACAGCACTTTGGACTCATTTCTCATTAACAGTCTCGAAGCACATTCTAAGCAGCATTCTCCAACCCTGAATCATGCTGGCTGGTGTGTTTTAATGCAATGTTGGGAGTTTTAATGCAATGAATTTGGAGGGCACTTGGCCCACAAAATAACGTATATCATTGTTGGTTTTTCACCTAAAACGCCTGTGTTTTCATTCCACCCTGGAATGTTTGGGCACGGATCAAAACATAAAATGGATGGCTAAATGTAATGGTTTTCCCCTTGACTGCTGTAAAACTGTATTTAATCTAATAGCTTTATTTTCTGTATAGTTATTGTAACTGGCAGTGAAATGAGAAAAATGTTTGGAGTTTTCTTCTATTGGTGAATTTAGCCATACTGTTGCCTCTTTCCATTCACTAACAAAACAAGATGCATATACATGGGTAGGGATGGAGAATCTGTTTTCAGGATATGTTAATACATTTTCTTGCAGTAAAAATCCAATAGCATGGGGGTTGAAATTATTAAATTCACAGCTTCAATAAACAGCACACAAATTACCTCTCTTGAAGAAAGCTGCATAATAATACCTGAAGCGTAAAGAGAGGAAATGGAGTTTAATTAAGTGTTGCTCAGCTAAATCACACTGGAAAAAATTACACACTGAATGTGGAGAATACAGCATAGCTTAATTCTGCATAAGATGGGGACATTCAGGTAGAAAAGCTACCTGAAAATGTGCTGAAGCTCCTATGCGTCACACATCTGTGGCTTTCTGATGGGGAAAAGTGATCCTTTTATCTCCCCGTTCACCTTTTCTTAACAGGTCTTCCTTTTTTCTCATCAGGCCGCCTCAAACAGAAAGGAAATGCAGACTGTTTCAAAAAGAAAAGAGGGACAAACCCATAATGACAAAGAAGAACAATGAGCAGGACTGAGACTAATTCATACTCAGCATGTGAAAACTACAAAGCAATGACAAAAGAAGTTTTTATTAAGATATGAATGGAGGCCAGAGAACAAAGATGACAAGAAAACCAGATGGATGAAAAGGGTGGGGTCAGATTGAGAGCAAGGATGTGCAAAAGGAAATGGCATTGCTTGAACAACTACAGAGATGTGCTTTATTAACACACGTAGCTATGATATTAATACTGGAAAAATGATCTTTCAAGGTTACTAAATCAGGCACCCTGGCAGCGGAATTGACCAAAGAAGAGAAGCATTGATTTACCTACATTTCATTTAGGGGTGGTTACGAAAGCATTTGAAATAGCACTTATCACAAACAGATGAGGGGGCTTCTAATACAGTATTTTCTCATGTACTATATTATCTGGGGGACTTAAAATGAGATTTTAATGGGTTAAGCGCTGCATCTATCAATAATCTTTGACTCGAGCCATTAAACTTTTCATTAATGTTTCTTCGCCCTACATAATTAAGCTTTCAAGAATAGACAATAGATTAACACCATGTCCTGATTTTTAGCACTTCTGTTTTATTAATGTTTCTCATCCTGGAAACATCTTGGACAATAAGAGAGTATGTAATTCTCTAGGGCTTTGATTAACATTAGATGCTAATGTTAATGAATGCCTAAAGCTCTATATCCTTCAGAAAGTAATGTGTGTGTTAAGTATGGACTTCGATGGAAACAGGATCAATTGCTAAGAAGCAAGGACATTTGTCTAGGACATTTCTAGTTATTTTATTGCCATGTGCTGAAACAGAATAGCATTTTTTCCTTGTGCCATAGTCACATCAAGTAAATTGGTTCACTTTTTCCAATCCAGCAACTGCAAATGGCAAGCTACCTTGGAGACCTGCCCCCACGTTTTGGTCCAATCACCCTGCTTTTCTAGAAGAAGTTGAGGAAGCTCTGTCACGGAGATTGGGAGATAAAAGAAGATAAAAAGCACACACTCTGATGGCATCCTTCAGTTCTGCAACTTGTAGTAAGGCAATACAGAGGCATGGGAGGAGGGGCTAATGCCTTTATTAGTCCAACCAGAAAAGTACAAAAATGCATATTTTTTCAAAAATCATAATTACCTACAACAACATTGAAATAAATTGAAAGACCAAAATGTGTCATGTAGGATCAAGATAAATGGAAATTGTCTAGCTAGAATGCAATTTATTTTTCCAATAGTGCCCAACACTCTATATCACACTGCTGTCCATCCTCTATCATTAGCCCTCTATGTCTGGTGGTGAAAGGTACCATGAAGGTTGCCCCTTGGATAACATATCTATCACTTACAAATAAACCCATATTCCATTGTAATTATCCAATTATTTTCAAAGGCCCACTAGCAAGCACAACACTCTGCTGCAATGAATTCCAAAGTCTAATTATATGTTGAGTAAACCAGTAATTTATTTTGCTTGTCTAAAACTGAATGGATTGTAGTTTCAATGCAGATATAATTTCTATATTTGGCCATTCAGTGAATAATTTTTCAGTGGCATTTTAATATTATATCTAAAGGTTTTCTGTATTATTTTGCTATTTTTCTTGCCTCTTTCAAATATTTAAATAGCACCTATTTTAAAAGCCATATTATCTGCCTAGATGTAAGGGTGGTTACAGACTGGAGTTATAATATCCCTGACTCATATGTGGAATATTTCAGGATTCCAGACATAATCTGTCTCCATTCATAACCTTCTTTTATTTTCCTAGTTTTTCTACTTCTTTCAAATCAAGCATGCATAGATTGTGAAATATTACCTTTACAGGAAACCCAACATAGATTGACTGAAACCATTTGCTCAAAAGCCAATATGTGGTCTGTGACACTAAGAAGAGTTCAACTTTCTCTTAGCAACTGCTTCCACAGCTTTCAAAAATCTAACTTTTGTCATCAAAATTTAGCATAATATAATCATGCTAATTAACACACTCAGTATGGAGTTTCGGGTAGTCTAGGAATTTTCAAATTTTGTTGTGCTATACATTTCTTTCTGGGTTTGTTCATTCTTTGCAGACTACTGCATTTTCTTCTTAGAGTTTCTACCACATGAGGCTGCTTCAAAGGGAAGATACTAATTAAAATGTACTTTCTTCTTCACTCTCTCCAAAACAAGTTATAGTATACTTCAATCAAAATAATTGATGTTCAAGATGTAGAAAAAGGGAATAAATTACTTTTTGATTCTGGGTATAATTAATAATGTTACTATGTATTTTTAAAGTTGTTTTAAGGACATTTTAGGCATATTGGAGATTTGTTTTAAAAGTTGAATGGCATTATATTACCAGTTCTAAGGGATTATTCCAGAAAATAATGAGTGACATAATGAGAATTGTTTGCATTACACAGCCTAACCAAAAAAAATTACTTGGTGTCTTGGTTTTTAAGCCTGTTCCTGGGGATATTTGGGATGCTGATGCAGAAAATTCCATTGGATAAACCACATCAAATCTGGTTTCTTAGATATGGTTATCATGATTTTCTGTGGGCGAGCAGATGATGGTATATGTCTATAACTCAAATACTGGGAAAACTGGTGCCATTTGTGGAATCAGCAGATCAGGCATACCCAGAAACAGGGCTAGCATTTGAGGCACCAAAATGTGTATGGGCTGGTGAATTACAATGAACTACTTGGAGATGGTGGCTTTGTAACAAATTACTTTCTAAATTCTGTTTTATTCCCTACATTTAGCTGTTTTAATTGTAGGAAAACACTGGGAGAACAGCATGGTTTTTTTTATTTAAAAAAGGAATGAATATTGACAAGTGACATCTATTATAACTTGACTGGACTGCCCCAAGCTTTGGGATTTTCCATGGGTTTGCCGTCATAAGGGGTGGGGTGGGGGATACCCATAGGACATTTTTTCCTGTCCAGTAGTTTCCTCGTGAACTTGTGGCACTGCAGCAACTCTTAAGATGCACTGCAGTTTGTATTTGTGTTAATGCTTTCTGTTTCTGGAGTTGCAGATGCAGTCTGGCATCACATATCATTTCTCCTCCCGCTGGATTTTTGGACAGTCCCAATGATAATGTTTTGAGTGACCTTTTGTCACAGAGGCTTTCCACTAAACTTTGCACTTCCACTTCCACTTACTAGACTGAACTTTTTTCTTCTTTCTTTCTTTTAAAGTTATAGTGTTAAACTGACATCCCATTTTAGTACTAAGGCCATAACTATAAAAATCCACCCACTAGAATCTGAGGAAAAAAACAAGTATCCAGCATTAGCAACAGATGAGACTCCCCGCTGCTACTGGGAGCCCTTATTGCATACAACTGTTCACAGATTCTTTGGCTGTCAATGCTCTCAGTGTTTGTATGTGTTTCTTATGATTACTGTGATCTAGATTGACTATATTTAATGACTTCATCTCTTGGCCCTTTTTGGCATTGGTTATCTGGGCTACTGACTTTGTGTAATGAAGTCAGTATTCTGAACTATGTGAAACCTTGCATCTGCTACTCCTTCCTTTTTCTAGATTATTTGTGCACATCCTGAACTGGGCTGACTTACCTGTTACTGTTTCCCTTACAGTAAATTCCATATCAGAACCAGTTTGAGGCCATGTTCCATTAATGTAATCACTGTCCTGGCCTCAAGCTTGTTCCTGTAATGGTAATCTAATTATCCATATAAAAAAACCAGTTTCTCCAAACCAGTTCCAAACTGACATAAATGGTCAGTGTAGATGTGCCCGAGAACTCAGTGAGTTCATGGAGGGGGTGGGGTGGAAGGAAACCATTCCCATAACATAGGTTAGGGACACTGAAAGTGCCATGGACATTTTCTACTAAGATTGGATCCTTTGTTACATTTCATTTTTTTCTTCTGTTTTTACAGTTATGGTTCTAAAGTGATATCAGCTTTAGCAATATGATAAAAACAATTAAAACATATGAGGGACAAAGCACATGGATACTGAGGATGAAACATGAATTCATGAAGGACAGAAACTATACCCACACAATACTTTTATGATAACTCAAGTGGAAGAAAACATTAGCTGAAAAGAAACTTGCAGATCGGGGGTTGTACTACACACCACTGCAACCAGCAACAAACAAGAGCCAACTTCTGCCCCCAGCACATCTATTTTTATTGTTGTTGTTTGTTGTTGTTGTTGTTGTTGTTGTTGTTGTTATTATTATTATTATTATTATTATTATTATTATTATTATTACCCCGCTTTATCTCCCCTGGAGGGGATTCAAAGCAGCTTAACATAAAAGCATCAGTATAACAATTTAAAAATACACAAATATACGGACATTAAAATAGGATTAAATATAACCAGTATTAAAAAATTCCCAGTTAAAAACCATTAATGCACATTCAAAGCTAAAAACCACAGCATCCTCTTAATTGATCTTAAACACCTTCATCTTTAAAAGCCTACCTAAATAAAAAGGTTTTAGCTTGCTGCTGGAACGACAGCAGGAAGGGGGCCATTCTGGCTTCCCTGGGAAGAAGGGAATTCCTGAGTCAAAGGCTCAGGAACCGAGAAGGCCCGCTCTCTTCTTCCCGCCAACTGAGTTTGAGATGGAGTTGGGACCAAGAGAAGGGCCTCTCCTGAAGATCTCAGGGTCCGGGCAGGTTCATACAAGAGGATGTGGTCAGCCAAATAGCCTAGACCTGAACCGTCTAGAGCAGTGGTTCTCAACCTGTGGGTCTCCAGGTATTTTGGCCCACAACTCCCAGAAATCCCAGCCAATTTACCAGCTGTTAGAATTTCTGAGAGTTGAAGGCCAAAACATCTAGGGACCCACAGATGAATAATTGGGAGGAGCAATCAGATGCAGTCCTCTGTGGTACAGAAACTATGCAAGTCCTACATGAAAGTTGCCGGTTCTAATCCGCAAGTGAGCTTCTGTCAACTCTAGCTTGCGGGAACATGAGAGAAGCCTCCCAGCAGCATAATAACACATTTGGGTATTCCCCCGGGCAATGTCTCTGTAGACAGCCAATTCTCTCACACCAAATGTGGCAGTATGTTTTCAAGCCACTTCTGACATGACAAAAATGCACTACTAGGACCCTTTCCTTTTCCTTATTTCTTGTTTGCTTACAGCAATTGGCTTGAAAGACAAAAAGAAAATAAGTTATATGTACTTCTTGACCTGTTAATACTTTATTTTTCATCTCACTTTATGTGTCGTTGCAAACTGTACTAGAGAACTTTACTAGTCTACACCATTGAATAAATCTCATTTTGATATCAATATATCTTCCTTTTGCTTCTTATTCTTTATTGAAAGAAAAACTCTTTGGTCTCGGTGTCTCCCATGAATATGGAAATGAATTTGTAGTACAGAATTAGATGTACTCTTTTTTCATTGGCACCTTTTAAGATGAACATTTCCTGCTTCACCTACATTGTGAATTTATCCCTAAGCTTCTGTTGAAAAGCTGAATCACTTTAGATTCTGAAAGCATTTTTATTTCTTAGAGAAACATAGAGGAACTGCCATTCACCTGGGTAGTCTTGCTGTTCAGAACTCTGCACAGTTGTTCCATTCCTAGCAGCCTCCCTCCTACAAATTACTATGCTCCATTTAATGAGATTAAAGAATATTAGCAAACCTCTTATGCTAAACCATTGTGTGGGAATGTGTGGAAAAAGAATTGAAGCCAACTGAAACATCCTGAATACACAGAAGATTTTCATATATGGTTCATTGCAAAAGGCCTGATTAGGTGGATATGATTGCAATCACTAATTCTCTTCAATAGGGTCATAGAATTGGTTCAGATGCTCAGGAAATTTCAATTACAAAGCAAAACAGGCTACATCTGCTACCAGCTTTCCCCCACCCACCCCTTTCAAATCTAATATTGCTTTCAGCAATATTACATTCCACAGGAGTTCAAATAATTGCTTCATATCTGATTGCTATAATTTTACAGGATTTAACAGCATTTTTTCATTATGTTTTTACCATAACATACTTTCAAAATGTACCTGTAGGTAGAAAATTCAAATAT
This sequence comes from Anolis carolinensis, assembly GCF_035594765.1. Lineage (NCBI taxonomy): Eukaryota > Metazoa > Chordata > Lepidosauria > Squamata > Anolidae > Anolis > Anolis carolinensis. The sequence goes on from NC_085841.1 coordinate 78,066,078, forward strand.
GCTTGTACAGATCTCAAAACTCACAATCACTACAAAAGATCTAATATTTATAACATGCTTCCCTCATTCCTGTTGCTCAAGAATCAATTTTATTTTTAAAAAATTCTTGTCATCTGCTCTTTTGTTAGTATAATATCAAGAAAGTTCTTTCCACATATTGAATAAAGTGGAATTAACATCATAATTGAAAAATATGATTTGTGCCTGAACTCCACAGAATCAAACTGTTTGAAAATCTTTGTAAACATTGATATTAGTTGATTCTTTTAATTTTAAAACTATATATTATTTAATATGAAATTATGCTGTCTCTACTAATTTCAGCATAAATTAGACAATTATTTGTATTGCTGTTGTTTCTTCACACTGTTGCTTAGTTTTGGAGTTCATTCTTTAATTGAGTAAATTTTCCTCCAAAATTCAAGAAAATAATAGAAAAGTGCACACTCTCAAATAAAAAGTCAAGATAATTTTGCCACCTTAATGTGCATGCCAGAAATTACCTATTATTTTAAATAACTAAAACCAGTAACAAATTAAGCAGAGAAATAATAGCCTAAGCAATTTCATTATGGAGTAGAAATATTTAGACAATTTTGTTTTAACAAAAATATATATATAATAATACAGGGCAAAAGACAGAGTTATGATGAATGACACCCAACTGGCCAAGATGACCCAGGACCAACTAAAGCTGTGCTGAATCCAAACTAGTCTAGAAATGGTTTAGGACTTCCCTCCCCTAGCCTTACTGTGTGTCAGGGTTTTGGTTGCTTCCCTGTATTGGAGAGGTTTGATTTGATTTAATAAACCCCCTCAGTTGTCAGATCATCTCTTCATTCTGTTTTGGTTCTTCTGCTGCCAAATATTACCCAGTAAAATGCTTCTTCTAATGGATTGCTCTGTCAGTAGATCTCTGAAGTCAAATGGCTGAATAGAGGGTTTTTCAAGCAGAAGGGTATTTCTGCCAACAGAAACAGTTTGTACTTAATAATACTTCCCTGAAGCTGATGAATCTCTGAAGCAGGACTGGTTTATTATATAGCTAATGCATAGGTGCTCAAGTGGTCTTTTCTATCCATTGTTGAATTTTGGCTACTATCAGTCACATCTGACAGCGAACAATAGTAATATATATAGTGGACATTGTCCAATAGGGGTCGGGCTTAACCCAGCGGGCTAAACCGCTAGCTGCAGAAAAATCCTGCCTATCAAAAGGTTGGCAGTTTGACGCTGAGTCAGGGTGAACACCTGCCATCAGCCCCAGCTCCCTGCCCACATAGCAGATCAAAAGCAGAAATGTGAGTTGATAAATAGGTACCATTTTTAGTGAGGAGGTAATAAAAGGTGCCCTTAAGGGCATGGTTCAGGAAGATGTCTAAGGACAACAAAGCTTCTCGGCATGGAAGATGGAGCGACAGCACCCCCCACCCCCCCGTGGGCAGTCGAGCACAGCCTCCAAGTTGCCAGAAATAAGAAGGGAAATGCTTTACCTCTGTGTATTGTCTGTTCTTGTTAATTGTATAACGGCATTGAATGCTTGCCATATGTGTGTTCTGTAATTTGTCCTGAGTCCCCTCAGGCAGATAGAGCAGAATATAGATAAAGTATATTATTGTTATTATATAATACCCGAAGGGACATGGATTCAGTGGTTCCCCATCAGGAAAGAGGTAGAAAGTAGCTGACAAGAGAAATAAATAGGGTAATACAGCTGAGTGAAGGAAGACCAGAGTATACAATACTGCCTTGCCAATCCTTCTTGGTGTCATTAACCACAGACAATCCCAATCTGGCAGGATCCCACTTTGATGTCATTGTGCTCCCTGAATTATTGGATAGGATCATCTCAAACTGGATCGACACTACATTGCCATATAATCCAGTTCAAAGCAGATAATCTGGTTTCAGACACTGAATTATATGGCAGCGTAGATGTGACTTCTGTGGATTATCCAGGAAGGAAAAGTAATAATAACTTGTGGAAAAGTCATGAAATAGTAGTGCTGAAACAGAATCATACTCCCTAAAATACAAGCCTATTCAAGCATTTGATCTATGCAGAGAACATATATAATTCTGGAAATAACTCCCATATTTTAATGAGAAATTAAACAAATGATTATGTAAATATAAATTTTGCCATGTCAGATTATATGTCTTTACTTGCTGGATATCATATCTAGCAGACACTAAAGAGAGGTTCTGGGCTATTCTATTTATTAATTAAATCTTCAGTATATTCAAATACAATGTAGTTACAGCTATTGGATATTGATGTAGTTTGCAGGAAATTATGTAAGGCTGCAGGAAGCATTTCTCTCTGATTAACTTTGTATTGATTTTCTAGCTCTAGTTAAAAATAGCATGTGTTCGTGACTGAATGCCAACACACAGTGCAAATGTTTGTAGTGCTACTGATGACCCCCAGCATTGTTAATGATGATGGTGTTTATGTAAAGGTTAAATTACTTAGAGACCAGCTCTTTATTTGTTCTAACCATCCACTGACATGCTTGTTTTAAAGCCCCTTTACGGTTTCCAATTCCTTTTTACACTTAACTCCATATTCTCACCAATTTTTCTTACTCTGACCTTAGGGTGAATCCGGAGAAGCCAGAACGCTTCTGAAATTGGGTTTTCCTGGATCTTATCCACACTTTCCTTTTCTATGTTCTCCTAATATGTGAGGGAGTTGTCAAGGGATGGCTGGAATTATGCAGATCTGCTTTGCAAAAAAAGCACAGATGTCTTTTGCCTGTACAAATTTTTTATCCAGTAATTTTGTGACCATTCTTGATTTATTAATGTTTTCTATGGAACTTCTACACCAACGATAAAGTGCTTGCTATAGCATTGCTGGCCACAAATATCATGAAGAAATTTGAATTAGAAGACTAAAAAAAGAGAAGTAGGAAACTGAAAACAGGGTGATAAAATAAATGCTATATTTTGAAAGAACATGTCATATTAGGTTTAGAAAAAAAGTGGCTGTTGAAGGAAAGGTCATGCTGACATCACAGGGTGTTAGAAAGCATTGGGGAGAGTCTGTCCACTTTATTCATTAAAAACAGGGATGCCAGTGAGAAATCTAAATGACATGCAGTAAGTTTTAAGGCAAACAAATAGAAATCTCTTAACTGTGAAAGCTATGTGTAGCTGGTATGCTTGTGCCTTAGGAAAAGATGAAATATTATATTTGAAGGCTTAAAATAAAATTTAGAAGTACAACTATTATGGTATCTTAATCTGTATGATTTTCTCACTCACTTCTATAATCAAAATAGCAAAGTGTATGATCAGGACCCAGGGGTGTCACTCCACTGGTTTTTTTGTGTTTGCATCATGGGAGTCTACTGGCTGGCCATGGGCAGCTTGTTAATCACTTCTATCAGGATAAATGACATTGCTACTGGTGGACAATTAGTTTTATTATGCACAAGAGGGGAATGTACTGCAATTTATAATGGCACAACTGGCTGTTGATTTAGTTGTGCGACTACTTTCAGAAATTAGATTGTTTTTCTTCTTTCCTCTATCTCAGGATAGAGATTTGCAGTGGAATGGGAGGTGGTCTCTACTGTTTGACTCTTCCCTTCCCATTCATAAGCCACTTAACTGCCACATTGGTGCCTTAGAGGCATTGAGAGCCCTTAGGATGGAGAAAAATGAGGACAATGACATAGACCACATTATGCTTTGTGCACACAGTGCAGGATCTTAGGCAATGTTATCTGCTTAAACATATTTTGGGAAATGTAAATATTTTGCACTAATGGATTTTTCAGAGAAAACGCACAATACAAAGAAATCATTACGTTACAAATTTCTCATAATTTTTCTCAATGATGAAAAAAATTGTCTTTTCTTTTTGATATGCAGCAACAAAATAATTGAAAAATTACTGGCCATTGATAGCTGAATCCACATCTTGTTTTCTGCTCCATGTGCCAGGAAAAAATTCACACAAATGATTTTGTGCCTGGCTTGCCTTCTCTGGATATCTGATAAAGCTTTCACAGTGAAATTATCTTTTAGTACTTACAGAAGCCTCTTTTTCTAATCAATAACTTATCCTGTAATTGCAGCAAAACATTTCAGAATGCACAATTAACCTTTAATAAAGCTCCAGTGATTTAAATAAAGTCACATATTTACATAATCTACAATGCATTGCTAGGTGCATTTCCCCCACTTAGAAATTCACAGACTGCAAAGAAAAGGAGGGTGGAAAAGGTTAGTTCTTATGTCTTGCTTAGTAACTAGAAATCCTACCAAAGTTCATCCAGTTGAGATTCAAAAATGAGTTTCTAAAATAAGATGGATGTTTTATAAACATTGATCTTCTTCTACATTCCCATTCCTCTTCACCAGCATTCCCTGACCCCAAAACCCATCTCTGCAAACCGTATTCCATATTTTAGTCTGATAGGTAACAGGAAGGAAGGAAGGAAACAAGCAAGCAAGGAAGAAAAAAATCTATCATCTATTTAAGGAAGAAAACGAGAAGGGAGGAGCTCATGAGCTCAAGGGTTAAATTTTTTGATAGTGGAGACCAGTATTTAATTTTTCTGAATGGCTTGACTTGACTTGATTTCAGCTCTTTAAATCACTTTTTTTCAGATAACTAGAACAATATCTGATATACAAAGAATAAGTGTTTATGTATTTTCTCTTTGCTTAGCACTGTTCTCATACAGTTGATTGCATGTTTTATTATGCAGGGTAAGAAGGAATAGAATGTAATTCAGGTAATGTATAGTACAACAACAAAAAAGTCAAGGCTGCAGCTTGATGGGCACAACCCTGAATCAGAGAGATAAGCGATTATCTCTCTTAAAAATAAATAACTATGCTAAATGTAATTATGGTTTACTTCCATATACAGTGGTCCTTGCTGGGGTTTGATTCCAGAACTCCCATGGATACCAAAATCCTTAAATGCTCAAATCCCATTATATACAATGGCATGGTAAAATGCTGTCCCTTATATAAAATGACAAAATCACGAATTGCTTTTGGGGTACTGGGGTTATTTTCAAGCAGTGGGAGGTTGAATAAATGAATGCAGAATCTGTGGATATGGATGTCAAATTGGCACTAAGGCTGGCTCTATGCTGCCATATAATCCAGTTTCAGAATGCAGATTAACCACATTAAACTGGATTATATGGCAGTGTAGATCCTGCCAAAGTATTACAGAAGACAAATCTGAGGAGGAAGCCAAAGATGACATGACCCTTATTGTAACTATTGTTGGGACTAAGTGTAAATGAGGATCACTGATTATCTTTCCTCTCCCTGTGCAGCTGGGGAGGAAAGAGGTTTGCCTCCTCCACCAAAGAGAAGACAGAGCTAAAGTAGTCCCAGCTGGGACTACTTTTTGAGGGCTGAGCTAGGTTGAGAGCAGCCGGTCCTCTCCAGCTCATTCTTCTCTCGATGTCAACCCACCATGCTAGCCTATTAACAGTATAATCAATTGGTTGCCTTTGGAGAACGGACAGGAATTTTTCCCTCCTATGTTCTAGGAGGGGTTTTCACCCACTCTATACTGTTTGCAAAGGGCAAATTGGGTTGGTGTGATAAAGAAAACAGCTAAGGAACTTACAATTTGGTATACACCCAAGGCACCCCCCCTTCGGGGTGAAGGCCATGAACAGAAACCCTCACCGGTGGTTCAATTAGCCAAGGTGAGGGTGAAAGGAAATGGCCTAGGAATGGAGAGAGTCTGGCCTCAACATCCTTGGGACAGACTTCTCTGACACATTTCCCTTTAGTTTGCCCAGGTTAGGTCAACAGGGGACCCAGGTGTTTTGCCCTTATTACCTGAAGGGTAGGCCAGGCAGGAACACTACCTTGGCTTTATCTACACCAAGTTCATGCCACCCTTAGAAATATATATATACAGTGTCAAAGTTTAATTAGGTAAGAGTTAATAAAAGTTGCCCATATTTTAACCCATAATTGTTGTGTGGTCTCTTCATTTTGGGGATTGGCAGGCAAATGGTATGTACACAATGTGAAGCTCTGGTGATACACTAAAGCAATATGTGTGAGTTGCTTGCCTGGTAAAAATAGGACTTATACTGTACTGAAATGGCACTGCTTTGGAATTAAATTCCTGTGAAAGCTTAAAACTATTCAGCCATACTTGCCTTGAAGGCAGACGTAGGAATTATCTGTATTTCAGTTCCTCCCAGTCTTACATCAGCATGGCCCCAAGAAAATACTTAGTAGTTGCAATTCTGCAATAGATGGTTGACATTTCTATCCCTGCTCTTAAAGGTAAAGAATGACATTTTTAAAGAAGGTTAGAGACAGTGAGAGACTTGATCTTGTAGTTTTCATAATATTATGTGTGTGTGTGTGTGTGTGTGTGTGTGTGTGTGTGAAATGTGTTTTTTCACTACTACCATTGGCCTTACAAGGTACTATCTATATATATAAATGAGTAATGGTGTCCTCCCCTCCCACTAAACAACAAAAGTACAAGCCCCAGAACCTAGAAATTTGGCAGCACAATCCACCATCCTTGCCCCTAGGTTCCGACAACAAAATGAAAAGAAAAATAAAGTCCTAATTAGAGGGAGAGGAATAATGTTTTTAGCCAACTGCTGCCAGTTACAAGGCTAAGCTCCACCCACTTGGTCTCCTAGCAATCTACTCAGCCCAGGGGACAGGCCGAGTTAGGCCTTACTTAGGCCTCTTCCACACTGCCTATAAAAAATTATCTTATTTGAACTGGATTATATGGCAGTGTAGACTCAAGGCCCTTCCACACAGCTATATAACCCATTTATAATCTTATATTCTCTGCTTTGAACTGGATTATCTTGAGTCCACACTGCCATATAATCCACTTCAGTGTGCATTTTATACAGCTGTGTAGAAGGGGCCTCATATAATCCAGTTCTAAGCAAATAATATAAGATTATAAATATACAGTAGAGTCTCACTTATCCAACATAAACACCCCGGCAGAACATTGGATAACTGAATATGTTGGATAATAAAAAGGGATTCAGGAAAAGCCTATTAAACATCACATTCCCTCACGACCCTATCTGCTACCAAACTGCCATCCATGTCCATGCCAGCCATCCTCAGAGATTATGAGATCTGTTTGAAAACAGACAAGTGGGATGTTTATTTCTATCTCAGCAATGATATCCAGGATGGGACAACTCTTATCTGTCTGAGGCAACTGTGAATGTTCCACTTGGCCACCTTGATTACCATTGAATACCCTTCCACCTTCAAGGCCTGCCTACTTCCTGCTTCGGAGGGGGAATCCTTTGTTGGGAGATGTTAGCTTGCCCTCAATACATCATGTCTGGAATTCCCTGATTGCTCAGTGCTGTTCTTTAGTTAACTGTCCTGATTTCACAGATTTTTTTTTAATACTCGGAACCACATTTTGTTCATTCCAGGCAGGCAGGAACCATCCAGGCTTTGAAGCTACAAGGCTATTCAGTGCCAATTCCAACATTCACACTTGCCTAAAGCAGACAAGTTCTTTCTTCCACCCTGGTCATTCCACAGATATATACACCCCACTTGCTTTCATTACAACACATTTCACAACCTCTGAGGATCCCTGCCATACACGCGGGTGAAACATCAGGAGAGAATACATTTGGAACATGACCAGGCAGACCACAGAACTCAGAGCAAGCCAATACAAATACAAACAAAAATAATAAAATAAATACAAAAAACAAATAAAAAACAAAATAAAAGAATACAATTAAAAAACATAAATAAAAATAATATAATCAAATAATAAAATATAATAATTACAAATAATAAAATAAAATAATAAAAACACAAATAATAAAATAAAATAATAAAAACACAAATAATAAAATAAAAAATACAAATAACACAATAAAAATAATAAAAAACACTAAAAATAATAAAAACACTAAACATTAATACAATAAAATACTATAATAACAGAAAATAACTAAAAATAATACAATAAAATAATAAAATATAATAAATAAAAAAGATAAGTTACAATAAAATTAATTTAAAATACAAATAACGTCAAATAAAAATTCCACAACAATTTTTAACCAATACCACCACCACTTTGCCACAGCAACGCATGGCTGGGCACAGCTAGTGTATATCTATCTATCTATCTATCTATCTATCTATCTATCTATCTATATATACACAGGCCTGTAGCGAGGGGGGGGGGGTTAGGGGTTCAACCCCCCCCCCCCGAAATTTTTCAGGTTAAAAAAAACCTGGTTTACTCATGAATTTTAACTGGTTAACCAAATCCCCATGCTAAGTCTATGAGACGTAAAACATTAAGAGTCCCTCCAGGCACTATCTCAAGCAGATATTGACAAGTCTGAACCCGGGGGGCGGGTGGGTCAGGGGTTCAACCCCCCCACCCCCACCAAAATTTTCAAAACCCCTCCCGAATTTTTTTTCTGCCTACGGCCCTGTATATATATATATAATAAGCATTAATGCAATATATTTTCACAAGATGGGAATATGCATCCTAGAAGAAAAGTACAACTGAGAACATGAAACTGAAACTTGAAATGAGCACATTTTTCATAGTATTTTCCATACTATTTTAAAACAGGACAGGATTAGTGTTAACATTAAAGTACACAATCCTTCTCTTTTTTCTTTTTCTGTTCACTGATAAATACACTCCGTTTGAAAGTCATATTTATACTGGTGCATATGAAAACAATTTGCAACATATAATTAAACTTCAGTCAATACCTGGGAACATTCATTTTGCAGCATCAAACCAAGGCAATTTCACAAGATCACCCACAGGAATATATTTTGTGTTGTGTGAGGTTTTAGCTTCTCTCTCTCTCTTTCTTGCTCACTCTGGCATTTTGACTGATTAACATAAAATTAATCTTGGCATCTTTGCTACTTGTTATGCAAAGGATATAAAACAATTGCTTGAACTCAGTTGCTATTTTAATGATAGAAATATCATGTTGATTCCCTCCTCCTCATTTCAAATATGGAGCATTTTTCAAAAATTAATTTGAAAGACCAATGATAATTGGAAGGGACTCAAATAACCCAGTGCATAAGCATCAGAGAGAAAAAGGCCAAAGATTCCATGTCCATTATAAACCTGTCAGTGCTGAAAGCGAAAAGCGCTTGGTGGGGATCCCAGAAGCGCGGAGCAGAATCTGCTTAACTGATGTGCCAAGTTCAACAAGACGGGTGAAGCAATTCAATAAGGTTATCCTGATACTTCAGGCAGCAGACCCCAAGGGAAGAATACAGCAGCCCTGGCAAGAAACAGAAAACAACCTAAGCTTCCACTCCCCCCCCCCCACCCAATCCTTCCCATTGAAAGAGAAAGAAGGAAGCTCCTTGGTTAGATTCGCTTTCTTGCTTCCTTGACAAATCTCTGCCACAATAATAACATCTCGATACTCAGATTAAAATTCCCAGGTCTCAAGTCTTAGTATAGATGTGCCTAAACTTATTTAGCCCTTTTCAGAAAAAATAATAATTCAGCACCCCATGGAAATCTACTTTCTTCAAGTGAACAAAGAACCAGTGACAAATTTGCTTTCTACTATGGATTTGCATTTTAGCAACATACTACAACATAGTGTGCTGCTACCAATTTATTAATGCTCAACTCTATTTTTGCCAGAAGCATGAATTAAAATTGTGCTTGTCACATAATTCAAAATCTATCTAAATTAGATTTGAAACAAATCATCTATGTATAGTTATCATACTGCAAGTCACGTGTAATTGTGTGTAATACACAAGTGAATGCTAAACTTCCTGACAATGCGCAACACACTCACCTGCCAAACCTTCCTGTTAAGACCTGTTGGCAGACTTGCCCACTGATCTGTTATAACTTGCATTTTGTGGGCATATTGGGAAAATAAAGTAATCACAAATGACTTTAACTCAGTATTACACAAAAATGATACATATATGTATGTTTTTATAAAATGTTCTTCTTTGTGTTTCTACCACCTCCTTAATTTTATTCAATGTCCCCAACTGCACCCCAAGCTACGGCCACCTCCTAGATCATTCTAGTGCCCCATGGGGAGCAATATTTCCCACTTTGGAAAGTACTGGCTTAGACTCTCTTCTCTGGTCCTGTAGTAAGGATGAAGAATCTGAGGGGGGGGGGAGGGTACAATTCTTTGAAAAGTGTGTGTGACCCTAGCTTCTTATAGTAGTTTTTTAAATTGAATGGCGGAGTATTAAGGCTTAAAATACCATAGTTCATGACATCCCACCAAGGAGTGCCTCATATAACACCACTAGGCACCACTAAGCACTGTCACTAGGTCTCAGGAGTTTTTTGCCCAGAAATACCCAGTACTCCAGACAGACCTGCCCTGGCACATTCAAATAGCTTAATACCAGGCAACATTTCACAGACAGAAACTGAGAACCATCTATAGCCAAGTAACATTACAGTGAGGACAAGATCACAAAAGTTATTGCTAAGGAAGAACACACATTAGAAGAAGATGCAGCAGTTTGCTTTTGTCCCAGCCTTTGTAGAAGGACAAGATTCTGCCTCCTACTCTTTAGAGTTAATTGAATGTAAATTATTTTGTGCTTTAAACAGTTTGCAACAACTGAAGTAAGTTAAGGACAAAGTGGGAAAAGTAAGAGGAGAGAGAAAGTGGGACATTTTATGAGCAGCTGAAAAAGTGGAATGGCAGATGATTATTAGGGACTGTCCCAGTCAAACTGCGACAGTTAGAAAAATGAGCCTTTTAATCTTGCTGAGCTCTCCAGTACTCTTAGTGTGTGAGAAACAAAACCAAAGCAACCTGTCTAAGGGCAGCATTTTTTTCAGTATCTGTTATTCTTATCTGCAGTGTTGTTTTTCTTCAAGTACAAGTATCACTATAATAGCAGGATGCCCCCTTCTTTTGATTTATATGAAGCATGTGCTTGTCTGTGGTTGGATTTAAATGCAATAAACATACAAGCTCTTCAGGGATTACTACTGAACCTGAACTAAGCTTGAAACAGCCTTTTCAAACATTAATATTTATATGCAAAGTTTAATCTACTGAAGGAACATGAATAAAAAATGGCAAAGCACCAAGTGTCACTTGGAATATGCACCTGCATCCAAAATAGTAGTGCTATAAAAACTTTTTCAAATGGTCATGTGGTAGATTGATGGGGCCTACCATGAAAACAAACCACGAAACCACTTAAGACACCTAAAAGAAGAACAGATTCTTCATTTTTACTCTGTATGCATGTAGATAGTCCTGCAAATATGCAAAATCCTCATTTTAGAACATTTCCATCATCACTGAAAAAGGACGAAAGAGGAATAGCTTCTGCTTTCTTTTTAGTTGTGAATAATCAAAACGTATATACCCCTTAGAGAAAGAAACATCAAGGAAAAGCAGACATGACAGGGATATGCAGCCAAGAAGGATGGATTATGTGCCTGTACAGTAGATAAGCAAGCTGTTGTTTTTGTTGTTGTTGTTGTTGTTGTTGTGTATCCTCTGGTTCAGCACAAGAGTGGGTTTGAGAATGTCTGTAGACCAGTGGTTCTCAACCTGTGGGTCCCCAGGTGTTTTGACCTACAACTCCCAGAAATCCCAGTCAGTTTACCAGCTGTTAGGATTTCTGGGAGCTGAAGGCCAAAACATCTGGGGACCCACAAGTTGAAAACCACTGCTGTAGAGGAAGTAAGTGCTTCAGTGTTGGCCACACTTTACAAATGCAGGAAAGTAAAACAAATGGTTCTTTAAATGGGCATAACTTTATTGATAACAAAATGCCTGTAGCAAGGATGTTAGAACGCCGAAACCTGAGGTTCAGTAAAGTTGATGAATATTCCCAAAGCATCAAAAAAGAATTTTCTACATATTTTGATCCAACCATTTCTCCAAAAATGTATATGAATGAGTTAACCTGGCCATTTACACACACAATGACTCTTCAAAGGAGCTTCTTAGTATCCAACTTTCCCACATGCAGGGAGACAAACATGCTGTCCCCATTCTTCTTGCATGATTGGGAAATGCACAGGAAGGAGAAACAGCATTCCCATGCCACCAAGAAGGAAGGTAAAGAAGAATCTGCCACAAGAATCTTGGTAGGAGTAACTTACTTCAGTTGTTGCAAACTGTCAAAAACACAAAATAATTTACAGTCAACAGAACAGGAAAGCTGCAAATGTCACTATCTCCTTCTCTACTGGGGCTAAGAAGGCTGATGTAGTCAAAGTTCATCTTGTGAAAAAGAGACGAAGCCCATTGCATAGTCTGGGAGAAGCACAGCAAGTGTCCAATAGTTAGTGGGGATTGTTGGCTGCAAGACTGAAAAGTTCTTGCAGCCATGTAATGCCAACAATGATTACTGTTACAGGTTATAACAATATAAAAGACAGACTGCATTTGTCTTGGTTGCAGTTGAAACTTTACAACTCAAATGTTTTATAAGCACTATGCAAAAGCACCTGATGGTATGACTTTGCTGCTGATAAGCATCATGAAATGTGCCTTGACAACACTTCTTCCATAGCTGTGATCAATCAAAAGCAAACAGTTGTTTCCCAAAATACAGCTAGCAAGCTATATATGCAAATCATTGTGTGCTTTCTGACTAAAGAGTTTCAGGCTACCAAAGGAAAGACACTTTGTTGTATCAGCTTTCTGTTTCCCAGATGAAACCATTCTGTTTTACCTTGCTTATAAAAACCAATGAAAAAAAGAGAAAGCTATTTATCCTTACATTTGGGATAGTTCCCATATATAACTTCCCACATATAGCATTTATTTGAACAAATAGTCATTTGATTTTCCTATCTTCCTCACTGGTGTAGTGGAACTAAAGTTGTCACTACAAGTACAGTAGAGCCTCACTTATCCAAGCTAAACGGGCTGGCAGAACCGTGCATAAGCGAATATCTTGGATAATAAGGAGGGATTAAGGAAAAGCCTATTAAACATCAAATTAGGTTATGGTTTTACAAATTAAGCACCAAAGCATCATGTTATAGAACAAATTTGACAGAAAAAGTAGTTCAATATGCAGTAATGTTATGTTGTAATTACTGTATTTACAAATTTAGCACCAAAATATCACGATATATTGAAAACAATGACTACAAAAATGCATTGGATAATCCAGAATCTTAGATAAGCGACTCTTGGATAAGTAAGACTCTACTGTACTTTCATATGGTCTCTCACTTTAAAATTATGACCTAAAAAAGGCCTGCACAAAAAACTAGGTGCCTCTTCATATATACTTTTCTTAACACCTTTGTACATAATTGTGATATCACAATCATATCCAATAGTATTTTTTCAAGTACAAAGCATGCCATTTTATCTCACTTTTAAATACTCTTTTACCTAGTGCCGTGTGCCAACATGTTATAGTAAAGTAGGCAATCTTTTTCGCTTTTTTCCCAATCTATCCTCTATTACTTTACACCAGTGGTTCTCAATTTTTATCTTCATGGATAAACGGATAAAAAGTCTGAAGATAAATAGTTCACTCTGTCCCAAGTGTAATAGAGGTCTTATCCAGAAGAACCATTCAAAGCAGGTATTTATGGGGCTATGTCTTCTCTTGCAGAACTGAAGCACAAAGCCTGCACTGAAAAGAAATTTCACACAATTTCTATTGAAGCAGAGTGCTTGACATTATTATGGTTCACTCTCATCTGAGGTTTTTATAGAAAAGTTAGATAAAGGGGCGATGTGCTCAGGACAGAAAGAGGGGGCTTGATGACTTAGAACATTATTGCACGAGGCTCAGAAAACATGTTTAGGCTCCCTAGTCACAAACGGAAAAATCTACCATTGTAAGACATTGTCCTAAACTCACTATAATGTGTAGTGAAGCAGTTGCTTTTAAAAACAAACATGTATTTAATTAGTCTTTCGGGTGTTTTGACATGTGATAATCTCAAGCTGTTTCTGCAGTGACTTTGGAGTCAGTGATGTCAGATTGTTGTGGGTATTGATCCAGGCCTCTGCAGTTTCTTCTTCCCAGCCAAAACTTCTTATTTTTGCCCCATTTGCTTCCTTTAAAAATAATTCAAGTAACTGTGCAGCTCTGCAGAGGAACCTTTGATATGGATTTCCTACCGTGTTTTCCCGAAAATAAGACCTCCCCAAAGAATAAGACCTAGCAGGGTTTTGGGGGGGATTGCCAAATATAAGGCCTCCCCTGAAAGTAAGACCTAGCAACTAAGGCTGCAGCAGAGTTCCATTGGGAAGCATGGCTGCAGGGCTAAAGCAGCACTCATACATACACACACCGGAGGGAGGGAGGGAGGGAGGGAGGGAGGGAGAGAAAGTGCTTGCTGGCCTTGCCTTGCCTGTCCCCCAGCCTCCGTGGCTGCTGCTGCGCTGCCGTTTCTTCCTCTGGAGACAAGGCCATGCTTCCTGGCCATGCTCGCTTCGCCCCCAAGGCTTCTGATTGGCTCCTGGAGCCAGGGCAAGGGAAGGAGGGAGGGAAGGAAGAGGGCTTTCCACTCGTCCTGCTCTTTCAGTTTCTTAAAGGTACAGAATGCATTAGGATTCTCCTCTCATCCTTATTCCTATCCTATGCCCTGAAACATTATTTTATACTATTATTCTATTGCCATATTATTATCATCGTATTCTGTTACTATTATTATATCCCATTATTATATTATCCTATTAATATATTTTATATCATTATATTATATTTTTCTATTATTATTATTATTATTATTATTATATCATTATATTATTATTATATTATTATTCTATTATATTTTCATATTATTATATTATTATTCTGTTATTATTAAATTCCATTTTATATTATCCTATTAATATATTTTATATCATTATATTCTATACTATTATTCAATTATATTATCATATTATTATTTTATCATTATTAGCATATTCTTTTATTATTATTATATTCCATTTTATATTATCTTATTAATATATTTTATATCATTATATTCCATTCTATTATTCTATTATATTATCCTATTATTATTATATTATTATGCTATTCTGTTATTATATCCCATTATTATATTATCCTATTAATACCATATTATTATCATATTCTATTATTATTATATCCTATTATTATATTATCTAATTAATATATTGTATATCATTATATTATTATTATATTATCATATTATTATTATAGTATATTATATTATTCATCATTCATGAGTACATTGAAACTAGAATAGAGAGAAATCAGCGTGGAAACCTTGTGAAACCTAAACTGCAAGAGGTACCATAGATTGTTGTACATGGAAATAATGGTAGTAACAAGAAATTCTTGATAGGATTCATAGTTTGTCTGTTATGCTGGTTTGTGATGACAACTACTTTATAGTATATAATAAATGTTCATTTTGTTGTTCAACAATAAATGTGAGCTCTTCTTCATGGAAAAATAAGACACCCCCTGAAAATAAGACCTAGTGCATCTTTGGGAGCAAAAATTAATATAAGACCCTGTCTTATTTTCGGGGAAACAGGGTATATTAAGTGTTTATTTTCTGATTGCAAGTCTGTTTTGGAAAACTTCTCACCCATGCATGGCTGTGCATCATTAAACAAGGTGTGCTAGTCAAAAGTACACCTCCCCCTTGTAGAATACACAAAATAGGGGAAAGCCTTTAATAGCAAAATGCATCTTTATGGTGCTTCAGTAGGTTGAAAAGTGAAAGTACAAAACCGCGCAGCTGCAAATCTCTCACAGAGTGGAAAACAGGTCTCCGAAGATTATGAACTCTCAGAATTGTGCAATTCTCTCAGAAGTGGTTGGATCTCATCCTTATGAAGTCAAAGAGCATTAGGCATGAAAGATGTCACCTTGGCTGAGTCCCACCCTCCTTATAATTTCCCCTCTATTTCCCCTATAAAATTGATTATTTATACTTGCAAATGACTGATAGTCACCCACAAACAAAATGGCTTTGAAAGAACTTTCCTGTTTGTGACAAATATATTCAATAAAAATGAAGAAAATACTTAATAGGAAAAGGAATAACATTTTTATATAGTTCACATGACACTCAAAAGGGTTAAGAGCATTTTAGTTTCCAGTGTCAGATGATTTCTCAAAAATAGGCAGAACTTGTCACAAGTGAGCAAAGGATCCCGGCTTGCAGATGAGACAACAATGTGCTATACTAATAAAGTCAGTCCTTGCCGCTTCTTAATAATGAGCTGTCAGAGAGTAGCCTTCCAGAGTTTGTTTAGGCGTCAAACTTTCTCATCTCTGAAAGCATCTAATAGAAATTGCATGAGTCAAATTCCACTGGGATATTTTGATTTTATTGCTTGTAAAATAGAATTTGATACTATATGTAGTACAAGACAGCTCTGGAACCCTTAAAATAGTTTTGTGCTAGCAAAGAAGGTAAGTAAAGCTACTTTGCAGACAAACAAAATCACATCACTGCATCACGTAACTAGATTATTATTTATCAAGAGCAAATTTCCAACCTATCTGATACCCTTTCTTTTCTTCCCCTTGCCCCAGGGCATAACACATTGCTGTGCAGCATATTGTCTTATGAATCTTCTTCAAGTACCCAATTATCTTGGTGCACCAGACTTGTCATTATCATGACAGCTGTGTGCAGCTTACAGTACATGTTGTCAGAGGTGAAAGATTGTTCAACAGCATCCTCATATCCCTCCCTGAATTTCCATTACAATGTGGAGAAGTGAAGGAAAGACACAGAAAGGAAGCACAAGTTAAAAGAAACTGTCACATGCATTCACTCAGGAGAGCATTTGAAAAGTCTATTAAGTTAGATTCCACTTAGAAGTGACTGTGGAGATCCTCTTTAATGCGTAAGAATGTGTGAATAAATATATTCCTATCAAACCAAGATTGCATTTCAAAGAACTTTTATTTGGCAATAAGGTTATGTTAGTTAAGTTTATTTGTAAAGGTGTCCCAGATTCAGCCAATTACAATTTTGGGAGAAAGATAGGGAAATAAGATGGACAGACAGGACAAATAGGTAGATAATTAGATTAGCCTAAACAGAGCAGTGTGATACTCTATTGCAATGGATGCAATCCTAACAAACTATCTTACAATGAGAAAAGTAAATCCTAATATCAAAAACCAATCAAAGTAATTAAAAACATTCTGCATCACGTCATTTGAAAATTGAAAAGAAAAAGGGGGAGGGGAGAAGAGGCAATAACAAGAACTGCAAAATCTAACAGCAGATTCTGTTACCCTTCCTTTCCATCTACTCTTGGACCACTTGTTGAAGGTGCTGTATATGGAGACTGAGGAGAAGGAGAAGAAGAGAGAAGTCCACTATGTGAATGCTTGCTCATGCAATGACAGACATAACATGATGCTAATGCTGATGATAGCAATATCATGATGATAAGGTTGTTCGTGGGCATGGTGAGGATGGTCAAGAGAACGAAGGTCAAGAGAATTTAAAGCTGAATATGCTACAATGAAGAAATGGCATGACAAGTTTAACTTTCTTTTAGACTTTCACTTACTCCCGAGTTAACAACCAGGGTTTCAATCCAGTTGAAACACCTCCTATTAAAGCTGCATTAAAATTAATGGGGCTTGTATATGTTCTTCAGAATATTCAAATGTAATTATGACAGCAGATGCTCTGAGAGCCACGAGATTGCACCAGCCCCAAGGCACATCCACTGTAACCTTTTAATAGTGAGACTGTATTGTTTCTCCATATCACATGCTTTTATTTGATAATTGGAAGTCACTTTGCTGACTGGGGGGGGGGGGGGAGAAGGAATAGATAGCAAAGGTCTGTTGACATTCTTAATAGCCAACAGGGATAAATGGTTTGGCTAGCATTTTAATATGAATGGAACAGACACATTTCCCATAAACATCACCCTGTCATACTTCACCTTAGTTCTCAGATACAAAAGTGTGTGCAAAAATGTGTATAGTAAGGAAGATTACAAAACCCCCCAGTAAATATAGGAAAGTAACATAAAGAAGACATACTTGAGACAAATAAAATACTTTGCATGTTTCAATTCTCATTGATGTAGGGTAATTCACTTGATACACAAGAGCCATTCAATTGATACACAAGAGCCATCCAGTCCAATCTCCTGCCATACAGAAACACACAATAAAAGCACTCGCAAAAGATGGTCACCCAGCCTCTATTTAAAAACCAATGAAGGAAATTTTACCACACTCTGAGGAAACATGTTCCACTGTCAAACACCTCTTACTATCAGTTAAGCTTTTCTTAAAGTTTAGGTAGAATCTCTTTTCCTGGACTTTGACTCCATTGCTCCTAGTCTCCAGAGCAACAGAAAAGACTACTTCCTCTTTAATATGACATCCTTTTAAATATTTAAACATGGCTATCATGTCCCCTCTGTCATCTCTTCTCTTCTTCAAGCTAAACACACCCAACTCCCTAAGCCACTCCTCACAGGGCTTAGCTTCCAGACCTTTGATAGTTTTTGTGACTTTCCTCTGGACACATTCCAGCTTCTCACTATTGTAGATGCCCCTGGCTAAAATATAACTTCTCTTAATTGTTAGCGAATGAAATCGGTATTAATTACCATTTTGAAATAGATTGATGTTGGTTCAGACAACACAACTGAGAAGGGAGGAGGGAAAAGTTAAGAGTGAACAAACAGGGACATTCAGGACTCATTCAAGTCAAGGCTAAGTTCGGCCTGGGTAGTAACAGATAAAGGTAAGACAGTTGCAAATTCTGAATAAACAATAGGACTCAGTCTGACAAATCTTGGACATGTTCAGTGCACCAACTGGCAGGGACAAGAGCAGAAGGTGAAACTGGGAGGAGTTGAGAGGTAGACCTAGAATAAAAGACTGTTAGTGTGTTTCTGTGTGATTGTGTGAGTTATATAAATATTGCTACAATTTTCTTTGTTCTTTGTGATACACTGGGCTATTCCAGCAGGCAACAGTTAGTTTTCTGCTGCAGTAATAAAACTTCTGTAATTTTTAATATCCTTATTCCTGATAGAAGGCACGATCATCAAGTTTGCAGATGAGACCAAACTGGGAGGGATAGCCAACACTCCAGAAGACAGGAGCAGAATTCAAAACGATCTTGACAGACTAGAGAGATGGGCCAAAACTAACAAAATGAAGTTCAACAGGGACAAATGCAAGATACTTCACTTCGGCAGAAAAAATGGAAATCAAAGATACAGAATGGGGGACGCCTGGCTTGACAGCAGTGTGTGCGAAAAAGACCTTGGAGTCCTTGTGGACAACAAGTTAAACATGAGCCAGCAATGTGATGCGGCAACTAAAAAAGCCAATGGGATTTTGGCCTGCATCAATAGGGGAATAGCGTCTAGATCCAGGGAAGTCATGCTCCCCCTTCTATTCTGCCTTGGTCAGACCACACCTGGAATACTGCGTCCAATTCTGGGCACCACAGTTGAAGGGAGATGTTGACAAGCTGGAAAGCGTCCAGAGGAGGGCGACTAAAATGATTAAGGGTCTGGAGAACAAGCCCTATGAGGAGAGGCTTAAAGAGCTGGGCATGTTTAGCCTGCAGAAGAGAATATGGTTGCTCAGAAAGTTATTTAATAAAAAAAATGAGTAAAATGTATCTTTATTATGAAAGCACTTTGATTGTTCTATTCTGTGCTTTTCATTTTGACGTTTTAAAGAGCAATTGTGACTTGGTATTTTGGGTGTTAATGATGTTTACAATTTATTATAATTACTTCTTGTACATTGTGGATTTGATTTTAATGTAAGTACAATTTATAACAATGTGAAACATGCCAAATACATGATCCATGGACAATACAGTGCCCCATAGTAGTTTCCCACAAGGAAGCTCACAGTGAACTTTGGTAATGAAACTCGTAAACTCTGGTGAACTTCCACAACAGAAATATTGTGCACACTATGGACTTTATCACATGAAGGTGGCAAACTGGAATGACCATCAACTTTGGTGACTATTGCCATCACATGACTACATGCACAATCCATTGCCAACTGCTACCTCCCCACAACAAACCTATCCCAATGATTGTAATGAAATCTTGTGTGTCTATTTGTGTTTAGAGAAATCAGACTCTGTTTTTCCACCTGTCTTAAAATATATATTAGACTGATTTTATGTGCTAAATTTATGATTGAGTTCCTTTTAATAAACCTGAAGAAAATATCTCGAATGTA
The DNA here is from genome assembly GCF_035594765.1 of Anolis carolinensis. Classification (NCBI taxonomy): domain Eukaryota; kingdom Metazoa; phylum Chordata; class Lepidosauria; order Squamata; family Anolidae; genus Anolis; species Anolis carolinensis. The sequence goes on from NC_085841.1 coordinate 78,086,265, forward strand.
CTTACAGACCAAGAACATGAGGAAAATTGATAGGCACTGTTTTCTAAGTCATCTCAGGTGGCAGTAAATACATTGCTTGTGTAAAGAGGCTGTTAAGAAGCTTTCAAAATCATTTATTAGACCGCACAATGCCAGAACACTATAAATTATGGTTCTACTGGGAATGTCAAATGTTCAGATTGATTATATATGCTACTAATTCAATTCCACATTTTTGCTGACTTTCATTTCCTTTTCTTATGATGTATAGTACAGAAATATATGGTGATTTCTATAATTATTTTTGTTCTGGTTACTAACTATAAATTCAAATGCTTCTCTCCCTCTGTGTGTGTGTAATTATACTTAGTAATGTGGACAAAATAATTATAAAAATCACTAAATATTACTATATGTACATACACATTATATGATTAATGTTCCAGGCACTACATGCCGGCTATTAATATCAATATTAATATTTTGGAGGCTGAAAAGTAAAACAAAGGAATACTGATATAGTCATTACAAAGCTATGTTTGCACTGCTTCTCAAAATCTTGTATATTGAAAGCAAGATGGAAGCCTGTTTGCATTCTTTCTTTGCTTTTTGTTGCTGTTTTGGCTCACTTTCAATTCCTTTTCTGCTGCAGGAAAATGTGTCATGTAAACATGCTGTTCCAAAACAATTAGCCAGCTGCCTTATTTAAGGACTCATGCCTTTGACTCTTCCAGAAAACTTTGCTATGTTCAAAATGCACAGAATTATCCTAGAGAATTCATATCTCAAAAACTGGCATGAAAATAAAGCAGTAGAAAAATATTTGCAAGTCAGCATAGTGGTAACAGCATAAAATAAAAACAAAACTTGTGACAACTTAAGCCAGACCATTCATAATCGCTTTCCCCCTCAGTAACCTTCCTTGTAAGTATCTATACTTAGAGCTGTCCAAGTGGAGAAAGTGACAATTGATATCAAAAATATACAGACAACAGTAGCAGTGAGTTTTGAAAATAGTTTTTATTTTATTTTACTAGATTTGTAGCAGAGTCAGACAGTTCAGAACAATTTTAGTATGAAAACATCATCAAGACTGTATCTCCAGGCTTGGAAAAGAAGAAGGAGGGAAAAAACACAATTTCTCTCTATTAGATTAATTACACCCAACAAATGGCAAAACAAATTGTGACATGAACTTTACATAGCCCAATTGCTTTTCAGTCACGGGCTGGGGCAAAGTGTCATTTGCTTATTTGTTTCACACTAACAGTTGGACACACTTTTCCATGGTAAGCTGCCTTCCTAATAAATGATGTTTGACAGCATAATTTACAAACCTTCCCTGGAAACAGAATTGAGGCAATATAGAAATAAACAAAATTGATCTTTACTCTCAGCAAGGTGAAAATAACAATGCATTTCATGCCAAAACTTTATGTATTCATCCATTGTACTCATCCAGTAATAAGTAGACATTTCATATTTCTTCAAAATCATTTCAAAATCTGAAAATTGCCTTTGAACTTGTAAATCATTAGGTTTGGATTTGATGAAGAGTCTAAATTAAATTTTATATTATAAACATGTTAATTGAAGTTTGCCAAATGGTTTAGTGAGTTTTAGTTTGATTACATTATTCTTTCCTATTTTAAATTTTTAAATTGATTTTAAATATATGTAGAACTGATATCCTATGGCAGTGCTTTCCAAACTATGTGTTGCAACATATAAGTGTGTCATGTGCAGTGTGTAGGTGTGTTGCCTAAACATAAAGAGAAAAGATAAAAATCTTGGAAATTTATGTTATTATCTTACAAATCATATATTTTAAAAAATATATATGTTATGTCCCCAAACATTTTGTTATTGCAATGTATGTATATGTCATATCTTTAATGAGGGGTGGTTTAGCCTCTGATTTACTAGTAAGACTGAATTACCATATTGTAAAATGATGCATTTCTAAAAAGTGTATAACCAACATGATACGTTTGGAAACCTCTGTCCTATGGTATAGGCTGGGACATAACTATTTAAATACATACATTTTCACTGATACCTAACCTTGCCTATTTAGTTTCAAATGTCCACATGTAACTTAACAGCTAGTAACTTCCCCGAGATGGCTGTTATGATAGGTTTGGTGGGGGCATTTATGGCTGTGGCAACAGTGCCATGATCATGAATGGGTAACGCAGAAGGTCCTTGGTACCTACTGGGGTTTGGTTTCAAGACACTCTGTGGATACCAAAATCTATGACTGTTGACAAACACCCATGGATTCTACTGTGCCATCCTCAAGAGCTTAAACAAGAATAGGTGTACTGAGAAGATTCATGTCCAATAAAGCCATCCTTTCAAATGAACAACCAAATTCAAGGTGGCAATGCATCTGTAAGCAAGACAGTTTTATAAAAACAGTTAAGCAAACCTTATTTACTCAAATAAGAAGGCAAATACATGAACAAACATAATACCAGAGGAAACACCTTCACTTTCACCCTTGTTTTTCCACTTGCATTTGAAGTTTATTCAGCTCAGCAGCATCACTCCAATCAACCTTTTTGCATATGTTACACCTCAGGGGTCTAATCATACTTCTTTTTTTAACATATGGATGGCCATATGTTTTATCAGCGCATCCATATGTTTTTCCTTTGGCTGTGCCACAAACTTTTCACACTTAGAACATTATTTGTAACTGATTAGGTCTTTCTAATATTTATATCCCCCCCCCCCAAAAAAATACAGCATAGAATTTAGAGCATAAAGTATGATATAGCAGAAGTGGATGCACTTTCTGAAATTTGCTTTAGAAATAATCCTGAACAGGAGCATTTTCTTCATTGCCCAATTCCACAGATGAAAGCTCACTAGACTAACAGATGCTCTTACAACTCTGTCTTTCCCATCTGCTACTTCGGAAGGTTGCCTCCTTCTGCCTAAAGATAGTCCAGCCTTAAACCTAAGTAAATTCATAACTTTTTGATGGGCAGCATATCCTTAGGTTTTCTGGCTTCTAAATTAATTATACACTTGCTGCCCAGAAGTACCGAAACAGGCATGCTTATAACTTCTTTTTCTTCCTGAACAGCATTATTTGTCTGCACTGGGCTATCCTTTTTATTGTCTGCCTTACTTAGGTTTTGAAACTTCAAATAATATAATATTTCTGTAATCTAATAAAATTATTTAATTCAGCATTATCACTGTTGTAAATACAGTTGAACAGTTTTTCCTGAAAGGAAAAATGCAAGGTTCCAACCATAATAATATTTATGAAATAGACACATTTGCTTGTTTTTTTTAAACAAAATGTCACATATTTGTTTGTGTGTGTGTGTGTGTGTGTGTGTGTGTGTGTGTGTGTATATATATATATATATATATATATATTTCAATGCCAAGAGAAGAATTATTGATACACACCCATATAATATACACACCCATACAATATAGTAGTAGCAATAGGTATTTGTTATCAACATGTGTCAACCCAATGAATGAGAGACTTCCATGAAACCTGATTATCAACAACCCTGCTGAAGTTTTAGAAACACAGGACCACAATTTCTCATATTAGATCAATCTACCTGTAATGTGGTGTTTCTGTTTTCTACTACTTTTCACTTTATTGAGCATGATTGCCTTTTCTAATGAGTTGTATTCATCTCATGATAGGTCCAAAGTATGACAACTTCAATTTAGTCATCTTGGCTTCTAGAGAAAATTGTCGCTCTAACAAAATGCCACATAAATAATAATAATAATAATAATAATAATAATAATAATAATAATAACAACAACAACAACAACAATAACAACAGTTTGGTTATTTGGTTATTATTATGGAGTTTGGTTTGGACAAATGTTAGACAGTGGTACTGAAGAAGGGAAAAATCATTGAAAGTGAGGGCATAAATATGCCTAATGGCCAAACAATAAAGTGTCACCAGCCAGAGGCCTATAAATATCTGGGCATATTACAGCTGGATAACATCAAGCATGAACATGTGAAGACTGTGGTTAGTAAAGAATACACACAAAGGGTCAGAAAAACTCTCAAAAGCAAGCTCAATGGAGGCAACACCATCGAGGCCATAAACACCTGAGCCATACCTGTCATAAGATATTCTGCTGGCATTATAAATTGGACACAGGCAGAACTGGACAATTTGGACAGAAAAACAAGAAAACTCATGCCATTCATCATTCACTGCACCCTCACAGTGATGTTGACCGGCTATATCTGCCTAGAAGATCAGGGGGCAGAGGACTCTTACAAGTAAAACAAGCAGTCAAAGAAGAAGAACATGCCCTGGCAGAATATGTAAAGCAAAGTGAAGAACCTGGTTTGATTGAAGTAAAAAATCAGAAACTCCTCAAAGCACAACAGACAAAAAACCAGTACAAGAAAACCTCACTACAAACTAGAGCTGACAGCTGGCACAACAAAACATTGCCTGGAAAGTTCCTTGACAAAATTGAAGGAAAAGCTGATAAAGAAGACCTGGCTATGGCTCACGAATGGGACCCTGAAGAAGGAGACAGAAGGCCTGATCCTTGCAGCCCAGGAGCAAGCCATCAGAACAAATGCAATTAAGGCCAAGATCGAAAAATCAGCTGATGAACCAAAATGCAGACTGTGCAAGGAAACCAATGAAACCATTGATCATATCCTCAGCTGCTGTAAGAAAATCGCACAGACAGACTACAAACAGAGGCACAACTATGTGGCCCAAATGATTCATTGGAACTTATGCCTCAAGTACCACCTCCCAGCAGCAAAGAACTGGTGGGATCACAAACCTGCAAAAGTATTGGAAAATGAGCACGCAAAGATACTGTTGGACTTCCGAATCCAGACTGACAAAGTTCTGGAACACAACACACCAGACATCACAGTTGTGGAGGTTTGGATCATTGATGTTGCCATCCCAGGTGACAGTCGCATTGACGAAAAACAACAGGAAAAACTCAGCTGCTATCAGGACCTCAAGATTGAACTTCAAAGACTCTGGCAGAAACCAGTGCAGGTGGTCCCGGTGGTGATGGGCACACTGGGTGCCATGCCAAAAGATCTCAGCCGGCATTTGGAAACAACAGACATTGACAAAATTACGATCTGTCAACTGCAAAAGGCCATCCTACTGGGATCTGCATGCATCATCCGAAAATACATCACATAGTCCTAGACACTTGGGAAGTGTTCGACTTGTGATTTTGTGAAACGAAATCTTGTTTGCTGTGTCATATAATAAAATAAAATAACAGCAATAACAACAACAACAACAACAATAATAATAATAATAATAATAATAAACTTTATTTATATCCCTCCCTATCTCCCTGTGGAGACTCAGGGCAATTTACAAAAAGCGAAGGCAAACATTCAATGCCATAATAATAAAGACATTGCCGTGAAAATTAAACAATGACATTACAAAAATTAAATATACCAATGTCATGAGCAGTACATTTTATTCATGCAAACCCTTGGATGCCTTTCTAAGTTGGCTCCAAAGTCCAACCCTTGGAATCCAAAAGAAAATCTCCTTCAGCACCTTTATTTCAGATGTATTTGTTTTCATCCTATCATCTCTCTCCAGAATTATATGAAGAAATCAGAATTACTATAGTATGGATGATTCTGACTTTGCTATTTGAAGTATCTCATATATATATAGTAGAGATACTTCAAATAGCAAAGTCAGAATCATCCATCCATCCATACATACATACACACACACACACACACACACACACACACACACATAATACATAAAATATTGCAGGACAATAAATGCATTTCATCCATTAGATGCAGTTAGAAGAAAAGACATGTGCCCATCCTGATTATGATAATATTTCTCACACCTTTGCAAAAGTCATCCATACCAAGTCCTAAAGTATGCTTCATATTTCCAATGTTCTGCATTCCTTTCCTCTGTATCCCCATTGGCCACAGTGTCATATGAAGCTTAAAGCCTTTTGGACACAATAAGCAGGTGCTACATGAAATGCAAAGCTGTGTGTCAGTTCCTGACAACCTTGAAATCAAGTGTCATTACTGTAATGGAAAGGGCCAGAACTGTCTTTTCTGTTACCCTTGATTAAGGTTATTTCTAGAAACCAACATGGCATTTTCTAATTCTTAAAGCAGCTACTCGTGAATATCCACAGGCAACTGAAAAAGTTTAAAACAAACTGAGTGGAGAGTGGTAACAAAAAAAATTGGTTGTAGGGAAAAACACAACCAAATGCAAAGCTTTATAGTACAATAGTTCACATTTCACTTTCCTCTGACATTAACCACACTTTATTTAAACCCTTTAACACGAAAGGGAAAAATTATCCTGTTAACAAATCCCATATTTCCACTTTGAAAATCAGGGCACAATACTCTAGGGTTTCCTTCTTTGAAGTGCCGTTTGTAAGATGTGATGAAATTGAGGGTAGAAGTCCCAGAAAGCAGTGATTACTTCTCACTACCCCTTGAGAAAAGAAAAGCTGTCGACTTCCTGCCTTTCTTCCTGTCCACTTACAGTTTCTTTGCAAGCTAAGCGGCCAAATGCAGCCCCAGTAGGGATACCCAAGACAATATTTTTCATTGGGAGCTAAATAAGGTGGTTGCCTCAGTCTGATGGTTGCAAATATTAAATAAGTGATTAAAATTCTCAGTTATCTGATTAAGGTTTATTTAATATTATTCTGTTTTAATTTTTAAGATTTGATGGATTTTCTATTTCAGGGCCAAAGCATCTTTGAGAGAAGGAGACAAGTACAGTAGTCTCACTTATCCAACGTAAATGGGCCAGCAGAACGTTGGATAAGCGAATATGTTGGATAATAAGGAGAGATTAAGGAGAAGCCTATTAAACACCAAATTAGGTTATGATTTTACAAATTAAGCACCAAAACATCATGTTATACAACAAATTTGACAAAAAAGTAGTTCAATACACAGTAATGCTATGTAGTAATTACTGTATTTACGAATTTAGCACCAAAATATCACGATATATTGAAAACATTGACTACAAAAATGTGTTGGATAATCCAGAACATTGGATAAGCGAGTGTTGGATAAGTGAGACTCTACTGTAGTGGTGAAGGGGGAAGGGATTAGGGTTATCATTAAGGAAACATGCCGTTTTCCAATCATAATAATATTTATGCAACATAACAAAATGCCATATATATCAATGCTACAATAATTATTCATATACATTCATATAACAGAGTAGTAACCGTAATAGTAATTTGCCATCAGCTTATGGCAACCCAGTGAATGAGATCTGCGCCAGGCTGTTGAGGACCAGGGTCATAACCAGCCCTGCTCAAATCTTTAAAAACAGTTAACAGTCATTTATAGTTCCCTAAACTGTATTCCATCATATAAAGGGAGCACTTCAATTTATTAAGTATATCACTGAAATTTAATAACTTTGTCCTACAGCAGTACCAAAAGGAAGCTGAATAAGGTGGCAAATATGCATCAACTTTACAGTCCTGATATATATACTGCACCAAACATAATGCTTACTGTACCAAACATAATGGAATGTGCATAGATATATATTAATAACAATTTCCAAAGGTTTCCAGCAAGAATGACAAAAACAGGATGCTTCAAATGACGGACTCAATTTCAAAGCAGTATATTTAATGACGGCAACATGTTACAACATAAAATTATCAAGTTTTAATAACTATAAAATCATAGAGTTGGAAGAGACCACAATGGTCATCCAGTCCAACCCCCTGCCATGCAGGAAAAAGACAATCAAAGCACCCCCAACAGATGGCCATCCAGCCTCTGCTTTAAAACTTCCAGAGAAAGAGACTCCACCATGCTCCGAGGCATCTTATTCCATTGCAATATAGCACTGTGCGCCAAGAAACAATCTAAAAAATAACTCCACAAATGGGGATCTCTCATTTGGCTTTTGTTGCATGGTCACCATCTTGCAAATGATTGAGACTAGTGGCTGTTTATTTAATAGGAGAGCAATCTAACATTAATCCTTTGAAACTCTATGCCCCTACCTTTCAAGTGGTAAGAGCTTCATTCAAGGGCAGTGCATGGTTGTAGAGACAGAATTATTTCAAATTAAGTCCATCTTTTTGAAATACCCAGTAGCTTTGTTACACCATGTCAGCTAACAAATCCAAATAGCATTTTTCTAGATTCAGATGCATTAAGTATTGACCGTGCAGTTTATGAAGTGTATTGTGGTGCAGAAAAGTTTATGATATTATTTTTGGCCTTGTCTGCACTGGCCCAAATCTCCATACTCAGCATGACTGGACCCTTGGTTGTCCCCATGATGGTGAGTATCATTGGTTTCCTCCCCCCCCCCCCGCCATTATAAATCAGCCTAGCTTTTGGCAAAGTCAAGGAGCATTCCAGAGTTTGTTGGAAACTCTGGAGTATCCCAGGATTTGGGGATAGGCTGGATAGCAAAATCAGGTTCAAGCTGGGCGAAATTTATTGTCCAGATGGACATTGTCACAATCATATGTCTGATAACAACGGGAAAGAGGTGGATTGTGCCTGTGCTGATACCACTCCTAGCTGGCCATTTAGCTCTGTCCAAGTTAATATCACAAAGGCCATGAGCTTAGACAGAGGTTCATGGTCAGCTTGGAGTGGCAGCGAGATGGACTAAGTGACATCGTAGAAGAGCAAATGCCGTATCAGGTTGCCTGACAATAGCTCCAGATTTAGTACAAATGTGCTGAAACTGAGGCTACTCTTGGTCAGATTTACACCAGACTAATCTGCCCTTTATTAGTCATTAAAGTGTAACAGGATTGCTTTTTGTTTTTCCTACAAAAAAAGGAAGATCTCATCCAATTGAATAAACATCCATCTTTTTCAAATTGTCCCAGAAGTATCCATATTGTCACAAACCTTTGATGAGGGAGCCTTATTGCTTCCTGTAAAAACACCATCTGGTAGCTGTACAGCTATAAACATCTAAACCAGAAATAAATAAATAAGGTTTGATTCATACACCTACTCATTTCTTCTGAGAGCAGTTGCTAACATTTATTTTGATCACCTTATGTAGATTCCTGCTGCTACAATGCAATGCAAATTAATTAATTTGATACAAAGTGTGTAGGTGTTTGCAAACCTTGTTTATTTGACATGGCAACTGGAGAGAAAAGGAGCACCAGCACTGCAATTAACAAATTATATAAATGTTGTGATGGTGATAATTAGGTACTACGAATGCTGATTTAGTATCACAAAAAGGGAAACCTCCACTTCATGAATCTCTTCCCTATCCAGCTGGAAAAAAATGTGTGTACTGCTTAATTTCAGCTTCATTTGCCCACGCCGAAAGGGCTAAACTGTATTCTGCAACTATATTCTGCATTCAGTCATGAATGAGAAAGAGTGGCAATTTCCCCAAAACCATTTCTCACCCCAATTCACTGGGCATCTGTACAGTTTAAGGCAGGGGTCCCCAAACTAAGGCCTGGGGGCCGGATGCGGCCCTCCGAGGTCATTGACCTGGCCCCCGCCCTCAGTTTTATAATATAATATATTGTATATACATATAATATTGATAATAATATTATAATGTAATACAATATAACACTAATAATAATACCATATAATATTAATTATATATTCTATATTACATATAATATTACTAATAATAGTACAGTATAGTGGTATAGTTCAATATAGTAATATATAATACTAATATTGTGCTATGCTAATAATATAATATATTGTATGTACATATAATTTGTAAGCCACTCTGAGTCCCCTTTGGGGTGAGAAGGGTGTGATACAAATGTAGTAAATAAATGCAGTAAATAAATAATAAATAAATTTTATTCTTAGGCTCACCCAAAGTCTGAAATGACTTGAAGGCACACAACAACAACAACAACAACAACCCCAATTAACTTCACTATCTCATTGGCCAGAAGCAGGACCACACTTCCCATTGAAATTCTGATAAACGTATGTTGGTTAAAATTGTTTTTATTTTTAAATATTGTATTGTTCTTTCATTGTTCTTCTTGTTGTTGTTGTTGTTGTTATTTTTGCACTACAAATAAGACATATGCAGTGTGAATCGGAATTTGTATTTTTTTCAAATGATAATCCGGCCCCTCAACAGTCTGAAGGATTGTGGACTGGCCCTTGGCTTAAAAAGTTTGAGGACCCCTGGTTTAAGGAATGAAACACCTTTAGTCTGAACAAAGGGAGGGTAGCGTTGAAATTTCCTTCACTTGCATAGAATGCTGTCACTCTGAAAAGAGAACATTTTCACTTCCAGGATAATTAAAAACAAATGATCCTAAACCAGAACTGTTACACATGTAAAGCAGCATATGGCTTAGCCTTAACTGATTTTACAATATCAACTATGTATTCTAATTTCTGTGAAATATGGAAAGTTGAACTGCTTTGTGTTAGCTTTGAAACAATGTTGTTGACCATAGAGTTATATCATCAAATATATAAAATATATGATTTGAAAGTGGAGACAAATCAAATATTCCCCATGAATATCTCTATTACTACTACTAGTACTGAAACATAAGGGAAAAGGATAGACAGCAAAACAACAAACATGAAAAAAGAGGTATTTACGCTGTTGGTTGAAACAGACAATACATTGCGTACCCTAAACATTGCTCTTGTAATTGACAATGAATTGAGCAGGAAGGATAGTTGCCTGACAGTGATTGCTAGAATCTTAAATCCCTGAGGGAAAGGGACTATTTCAAACTACATTCCTTTCCTTCCTAGATAATATTTTTCCAGGAAAAGGTCAAGGCACTATGACATAAAATGGTTGGGAGCTGAAAACCATTAGGGTTGGTCTTTGTGTCAAGAATGCTAGCCTTTAAAACAGACAGACATAAAAGAAGGGCAAGGAAAATTGCTGTAAAGTGTAATTTTCCTGCAAAGGAACATAATCTTTTTTTCTCTGTCTGAAGGACACTGGTACCTATTAGATAAATGCACTTCAGAAATGCATGAAATTTCCGTTAAAGCAAATCCATCAGAAGAACTCATCACTGCTGTTCACTCTGCTTCAGAAAACCTAAATGGGACTTAGACCAACGACTTCCCTTTTCACTGAGTGAAAGGTGTTATTTTTTACCTGTTCAGGATTTTTCTGCACTTCCAGTCTAGTGCCACTAAAAACGTGGCAAGCCATAATTAAAGAAGAAAAGCAGAAAAACTGTGAGTCACCTACCTTGGCCCAGCATGGCCCATAATATTTCCTCACATTTGCTACACTGTCACCTAGGCAGTCTGTATGGATTAGGCACGAAGCTATAGAATTGAACAGATCCCACAGAAAGTATCCAAATGCAGATAGGCCTATATTGTCACCTGCCCTGCATTTAATTCCTGTCATTCCCCAAAGACAAATAAATTTAATGAAGATTCTTAATTACTGAATCCCTTTTTTGAAGTAGAAATTGGCTTTGATTTGCACATTGCAAGTCAATGGAAGTATTGAGCACTAAAAAATGGGGGTGGGGTGGGGGCTACAACCTATGTCACTTTGAACTGCTAATGAAACTCTTTGATAATTCTCCTACGTTACCCTGAAGCCATGTCTTTAAATTGCCATTTAATGGGAAATTGAAGTGAACAGCCTATTGATATACAGCATGCAGCCTTATAAGGAGGATGAATTTGCCTGACTTCATGGCTCCAATTATTTGAAGGGAAGCTTTCAGACCTTTAATGTTGTCACATAAAATGAATCTGTGTGTAAACAAATATTTGGGGGTGGGGTTTACAGGAGAAATTTGAAAAAACTTGATATCACCATGAGTATCAGCATCTGGCATAGAGTGATGTTTTAATATTTCCTCTATAAAATATTAGGATTCCCGAGGTTCCTTAACTTTAAAAAAGCTATAACAAATGGTTTTAAGATTCCAGCGCTGATTTATGGTTTACATGTCACTTTAATTTGAATTTAGAAAGGAATATCCAAGGTGCTGCACTCACCTTGCGGAAGGGTATGGGTTAGCACCTTGGACAGATTATTAAAAATTCAGACTAAGACCCAGGCCTCTTTTACACTGCCAAATAATCCAGATTATAAAATCAGATAATCCACATTATCTGCTTTGAACTAGATTATTCATCGTGGGTGTCTACTACAGACCTCTGAACCAGGATGAAGAACTTGATGAAGCTTTCTGTCAGCAGCTCACCAAACAGGCACGAAGAAGAGATATAGTAGTCATGGGTGATTTCAACTATCCTGATATCTGCTGGAAAACAAACTCAGCCAAGAGTACAAAGTCCAACAAATTCCTCACTTGCCTTGCAGACAATTTTATGGTCCAGAAGGTAGAAGAGGCAAAAGGGGGATTGGCTACTCTTGATCTCATCCTAACAAACGCAGAGGACCTGATCAATACAGTGGAAGTGGTTGGATCCTTAGGGGCAAGTGACCATGTGCTCCTCCAGTTTGCAATACAAAGGAAGGCCGAAACAAAAAAAAGTCAAACCCGCTTTCTGGACTTTAGGAGAGTTGACTTCCAAAAAATGAAGGAAATACTGAGCAGCATTCCATGGACACCAATACTAAAAGACAAGGGAGTCAAGGATGGATGGGAGTTTTTCAAAAGTGAAATACTCAAGGCGTAAATGCAAACAGTGCCAACAAAGAATAAAAACAAGACAACTGCAAAGAAGCCAGAATGGATGTCCAAAGAACTTCTAACTGGACTCAGACTCAAAAGAGACATGCACAAAAAGTGGAAAAAGGGAGAAATCACCAAAGAGGAATTAAAACGAATAGCCAACTCCTATAGGGAAAAGGTTTGCAAGGCTAAAGCGCACAATGAGCTCAGGCTTGCCAGAGACATTTAAAACAATAAAAAGGGCTTCTTTGCTTATGTCGGTAGGAAAAGGAAGAACAAGGCGGCGATAGGGCCTCGTGAAGAGAAGACGGGGAAATTCTGACAGGGGATAGGGAAAAGGCAGAACTATTTAATGCCTTCTTTGCCTCAGTCTTCTCACAAAAAGAAAGCCAGCCTCAACCTCAAAAACATGGAGTGGATGAAGGATTGGGGGAAATCCAACCCCAAAAAGGAATACCTGGCTGCTCTAAATGAATTCAAGTCTCCGGGCTGGATCAATTACACCCAAGAGTATTGAAGGAACTAGCGGAAGTTATTTCAGAACCACTAGCAATCATTTTTGAGAGTTCTTGGAGAACAGGAGAAGTCCCAGCAGATTGGAGGAGGGCGAATGTGGTCCCCATCTTCAAGAAGGGAAAAAAGGACGACCCAAACAATTACCATCCGGTTATCCTCAAGTCGATACCAGGCAAGATTCTGGAAAAGATCATTAAGGAAGTGGTCTGCAAACACTTAGAAACAAATGCGGTCATTGCTAATAGTCAACACGGATTTACCAAAAACAAATCATGCCAGACTAATCTGATCTCTTTTTTTGATAAAATTACAAGCTGGGTAGATGCAGGGAATGCCATGGATGTAGCGTACCTGGATTTCAGTAAGGCCTTCGACAAGGTCCCCCACAACCTTCTGGCAAACAAGTTAGTCAAATGTGGGCTAGGCAAAACTACGGTTAAATGGATCTGTAATTGGCTAAGCGAATGAACCCAAAGGGTGCTCACCAATGCATCTTCTTCATCTTGGAAAAAAGTCACAAGTGGAGTGCCGCAGGGTTCCGTCCTGGGCCCAGTTCTGTTTAACTTCTTTATTAACAACTTAGACGAAGGGTTAGAAGGCACGATCATCAAGTTTGCAGACAACACCAAACTGGGAGGGATAGCTAACACTCCAGAAGACAGGAGCAGAATCCAAAACAATCTTAACAGATTAGAGAGATGGGCCGAAACTAACAAAATGAAGTTCAACAGGGACAAATGCAAGATACTTCACTTCGGCAGAAAAAATGAAATGCAAAGATACAGAATGGGAGACGATGCTTGGCTTAACAGCAGTATGTGTGAAAAAGATCTTGGAGTCCTCATGGACAACAAGTTAAACATGAGCCTACAATGTGATGCGGCGGCGAAAAAAGCTAATGGGATTTTGGCTTGCATAAATAGGGGTATAGCGTCTAGATCCAGGGAAGTCATGCTATCCCTCTATTCTGCCTTGGTCAGGCCACACCTGGAATACTGTGTCCAATTCTAGGCACCACAGTTGAAGGGAGATGTTGACAAGCTGGAAAGCGTCAAGAGGAGGGCGACTAAAATGAGTCTGGAGAACAAACCCTATGAGGAGCAGCTTAAAGAGCTGGGTGTGTTTAGCCTGCTAAGAGAAGGCTGAGAGGAGACATGATAGCCATGTACAAATATGTGATGGGAAGTCATAGGGAGGAGGGAGCAAGCTTGTTTTCTGCTGCCCTGGAGACTAGGATACGGAACAATGGCTTTAAACTACAGGAAAGGAGATTCCACCTGAACATCAGGAAGAACTTCCTCACTGTGAGAGCTGTTCGGCAGTGGAACTTTCTCCCCCTGACTGTGGTGGAGGCTCCTTCTTTGGAGGCTTTTAAGCAGAGGCTGGATGGCCATCTGTCGGGGGTGCTTTGAATGAGATTTTCCTGCTTCTTGCAGGGGGTTGGACTGTATGGCCCGTGAGGTCTCTTCCAACTCTACAATTCTATGATTCTATGATTCTATATGTGTCTACACTGCCATATAATCTAGTTCAAAGCAGTTTGTCTGGATATCTGAATTTTATATGGCAGCGTAGAAAAGGCCTTAGTTACAACTACTAAAGCCCCTTCTACACTGCCATATAATCCCAATTATCTACTTTGAACTGGATTATCTGAGTCTACACTTAATATAATCCAAGGCGTTGGGCGTTGGGCGTCGGGGTGGGCTCCATGTGGAAGAGGGCCCGGAGCCGCGAGGAAGCATGGGAGGAAGCTGCCGCCACTGCGGTGTCTCTCTCCCCTTCCACCGCCTCCTCCTTCTTCGCATCTTCCTGGGGCAGTCAAAGGGAGCTCGAGAGAAGAGGGAGAGAGAGGAGGAGTTTTCTCTCCCTCTTCCTCCACATGGAGCCCACCCTGCCACCCCGCCACCTTGGAACAGCTGGTGGAAGCCTTCGAGCTCCTTAAAGGTAAACAAGGAAGGTGCGGGAAGAAGAAATTTTCCATTAAAGCTTCCTTCTGAGCCTGCCTCCCTCAAGGCACCTTCCTGTGGCCTCAATTTCAAAGGTTTTTCAAATGCGGCCTCTCAAGTTTGCCCTTCCCCTCTGCACCCCCGGAGAGGCTCCTCCATACATGGGGTGCAAAAGTCCCTTCCCTCCTTGCCAAGCCCCTGGCTTGAATAGGGCCTCCCTATTATCTGTCAGTTTCAGTTATCCAACACTGGGCCCACCCCTTTATGTTGGATAACCGGAACTCTACTGTATGCATAAATATTGATAAATGGAAAAGATACCGAAGTCACTCATATAGACCAGAGCATATACAAGTAGCATGTTGACATAGATGACCAAAAATGAAAGGAAGAAAAAAAGAAAAGATTACAAATTAACCCAATGCAGTATTACCTAAAGGATCACCTTCTCCCATATAATCTACCCTGCACACTTAGGTCCTCTGGGGGGCAGTTACTCCAACTAGCCAAAACCCAACTGGCAATCACCACCCAGAGGACCTTTTCATTGGCTGGTCCATGGCTGTGGAACGACCTGCCAGTAGAGTTCCAACATCTGGATCACTTTTTGGAATTTAAGATAACAAGTGAAGACTTATCTCTTCCGGCAGGCCTACCCAGACAGTTTTAATGATGAATTTTAAACTCCACTTTATGCCTGGTTTTTGTTTTGTGTATTTTGATATGTATTTTATGGAGGTATGTTTTAATATGTATATTTTACAGAATGTTTTAAAATGATTATGTGTTAATTTATGTTTTAGTAATGCTGTAACCTGCCTCGAGCTGTGAGTAGAGGCGAGAAATAAATAAAACTATTATTATTATTATTATTATTATTATTATTATTATTATTATTATTATTATTATTACATAGCCAATGACATAATTATATGTTATCCTGAACTTGTAAAGATTATTTTGCTCTACTCATGTGGTTTGAGGATTCTGCAACTTATCTTTTAAAAGTTTTTTTTTCAATGCCTCCTATATATTCTTAAAGCTGATGTGTGGTTGTGGCCATCACTAATAATCTTGGCTGAATATTTGATACTGCAGGGTATAGATCATCTTCAATGCTTTTCATGCCATGCTGGCATGCTCGGTTTGCAGCCACAAGTGGCAGCTGAAGCATTTGCTATGTGTAGTTGCCAACACATTCCTTTAAATATCCAAAACAGCCACTAGAAGGCAAGCTACACAATTTTTTCATGACTTCCAAATTGTTAAGGTAAAGGTAAAGATATTCCCCTGATGTTAAGTCCAGTTATGTCTGATTCTGGGGGTTTGGTGCTCATCTCCATTTCTAAGCTGAAGAGCCGGCGTTGTCCGTAGACACCTCCAAGGTCATGTGGCTGGCATGGCTGCATGGAGCGCTAAATTGTTAGGGGACCCTAAATGCAGTCATAATCCAGTTTAAGAAATTATTATCCAGAGGGCACTGAACTGAAGAAGATTGCTGTATGACACTATGATCCTGCTTATGCTGTCATGGCTCCATTTGTTAGGCAATATTTTTATGGAGACTGTATCAATGGCTTCATGATTTATGAGGGAAAATGTGGATTTCAAATTTTTCTGCTCATTGGCTTGACTTCGCTTATGTATGGACAATATGACCATAATATCTGCACCTCATATGTCTTCTCTAGGCATTTTCTAGGTCCTCCAACATAGAGTTGGAAGAGGCTATAAAGCACAAACAAAGCTCTCAAGAGATTATCATCCAGTCTTTGCTTAAAACCTCCAGAAAAGGAGATACCTTCACACTCCAAGGCAGCATATTTCACTGTCAAGGAACTCATACTGTCAAGAAGTTCTGGTGGAACCTCTAGTCCTATACTTTGAATTCATCTCTCCATTTGGTCGCCACTGGAGTAGTAAACAGCAAACTCTTCAACATGATTCTATGGTATTCTTGGACCAAAAATCATGTATTTCAACAAGATTTGCTATTATCCAAAGTTCTGAGTATCTACACGAAGCCCAGTAACATATTCCACATAGATATAGGGATTGTTCTATATTACATTTTAGTTATCTGTTAAATATCTTTACCTTTTGACATCATCACCATTTTTTAAATGACTGAGAATGCAACATCTTTATAAGCCCAAAATTCTTTATTCATGAAAACACTGTATATTCTGAAGGAAAAACAAAACAAAATCCAACAAGTAGCACACTCAGCATAATTTACTATGAGAACAATTTCCATAATCTTGTTGTTAAGATGTAACTACTGCTCCCCAAAGTAAATGTGTTAAACAGCACAGCCAAATAGAGTAATAAGCAGATGGGGGAATGTCTTCATGGTAGTCTGCTAATTGATTTGTGGATGGCACCGGGGGAGGGGGACCCTCATTAGCCAAGACATTCCAACAGTGGCAATCCCAAATGCACATTCATCATCAAATTCAGTGCCCCTGTCATTCATCAGCCCACCTGTTAGGATGAAAATCTGGTTGATACAGATGCCAGAATAAAATAAAATTACTAAAGTAACATCTTTATCCAGCAACCATAAATAAGTAATCACTGGTTGCCATATTTGGGTTGATTTTTCTGTGTAAATAGTAAGTACCATATTTCACACACATTTCAGCTTGGATTTACTCTACTAATAGAAATGCTTCTGCAAATGCCAGCTCATGCCTTCACAAGGTTCAGGATGTACTTTGCCCTGAGTCTTACAAGCTGCCCTAGTATACAAAAGTGTCTTGCCCTTTCATTTCTTGTTATTTTAACTCATTTTGTCGCCCTAATGCAAAACCCTTATAGATGGGTTACAGAGAGAACAACTTTTTCTTTTAAAAACAGGGGGATGATCATATCAATCAATATGCCACAGCCCCAATCTAAATGAAATTCATTCCTCAAATATGCTCTGTAATTATTTTTAAACACAATTGTATATCTTTGCTGCTACTGCCTCTACCACTGCTGCTGACCTTGCTCTCATTCCTTGTCATCTGTCTGTCTGTCTGTCTATCTATTTATCTATCTGTCTGAAAATATTATGTATGTATGTATGTATGTATGTATGTATGTTGTATGATGGATCTAGACCCAACTTGGTACAAATACCCCTCGATACCGAACTTAAAATAATGGTGGGAATTGAACTAAAAACACACCCTCATGTGCAGCCAGGCCCCCCAAAATATGTATGCATGTAACTCTCAGATGCAAGCACAAGGCATTCATGTGAACTATCTAAGCATTAAAAAGAAGATATTATTAACTGCTATTAGCAATTTGGTCAATGATACCCTTTCTCAGAGCAATCCCATCACTCTCCATTCCATCCTTTTAAAACTTAGCATCTTCATTTGGTCTTTAGATATCAGGAATGGTTAGTAAACACAACAGACAATGCCTTTTTGTTGCTGTTCCACAATGAGTTTTGTTTGTCAGAACATGCTGCTAGGGATCTGCTAAATTGTATCAAATATTCAATGAAAGTAGTTTAATAGGAACATGAATCATAGGAGTAGCACATATGTACAGAAAATGAAAGTGAGAAGACAAATTATTTTCTATCTAACCTTCCTGTATTTTTTATTTGAAAATGTAGAAACTAAAGCATAATTGGCTTCTTCACATAAAAACAATAAGAAAAATTGATCTGATTCCGTATTACAACAACATTTGGACATTGCTTGCGAGAGTATATCAGTTATGTACATTTTTCTTTGACATCAATGCACTTTTCACAAATAATTCACTTAAAATGCAAAACTGTACACGTTTGTTGATATCAAAGAATAATGATAATCCGTTTGTTAAAAATGTTGGACTCAAGACAGAATTTCAGCCAAATTAGAGAATAAATGGCATAACAAGAAACAGAAGAATGGAAAATAGGCATCTGATTCAACATTACACAACCCATGAGATGGCATCAGATCTGAACACTATTATTATTATTATTATTATTATTATTATTATTATTATTATTATTTTCATACACTACTTTTTCTCTCCACAAAGGAGACACAAAGTAGCAAGTTCATACAAGAAGACATGATCAGCCAAACAGCATGGACACGAGCCATATAGGGTCAAAACCAGCACTTTGAATTGTGCCCAGAAACAAACTGGCAGCCAGTGGAGCTGAGGCAATGGGGGGGGGGGGTCCTCTCCCTGTAGCCAGCCCCAGTTAGCAACCTTTACACCAGTTGAAGTTTACAAGAACTCTTCAAAGGCAGCCCCACATACAGTGCATTGCAGTAATCCAAATAGGGTTATAACTAAGGCATGTACCACTATGGCCATATCTGGCTTCTCAAGGGACGGGCACAGTTGGTGCCTAAGTTTTAATTGTGCAAAGGCCACTGCCAACACATGGGTCTCCAGGTTTGGTGCCAAGACAAGCATGGGGGACAAAATGGAAACCCGAGGAACCCCACAGGTTTGAACAGGCATCCCCCAGCAACACCTGGGTATGGCCCTCCAGGAATGAACGGAATCATTTAAAACAGTGCCTCCCAGTCCCATCCCAGTGAGACAGCCTAGGAGAATACCATCATTGATGGTATCCAAAGCAGTTGAGAGGTCAAGGAGAACCAACAGGGACACACTCATCCAACTAGTTCTCTGCATAGGTCATCCATCAAGGCGACCAAAGCTGTCTCTGTTCCATAGCCAGGCCTGAAACCAGATTAAAACGGATCTAGATCATCCATTTCATCCAGAAATTGCTGGAGTTGGGAGACGACTACATGCTCCAAAACCTTGCTCAAAAAGGGAAGGCTGGACACTGGCCGATAGTCATCCATTATGGAGAGGTTCAGGGATGGCTTTTTAAATATATGTCTCACAACTGCCTCCTTAGGGCAAGTTGGAATTCTGCTTTCGTTCCAAGGAGGAATTGACCACAGCCTTCACCCACGTTTCCAGTCCCCCTCTGGACTGTTTGAAAAGCCAGGAAGGGCAAAGATCTATAATACAAATTTTGTTTTTATTGAGAAATTATAGACTTAGCTATAAAGACCTAAACATCCAATCAGAAACCAACAAATTAAGCATATAATGTAGTTGTAAAGAACAGGAGCAATCCACTTTATCCCAATGAATCATACTGTCCCTTTTTATGTGGATTTATTGTCTGTGATCATGCCAAAAAGGTTCATGCCCCAGCAAATCCAACAAGTGAAAGGATTTCCCCAACGTCCTTGCCTTTCAAAGAATTTCCTCAAGTTTTCCCTCCAAAAAGTTTATCTCTAGTATTCCAGTTGGTGATTTTATCAATACAGCTGATCTTTTGACAGGAATATCTCCACCAATAATGCAATCCATGGTGACACCTACTTTACAGATATATTATGAATGAATATGATTCAATTGATTCATGGTGATAGAGAATATACCTTTATCTCCACCAATAATTGTTTCAGGTTATATTGTTTCTTAATTTTTACATCTTTGGTTAGTAATATTAACAAAATTGAAAATATCAAGACATATTCTTATTGGTCTAGAACAGTGATTCTTAACCTGTGGGTCCCCAGATGTTTTGGCCTTCAACTCCCAGAAATCCTAACAGCTGGTAAACTGGCTGGGATTTCTGGGAAATGTAGGCCAAAACACCTGGAGAATCACGGGTTGAGAAGCACTGGTCTAGAATTACACTTTTCTGATGCTCCAAAACTTTCCTCTCAGACATTTTAATGATTCACTACTCAACGATGAACAGTTTAGGGCTCAAATGCCAACGGATCTAACAGAATATTTTAAAATGAATTAAGGCTCTATGAGAGAAGCAGGCAATGTCTACGTTCAGGGAGAATCATTGCTTATTCCTCTTATTAAAAAAGACAAAAATCTTTTAAAGGGAATTATTGAACAAGTAGTTGAAATATTTGATATCTTAATGTTCTGTTTCAACATCTGAACAACTTTATCAAGAGTTGAAAAAAAACTTAAATATTAACTGGATAATTTCATCTTGTACCTAATGGAACTGGCTTTGACATGTCTATGGGAAAACAGGGAATGTCCCAGCAAGAATCTGGGGCCTTACCTTAAGCACCAAAAGCAAGCTATCAAGCTATCAAAGATGGAAGCAATACAATATACTGTATATATTGACGCTTTTCTCTCTCTCTCTCTCTCTCTCTCTCTCTCTCTCTCTCTCTCTCTCACACACACACACACACACACACACACACACACACACACACTAGCCACAGATATAAATCCACAATTTAGGTTCTATGGGCTTATTCTTAAATTGATTTCATATGGAAGTTAGAACAGATACATTTTTTCAGGTAACTCCAGTCATACATAAAAGCTTTGGATAGCATAAGGTAGGGTTAACTCCCCCATGGTGTGCGTTTTGCCTTCTCTGCCCCTGTTCAGAAGATTTCACCTCACTTTCTGTCTCTGTGATGGTTGGATTTTGAAAAATTGACTTGTTGTGGAAACAAGGATTGGTGAGAAAGCTTCAGTTGAGACACCTTTTCTCCATGATAACTCTTTCAGGAGTGAATTTCCCTTCCATGGGGTTGATGTCTCTCACTTCCTGTTCTCTCACCCCTGTTCTTAGCTATGAGTTGTTTGTAAGTCAGATGTTTGTAACTCGAGGACTGCCTGTACCGATCTTCTACATCTTATCATACAGCAGCAATTTCTTTTGAAATCTTTACACCTACATCCTCATCAGACAGGGTACTTTTCAGTAACATGCGCTTTTTTGTCTATACTTTTGCAACAGAGCCCATCGGCCCCCATCCCTGACATACAGCTACTTCCGGCAGGGCTCCATCACAAAAGTATAGCAGAACCAGTGCATGCCATTTGCTCAGCAACATGAGAGGCTTTCCGTGTTGTATTAGATAAATTGGGGGATGACGGGTGGCCAACGCTTCTCTCCATAGGATGAGGCGACGAGGAAATCAGGTGACCCAGTAGTCGGGTCATGGGTTCCCTACGCCTCCCAACCGGCACCACCAGATTCGTCACAATGCATGGAGATTCTGGTAGCCCATCTGATGAAGTTGTTAGGTTACTTCTACACAACCACATAATGTAGATCAGAATGTGGATGAAAGGAATCCAGTTCCACTCCATTGGGGCCCCTTCTACACTGGCATATAACCCAGATTATCAAAGCAAATAATTCACATTATCTGCTTTGAACTGGATTATTTGAGTTGACAATGCCATATAATCCAGTTCAAGACTGATAATCTGGATTTTATATGGCAGTGTAGAAGGAGCCTGTGAGAAAATTTCAATTTTATTGCAAATACGAGAAATGGAAAGTCTTCTGGCCTTGATGGGTTTCCAGTTGAATGGTAAAGTTGGTGAGCATCAAAACTGCCCCATCTTTACAAACATTGCCTTAGAATTCAGTTTCTTCCCTTCATAATTAAATGATGCCTATATTCTCCTACTACCTAAACTGCTATGGATCATGCTGACTATGCTAAGTAATTCCTTATATCCTAATATTTATATCAAAATATTGACAGCTATTTCTATCTAATTAATTAGAAGAAGTAATTTCATCTGCCATTACTGGTCAGCAGATAATATTCAAAAAGCTATGAACTTGAATTCTTTCAACTTGCATAAAACTCACCAATCAGCAGTTATTTCTTTGAATTCCGAGAAGGCTTTTGAAAACCTAGGCCCCTTCTACACTGTCTTCATATCCCAGGTTCTGATCCCAGATTATCTGCTTATACCATATAATCAGTTCAAAGCAAAGAACCTGGGATCAGATCCTGGGATATAAGGACAGTGTAGAAGGGGCATTAGGGCACTTCCAGACAGTGCCAAAATACAGGTTTAAAATGAGGGATAAAAAATTCCGTGACCTTACTGCAGGTCCCCACACAGACCTGTTAGTCTTGGGATTAGGTCCCCCACCATCCTCACAGGCGTCCTCTGTATCGGAACAAGATGGAGAATGGACAGGGAACATCCGGAGGAAGTTAAAAAAACAAAAACACTCTGTTAGGTGCTGGAACTCATATGCACTCATGCAAATATCTGAATGTACACACAAGCACATTTTTTTATCTCTCTCTTCCCCAATTCTTAATGAAAGCTCTGTTTAATATTATAAACTGTGAAATAAACAGTTTCAGAGAATTCTAATTGCTTTCCATTTGTGCTTCCTTTAAACCATCTATGTATCTATTTGACAGCCCAATCAACTGATCAGCTGTTTCAGGCTTGTTAAAAGCGGACATGCACTGGAGTAGTCTCCACAGAGGGGAGGGAAGAAAATCAAGTGTTTTGCTTGACAGTCATGCAAATATGCTCATTTTTCGTCTGAAATCGGGATATAAGGAGACCTTTTTACCATGTATTTTCCCTCTGTTAATGAGTGCAGATTTAGCACCAGCATCATTTAGCCACCCGGTAACTTCCACATTTTAGGTGCTTTGTAGAAGGGCCCTTAGTCTTTTATGAGGCTGGATCTACACTGCCCTATATCTCAAGATCTGAGACTACACTGCTAGATAATCTAGGATGATCAGATAATGTGGGATCAGATCTTGGGATATAGGGCAGTGTAGATCCACCCTAGGTCTTTCAGCACAACTCTACAATCAACCTCCACTGGAAACTGGCTCAGAAATGTATTGGAAGATCTAGGCCCCTTCTACACTGCCGTGTGTGTGTGTGTGTGTGTGTGTGTGTGTGTGTGCATGCACACACACACACACACATACTTATATCACACCCAGGATCAAACCATATGATTACTATCATATGTAGTTTGGCCTTAATTAGCTACAGTCAAACATGCAAAAGATATTTGTTAAAGAAAAAAATAATGGTTTTCCCCCTCAATAATGTTCTTGAAATACCTTTTTGGTGTTTTCCATTTCTTGTTGGATTAACATCCAAATAGTATTAGGATTGATTACATGTATAACCTCAAACATTCAGCATGAATACAATGAAAAAGGAGAAAGCTATAAGGCATGAAGAAGAAATGTGGTTCATTTTCCCCTGCAAAACAGGAATGAATATCTGTCTTCAAAAAAACATGGAGGTGTCAGAAACTATCCCAGCTGTGAAAGGTCAAATGTGATTAGATTTCTCCCTCAGAAAGATTAGAAAGAATTTACAAGATGACCTGTCAATACTATTTCTGCTGATTCTCAATTTACTCTTAATTTGGCAGAGGGGAAAACGACCATCACGTAATTGCATTTGATTAATGATTTTATACAGTAATGTGATAGTTTCTGTATGCTATTCATATATATTACTGTTACAAAAGTGTGTGTGTTTATATATAGTCATTAGTTACTCAGCAGGAGATCTGTACATTTTAGTGCAGCTGGAAATATTACAATTGGGAATATGACACTTTTCATTTTAAGATAGAAAGCAACAGCTTAATTTTAAAATACCAAGGGATAGTTGGATGATACATCCCATAAAAATAACTTAAAAAACAATAATGTGGACTGTAAAATTGTTAAGAAACTATGCAATATGTCTACCATTCCCCCAACATAATACATCAAACCTTATGCAAATCTTCACTTAAATCAGTGGTTCTCAACCTGGGGTCCCCAGATGTTTTTGGCCTACAACTCCCAGAAATCCCAACCAATTTACCAGCTGTTAGGATTTATGGGAGTTGAAAGCCAAAATCATCTGGAGACCCCAGGTTGAAAACCACTGACTTAAATGGTACAAATTTTGATGACAGGCCCTTGAAATTTGATGACAGACTCTTGAAATTTCCCAAGGAACTTTCTTCCACATTGGAGGCCTACAGAGTCAATATGATAGGTAGAGAGTGCCATCCCTACGCAGATGACACCCAACTCTACTATTCCTTTTCACCAAATTCCAAGGAAGCCCCTCAGATACTGGACCAGTGCTTGGTGGCTGTGATGGGCTGGATGAGGGTGAATAAGCTGAAGCTTAATCCTGACAAGACAGAGGTCCTCCAGGTCAGTCGTATGTCTGATCAGGGTATTGGGTGGCAACCTGTGCTTGATGGGGTCGCACTCCCCCTGAAGGCGCAGGTCCACAGCTTGAGGGTCCCCCTGGACTCATCACTGATGTTTGATGCTCAGGTGTCGGCAGTGGCCAGGAGGGCCTTTGCACAATTAAAACTTTGCGCCAGCTGCGACCGTACCTCGTGAAGTCTGACTTGGCCACGGTGGTTCATGCCTTAGTTACCTCTAGACTGGACTATTGCAATGCATTCTACGTGGGGCTGCCCTTGAAAACAGCCTGGAAATTTCAATTAGTCCAACGCTCAGCAGCTAGGTTTCTAACTGGAGCGAATTACAGGGAGCGGTCTACCTCCCTGTTTAAGGAGCTCCATTGGCTGCCGTTTATCTTCCGGACCCAATTCAAGGTTCAGGTGATTACCTATAAAGCCTTGAACGGTTTGGGACCCACCTGCCTTCATGACCACCTTTCCCTCTATAAACCTGTGTTATCGCTTCGTTCGTCAGGGCAGGCCCTCCTCTCACTTCCACCTCCTTCACAAGTGCGGTTGGTGGGGACGAGGGAGAAGGCCTTCTCTGTGGTGGCCCCCCGGCTCTGGAACTCGCACCCCAGGGAAATTAGGCAAGCTACTACCTTGGCTGCATTTAGAAAGAGCCTTAAAACATGGCTCTTCACTCAGGCCTTTGGATAAGAGCCCCCATCTGTATGATAAAATGTTGCTTTGGTGTCCTTGTTCTGATTGGTTGCATCTTACTTTGCCAATTTTCTGGTATAATCACAGGGTCCATCCCACTCCAAACCCTCTAAGACCTTATAGCACTTTATTAACTACCTCATGTCTACTTAGCGCACTTTCGCCCAGTTGTTTTTATGATTTTATCACTGTATTTTAATATGCTTTTACCAATGTTTTTGCTATGTCTATGTTAATGTTTATTCCTTTTGCACATGGTTGTTTGTTGTTTGATGTGTTTTATGGTTCTTACTGTATTTGTTTGGGCTTTTGCCCCATATAAGCCACCCCGAGTCCCTTCGGGGAGATGGAGGCGGGGTATAAGAATAAAGATTATTATTATTATTAGAGTCAGGTGGGACATTTTTAGCATTACAGGGTTGGAATGGCCTCCTCAAAAAGATGTGCCTCAACACAACATTGTTTGTTTCAACATCAGTGACAAACACATCACAAGAACTATGTTTTGTGTATATGTCATACATGCCAACTGTCTTGATTTGCAACACGCATTCTAACTTAATTCTCTGTCTTCCTACTTTTTAAAAAGCTTTTTAAAATATCCCACTTTCTCCCTCCTTTCCCAGTTTTCCCCTTTGTTCTCAGCTTCCTTAAATTGCTAAAAAAAACTGAGTTCAAAATGCAAAAGGTTATCCTCAAGTGTCCACCAGGGGGAGAAGAGAGTGGAAAATTTTGCCTTTCTCAGTCGCTTCAGGAAAAAGAAAACTGCTGTGTCTTCTTCTTCAAAAATAACTTTTGCCATCTTGAACAAACTTTGAAAACCTAGGGACACATTTGCTTCTGTTGTGATTCTTTCTTTGGGGTTTATTTGTCCTATGCATTTATACTGTGTTATTTTCAATTTTACTGTATCTTTGCTCTTTTGGTTTTTACTTTACTTTAATGTTTGATTTGATTTTGTATCTTGCCTGGGAGCCCTTGCTAAAAAGTATACAAATACTTTTGTATAAATAAATACAATACTGTTCAATTCATAATCAAACAGAAAATGCCATTTTCTATTTTTGATGCATAAATCTGAGATAATACTCTCCACATTGTTTTTCTTTCCTATATTTTTCTTTTATACATGAAATAGAACCTAGAAAGGTTAGAAAATGTAAATAGAATGCTTATAGAGCATTTATTTCACTGTATTTGTCTGGAATGATGATAAGTGCTTTAGCTCATGAGAGGGAATTAAATCTTCTTCATAATTCCCTCATTTCAACTTGCAATGAACCGTATTATCTTCTATGTAAGTATTTATTGTTAAGGCTTCAAACCTAAAAGATTTATAATACTGGTCATGATTCTGAACAAATTATCTGACATAGTTTAAAAAAGTACTGAATGCTCAATCATCCCTGATCAGCAGACACAGTCCATGATTTTTGCATTCTAATGCCGGGCCTATTTACATATTAACACTCATTTTAAATTACACCACAATTTCCAGCACCTTCATATTACTTCCATACTTGTAGGCAATATTGTGCTATTTGTGTTGCTTAATAAGAGAGGCACCATATCTCGTTCATTTCCATTGCATAATTTATAAGTTTGATCTAAGCTTTAGGATGTCTTGACAGAATAGAGAAAAACACTTCAGGCTGCAATTTTATACACACTGTATTTGATAGCAAACCACACTGAACTCATTGAGGTTCGCTTCTGATGCAGACATCTACAAGAGGGATTCTACTGTAGAATCAGAGTTGGAAGAGACCCCAATGGCCATCCATTCCAATCCAATGCAAGTTAAGGAACACATCCTCCAAAGATATGGGGGTCACACTGTAATGTGTAAAAACAAAAAAGATTTACCTTTAGCTCAATTAATTGGATAACATTTTTCTTCTTGCCATGGTATTCGCACAGCTCCATATACTACAAATTACATGTAAGAAATTGCGCAGTTTTCCAACATTTAATAAATGCCCTGCAAGCTGCCATCTGTATGGCAACTATTAATTCTTTGGTGTCATTTGTACATTATTTTCTCCATCCATGTTAGTTTTCTTCATTCATTTGTTCCACTGATAAATGATTGAAAGCTAGAGAAACGGAGACTAGAAAGCCAACAGAGCTCGTGACAGTTTATACACAAACAGAGGTGATTAAAAAGACTGCTGTTGCTAGAAAGAGGAACCAACAATGTTTATGTCGGTGGCAAGTAAGTTTATGGTGTGATTGAGCTGCAGGCCATACATGCCTGTGAAACCAAAAATACACATGGCAATCGATGCAGAAAACACAGGATGTTCCTATATCAGCTGCTGTCTCACTGACAACTGCTCCCACTTGGTGGTGCTTTGCTTCTTAACTCAGGGCAATCAAGCATTGCAATTGCAGTAAAACAAATACAAATTAGTTCTGGGGAAACATAAGATATTGGAATAAATTGATTTCTCATTCCAACTTTCACCCCCAAAAGTAGTTTCTGCCCTTACAGGCTTACCAGCTGTTAAGATACAAAAGAAAAATGGATGATAAAATACAATTTGACTGGGCAATGGATGTTCCATAAAAAATGAACAAAGAATAGCACATCTAGGAAGTACTGCTATCGTTATAAAACACCTTCCAGTGCCTACTTACTTACTACCTTTGGTGGCATTTGCTGACATGCCTGATGATAGATTATCAATGGCCCTACTTTATCTGTGGCCCTACTTTTAAGTTAAGAGATGAGAAAGGAGGGCCATCAGTCCTGTGATGTCCTAATTCAAGGAAATACTCAGAAAAGCTCCGCTAATACCTGTCATCTTTTTATTTATCCAATATTTATAACTACAGTTGATTCTGTAAGGGATATGTTCCTGGACCTATGGTGAATACATAAAAGCATAAATGATTATGGATACATTTAAAATGATTGATTTTTAGCTCAAGAATACTGTACAGTCATGCTGAAGGACCTAGAAAACACCTAGAGATGATATATTTTGTCAGAGAGGGATAAATGAAACTGTAGATATCAATTAAGGGGATCTGGAGGTTGAACAATATTAACTGAATTGTTTTAAACTGTTTTGGTTATAGCTGCTATATTTATTTCTATTTTCCTTTACTTGTATTTTTGTTGCAAACTTAACAATACTAGACTAAGATAATCCAGTTCAAATAGGATAATGTGGATTTTCTGCTTTGACAACCTGAATTATCTAGCAGCTTATGTTGGAAATTACAACTTTCCTCAAGCCTTCTCTAGTAATTTGTTAATATGTGATTCTCTGTTTGCTTACTGTTTTGTGTGTATGTTTTGGTATGCAGCGTTTTTGCTCTATGTTTCTTAAGAGGTTGTAGGAGAGGCTGAAGACCACATGATCTGATCCAAGACTGCTCAGATCACAGACTCCATTAGACTTTGGGAGTGCTCAGACCAACACATGTGTGCTGATGTTTTAAGAAAGATACCCTGTGCCATCTGCACATTATCTCAAACATATCTGAAACTGGACTGATAAGCTATGTACCTGTGTTACGATGAACACATAAAGGTTGTGAGTAAACCAAATATGTTATTTTACCAAAGCCTACTTCATTTTTGTCTCTTGAGTGCATGATATAAAACAAGTTGTTTTTATAGTAGAGTAGATATATTTTGGGCACTGAAAAACACTTCTGAAACTCTGCTGTTTTTATACATTGGCATATTCTCTGTTTTGCTAACAGATCAGAGACAGTAAGTCCAGTCTAACAACTGGAGCCAATTACCTTGCATATTACATTTGGTTGTATACTACTTGAGAAGATTCTACTCAAACAGATTTTTGGCTCTACTCTGAAAGATCAAACTTTTCCAAAAGGATATGATCTCCAAATGGTTGTGAATGCTATTTTCCAAAAGTGTAGAAGGGGTCTATCACTTGGAACAGGAACACCCCTGAAGTAGGTCAGTTGCAGCCATACTGGGCCCCTGACCTTGCTGCTAATTTATAGCTCTGAGCTTCCCAGCACAGCTGTCTCTAGGGCATGGTCTGATTGCTCAGCATTTTCTCTGCTAACCTAGCTGATCTCCTTCTGACTTCTTTCTTCCTTCGACATTCCAGAAATGTGGGGATTTGTGATATATCTGCCACCTCTTGTCCTTTCTCACCCCAAATCCTTAACCCCAAATCCACAACAAAAAACATACTTCTATTATGAGGCATTTAGGGAATGATTAAAGCAGGGGTGTGGGGCTCAGTTTTAATTCTATAGTGTCATTATTGCTGTTACTCAATAAGTTCCTTTATTGGGAGAAAATTAAGTAAATAAATAAACGGCTAACACACAAAATAAAAAATAAAACTTTTAGACATAGCTTCTGCTATAAGGTTGCTGAGGTTAGGCTACAACCTTATATTCTCTTGTGTAGGTGTAAGCCTAACTGAAACCAATGTGCTTACTTCTGAGTTCACAAGTTAAAAGTAGAAGAAACACTATCTGCTTAAGCCACTGTGTAATTCTGTAGATCTTCAATGGGACGATGACATCATGAGCGTAGGCAGAACCTCAGTGCCTTAAAATATAATTAAGATCATGACAGTTAGATTACATGGCACTGCGTAATACACTTATTTTATAAAATATGCTGTGAAATTCTGTTGAGACATAAAGTTGCATTAAGCGGTTTTATACTTAGCAATTTCCTTGTCAGAATCTACATATTAAGCATGTGATAATGTATTACAATAGTACTCAAGGCCCAGTTCAGCTCTGTTGCTATGGAATTAATTTCACTAGAAATACTCAACTGCATTTTTTATCCTGTTTTTTTCCTCTGTTGAACCATGTTCTATTTGATCTTCATTTTCTTATGATGATGTGTTGATCTTTTCTAAAAATTGCCCTCTTGTTAGTTTTACTGCAAGTTGGACTAAATATTTTATATAAATAAAATACAAATGCTATAATCCTATAAATATTTAGCTGGAAGTCAGCTACACTGAACTTTATGGATTAGACATGTATAGGTTTTGTGGTTGTCAACAGACAGGAGAAAACACATTAGAACCAGATGCATTATACTAGGATTGTACAATTAAGATTCCTTTGTACTAACAGCGGAAGCATAAACCACTGTAAGTACCACAATGATGATAGGGGAATAAAGGGAGATAATATCATGGTTTTTAAATACAAAAGCTGGGAGACAAGTTATTTTTTATAATAGATATAAACCAGTAGTCAAGCATGGGAACTGGGCTTTATGTCAATAGTTTTCCTCTCATGTCCCTTCTCTTTCCTGTCCCATTCTCATTTTTGTTGCTATTTCAGAAAAGGATAAGAAAAACTAAGGCTGGATCAACACTGCCATATAATCCAGTTCAAAGCAGATAATCTGGATTCAGGAACTGCATGTCAGGACCATGGTGAAAGAGGAGGAGGAAGAGGGGGGGAGGTTGTCTCCCAGCCGAGTCAGAGCCCATGGGTGAGGAACAGCTGCACCTACCAGAGAATGATACTGTGTTGAGCAGGAGCAGAACCCTGCAGTGGCAACTGAGTCAGAGCAGGATGAGTCTCCAGGAGGAAGGGCAGGATTTGACATGTCTTGCCCAGTTGCAACTGAGAGTGGACTCGATTCAGCAGTGCTGGTCAAAGAGATTGACCCAATACAGGGAAGGCAGCATAAAAGAAGGGCATTGGAAACAGGACGTTGCTGAAAGCAATACCTGCATTACGTATTGTGGATATTGGTGAACTGCAATATGTGTTTCACCCTTTGACTGAATTCTTGGATGATGTGTTATGCCTTCTACTTTGTTTAGGCTGCCTTTGTGAATGACCCTGGGTTCTGTTTGGGGCTAATTGGTGAGCTTTATGTGTGTATGACTTTTGGACTGGCTTTTGACATTCTCTTTTGCTTTAATATCGGAAAAGACTCCTTCTGAGTTTTGACTCAGTCTCTGGTTACAGTATCCTGACACTGCATTATATGGCAGTTTAGATGGGGCCAAAAGGTGAATGTGATTCTAGGCTGCACCAATAAGAGGGTAGATTAAGAGAGAAAATAGTACCACTAAATACTTCTTTGCCCAGACCTCACCTGGATTACTGTGTTCAGTTTTGAGCACCACAGTTCAAGGATGTGTGCAGAAAAGGGTGGCCCAAATGGTAAAAGAAAGAAAGTCATTTTGATAACAAGTTTGTTTTCTGCAGCTCCAGAGACTAGGACATGGAATGACAGATTCCAACTACAGAAAATGAGATTCCATGTAAACATTAGGAAGAACTTCCTGGTGCTAAGAGCTTTTCAACAGTGGATTTTGCTGCCTCCGGGTGTGGTGGAGGTTCTTTATTTGGATATTTTAAAATAGAAGCTGGATTAATATATGTCAGGCTTGCTTTGATTATGTAGTTCTGCACGGCAGGAGACTGGGATGGAAAGCCCATGTGGTCTTTTCCAACTCTGATTCTATGACTATATAATTTGGGATGATAATATATGGAAACCTCCTCTCTGTGGAACAACTGCAGTGTGCCTTATTGCTGGCTGTTGTTCTTTTTCACTTTGGTATTAATATATGTGATAAGGTTTGTATGTATGAAGTGTCCTCAGGGATACAAACTAATATTCATCTTGTGCTCTGAATTACAATGTAAACTTATCTTAATGCTATACTTTGTTGATGCTCCTATATTCTTCTTGTGCCACGTCTTCTCATTTAGAATTTGTTTAATATTTTCAGCAGTTTAGCTGTACTACACAAATTCACCATGTTACGCCAGGAATATATATATATATATATATATATATATATATATATATATATATACACACACACATACACGAGCATCTACAAAATATATATACAAAGGTATATATATTATATACCTTTATGTGTACAAGGAGAGAGTTTCCAAGTGATGAATCACTGCTTAACCATGGCTAAAACAGGTGGCATGAAAGCCTTTCTGAATCATTTTTTTTAAAAAAAAAAACAAGCATTTTTTAAAAATAGATATGCTTTGCAAAATATATAAATATACTTTTTATAATGCTGTTATGAGACAGGATATTGATGTCAGTTTGTAATGTATACCAAACCACCACCACCACCCCTCCTCACCTTAAGCTCATTTGCCAGTGACAAGTCACAGAACAAGGAATAGAAGCTGCTGAAAATGAGGTAAGTTCCTTTGTTGCCCTTGTAGCTGAAAAGTATGGGGTAGAAGAGGGCAGGCGGAAACAACCATCCTATGTCACTGGGTCACCTGAGCAGAGGTTGGATGGCCATATGAAGGGGGTGCTTTAAATGCGATTTCCTGCTTCTTGGCAGGGGGTTGGACTGGATGGCCCATGAGGTCTCTTCCAACTCTACTATTCTATGATTCTATGATTCTAAGGAATGCAAGGTGGCTGTTCTGTATAGGACTCAGTGATGGGTTTGTGCACTTCTCAAATGAGGAGAAAGTCCAAATCCTGGTGTGGGGTTTTTTTTTAAACCCAGGATGCAGCTGTGTTAAGCTGGTTTTCCTGGTTTAAATCAGATCAGCCTTTGTGTGTTTTGTAGATGCTCGTGGAATGAACCAAACCAATACCAATATAACTGGTCAGTGTAGATGGGGCCTTGGTATGTCTCTTAGATCTAAATGGGACTCATGTGCATGGAACAGAGAAAAAAACCCTAAAAATACAAAGAGTGCTAAAAATTTAAATGCATCTCTGATCCTTGCAGCCAGGTGTAATGATGTCTTAAAGTAAAGCTACAAAAAGCTCAATCTTCCAGTTATTGTTGGACCACAGCTCCAGCATTTCTCATTGCTGGCTGTGTTGTCTGGGAACTGTTAGGATTTGCAGCCCAAGAATATCTGAAAGGCTGCACTTTGTCCATTCTCTTCTAAAATGCTGAAATCATCACAATCACTATCAATTGAAAGGACTTATGCCGTAATGCTGACTGCATCAAGGGCAACTCCCCTCACTATATTCAGTGCAGTGTATACAAGAAGCAAAAATGAAGGGATGCACTTATGGGAATATGAATACGAAGCACATGTGATTTGCATGGAGCTACATTTAATCACTTTCAACTGGACATAGAGCAGTTATGGCACACAGCCTAAAAATGAAAAATCAGGAAAGACCATTTGGACTCTAATGACTTTTCCAACGCAGAGGAAGTAAAGAAACTGTTCCAGTTTCTCAGCTTTAATCAACCCAATTTTAAATTTGTGCCAGTGACCTAATTTTCTTTTCTAAAGATGCATTACTTCCACAAGATCCCACAATGACCTCTTCTGGGAGTTGTAAGGTTACAAGTTTGAAACATGGACTTTGTGTTGTAATTTTTTTAATGAAATAGGATTTTAACATTACTTTGAATTTTGAGAGCCCAGGAAATCTTTAAGGCCTAAAAACCATGACAAGAAAAAGAAAACATAAGCTAATATATTATCACAAATCATTTTAGTCTAGCCTATGAAAATATATCAAGTTGCTGATTTTTTAAAATAGCTTACAAATCACCATTCATTTGCACTAGTCACTTTTATCTATAATTCACAAACTTCAAAAACAATGTAAAATGTAAATGCTGTGTACTAGAAATCAAAAAACAGATTTGTCTGGACTAGAGATAGGAAGTCTTGGGGGGGAAACCAGAAAGATTTGGGGGGGGAAACCTAGTTTTTCCCTGTTTTTTTCCAAAACCATTTTCCCAGAAAAACTGGGCGGGAAATGTGTAGAGTCTCAGAAATCTTTCATTAAGGTCTTCATGTTACATAGTTTGAATACCATGTCATAGAAATATCATTTATAATGGAAAAAGAAAATATTCTATACACTTTTCAATTTTTCCAGAAAAAATGGCTTTGGGAAAAAACAGTTTTTCCCCCCAATTATTCTGCCCCCCCCCCCCAGGCCTTCCCATCTCTAGTCCAGACTGCAGTCAGATCTGTGGAAAAATGAATAAGTTGGGTATATTGGGCTAGAAGAAGACTCATAGACATGATATGTCTGACCAGGACATAATATTCTGTTTCCTTTTTTTTACTCAGTACAAATCAGGCTAATCATATCCAGGTAGCAACAAAATGGCTTGTTTATATAAAGATTACAAACTAAATGGCTATAAATGAAATACTGGAGAGCTTGAACCACATATCCCATTTCTCCTTTCAAGCCGTCTGAGGAATGGATTACATTGGTATCACTGAATTAGGACAGCTTAATCTTTTCTCAGAGATCCAGCAGGGTCTAGCAGTTTGAGTCTTGGACTATGGTGGTGGTGAAACTTACGGATGACCTTGAACAAGTCACACACTTTCATCCCCAGAGGAAGGCAAAGGCAAACACCCTCTGAACAAATATTGCCAAGAAAAATCCGTTAGACATTAGGGTCACCATAAGCTGGAAACCATTTAAAGGCATACAACAACTATTATTATCATCATCATTATTATTATTATTATTATTATTATTATTATTATTATTATTATTAATAATAATAATTCATTTCTATCATGCTTTTCTCTCTGTACTTTTTTACTGCTCAAAATTATCCACCCACCCATTATTTACAATGGTAAGAAAACTATAGCCGTGCATGGCTTGTACCATTTTAATTTTAGACAGCAAATGAAACTTGATAGTTTTCATGTAATATAATAGAATGACAGGTATAAGTATAAATAATCTTCCTAATAGGATAAACTCTACGATTCAATTGCATAATGAATGGAACTAATCAAAATAGT
The DNA here is from genome assembly GCF_035594765.1 of Anolis carolinensis. Classification (NCBI taxonomy): domain Eukaryota; kingdom Metazoa; phylum Chordata; class Lepidosauria; order Squamata; family Anolidae; genus Anolis; species Anolis carolinensis. The sequence continues at coordinate 78,121,761 of NC_085841.1, forward strand.
AGATTATTCTCCTTAACCCCACTTATTTGTTTGTTTTTAATCCTGTGCTGGTATTGTTGCTCTTTGCTTGTTTCTATCCTGGGCTGGCTGACTTTGTTACCATCTCCCATTGTGTCATACAAGAGAGCTGAAAAGGGCCCTTAGTGGAGTGAGCATGCAATGGAAAGTATTGGTGAGATGGTTTTTAAAAAGTTGGTATTTGCCCCCTAAGTTCTCTGCTTCATTGGGTGTGCAGTAGAGAACATTATCCTGTTACCAGTGTAGAAATAAATTACTTGAGATGGCTCTGTTTTCTCACCTTTGCTGCCTGCTTTTTTTTGGCCAAGTATAAATTATACCAGTTTGCTGCCAAAATGTCAAGACATAAGTACTGGTTGACTTGACTGTCATTGAGATTTTTTCTTCATTCACAATTGAGCGCAAACTCAACTGAAAACAGGCAATCAGCTAGTCTTCTCAAGATTTCTTTTTCTTGAGCAATACGTTTATCCTTTGCTTCCTGGCAGCTTTGTTCTCTTGAAAATCTGAAGTGTACTGTTAGCTGCTTTTCAGGGCCAAAATGACTATACAGTCATCACATAAAACAGATAACTCCTCTGAATCCAATTTAAGAAGAAGCAAATTATTGTTTTTGGATGAAGAAGGAAGGTAGTGAAGAGCAAAATGATGATAGCAAATACAAAGTACACAATTGTTACACTTATCTAAAGTGTACTCAAGCTATTCTAGATTTGTAACATCTATTTGCACAATGCACCCTGGGAGATGTTTCTTACTGTTGAAATGTGCTTATAAACCAGGGTTTGGAATAGGACATTCTCACATAAATATATGCCTGTGATTGTGCAATGAATGATTGCTTGGAGAATATGCAAAAAAATGACTGTTCTTATGTGTCCATCAAAAGTGTAACTGTGAGACTATCATATCTAAACAGATATATGAAACATTGGAAAAGAGATATATGTAGACAAACTGTTTTTGTTGTTAATCTCAGATTTAGTCGCTAACATCTTACCAGAACAAGCTGTTTCTACTATAATAATATTAATAGGTTTCTCATTTGTGCTCTTTTCCCATCCCTATATATTTGACTCCTTTAAACAAACCAGATGCTATGTCCAGTAATCTCTTCCCAGGAGGGCAGTAATGCTCAAATGCCACTGGATTTGAAATGCTAAGATGATTCTGGCATAATTTAACTTATTCATCCTAAAAAAAGAAACTGTCTCATTCCCTTAGCTGAGCCTAACAGCATTTGACAAAGTTCATCTGGGTGCCAATGGTTAAAAGGTAGTTTCAGTACATTGAATGTCTCCTGCAGAGAAGTTAACATCCAACTTGCTAGGGGTAATATAGATAAACACACATAACAGAATATATTACCATAAATGTGGAAAATGAGCCTGCACACTGTATGGAAGGAGGGAACACAGACTAACATTTTAAATTCTTCTGCTTTCTACCTTTCAATTTTGTTATCGGGCTGCAAAGTTTGGAAACAGTAATTTTGTGAAGTGCAGCCCCATCAAATGCCTACTGGCTATGCTAATGGGAAACCAGGAGTGGACAAAATGAAGACATTGCTCCACCTAATAAGAAATCTGCCATCCGCATGACATTTTCCTTCAATCTCAGATTTCTTGCATTGCAGTAACCTCAAACTTTTGTTGAACATTTAGAAATGCATACAAAAAATAGACAGACATAAACCAAGAGAATGTAGACACAGCAAATATATGTTCTAGATGACCCATCTCTATACAAACCTCTGGAACTGAATAAATTTTGAATTAGCTGATTCTAACTTAAAGGAATATACAGTTTAAGCATGTTCTTGCAGTGGATGGATTTTCCCTCACTATTAATTGACTGACCATTGACAAGAATCCACCTACATAATATGTGGATAATAAAAGTTGGAAGTGCAAGGTAAATGAAGGCTCATATTTTCATATGTGGTGGACCTGTAAAGAATTGACGATCTAGTGGAAAACTATTCATGCAGAGTGCCAAAAAATTTTAGAAATTTTTTTCCCCAATGAAACTGGAATACTATCTTTTGGGAATGGTTGATTCAGCGTTATTTGAGGACCAAAATAAGGAAAAGCTATTTACATACTTTACTACAGCTGCAAGAATGGTCTTTGCAAAAAGATGGAAATTGGATAGCATACCGGATATAAAGGACTGGGTTATTAAAACAATGGAAATAAAGGACATGGATAAACTAACATTTTACTAAAAGAAAATAATGGTAGTGGAATAAAAAAGACTGATTGGTCAATTTTTGAAGATTACCTTACAAAACTTTAAAACCTGGAGAGGGAAAGAAAATTCTTTTTTTCAAAGACAGTATTTAGTTAAGAACAAACTTGTATTTAAACAGAAGGAAGAAGAACAGAAGTTACAAACTCCTTCCCCCGCCCCCCTTTTCCCTTTTTTTCTTTCTTTTTTCCCCTTTCTCATAAATATTTTTGCCTACTTTCCTATACTTGTATTGTTCCCCCACTTTTTATGTAAACCAAAACTTCTATCTTTTTAATTTCAATAAAAATTATTTTTAAAAAAGAATCCACCTACATAATAATAGTGTGTCCATATATGTTTATTTCTTCCCCACGCACCCACCCCTTTTAAAAATTCCTCCTCTTCTTCTTCTCCTCCCTTGTGATATAATTTACTGCTAGCCACCTTGATTGTTCCCAAAATATGACTACATTTACAGCTTGTGTAACCTACAAATACAAATTCATAGTAAATTCAAAGCATATATAAATACCAATATCTTTATTTCATATATAAACTACCCATGGAATTCAATACCCCAACATGCATTTAGTTCAGTACCACAATGTGCATTTAAATCGATGCTCCATCACTCACAAATAAGAGGGTCATCACTGACTATTTGCTGTCATTGCTAAATGACATCTCCGTGATGGAACATATCATTGAGGTTTCACTCAGTGATAATGACTAATCATCACTGGCAATGTATTTAAGCAGCATATATCTGACTTCCATCTGTTGGGGATGGGAAATAGAGAGTGTTTAATTAGACCCTATTCATGAGTTTCCTAGGAACATCTGGCTGGACACTGCTGAAACAATGTTAGATTAGATGAGCCTTTGATCACATACATCTCTGGCTGGGTAAGACAAATGGTGCCAGGTATTGGCCCCAGCATTTGCTTCTCACAGATTGTAAATTAAAATGAGTTGCACTAGCAGCAGTGGGATTTGGGGCACGTTTCCCATGGAAAAAATGCTAAGTCACACGATGTAACAATGGGTGGTTACCATCAAAACTGACTTTTCATATGCATGATAATCAGAAGGTATCATTCAAACCCATAACAGAAGTATCGACTTCTTGGGATGGAATATAAATTTATTTGACTTACATTTAAATATGAACTGATGTAATTTTGATTTCTCAAACCAATGCACAAACCAAAATGCAATTGCTTTTCAATTTTCACACATCTTTGCCTTTTGTGATGCTGTTCTATCAACAAAAATTGGATACGTTTTGGAAAATTGTGTGTAAAAATGCATATATTAGATTCATTAAAGTACAAAAAGACATCTGTATGAGATGCAAAAGTGCATATGGACCTGTATGTGTGTAAACATACATACAATGTGATGCAAAGCAGGGAGAAAATCCTGTGGAAAATTTTAATGGCAAACTGATGCAATAAAGAGATGGAACAAACTTGCACTTGAAAACTCTGACTACTATAGAAAATAAACACATTAATTTCTAGCCTTATCAATTTGTGGGGCACTGTGGGACACACATCGGAAACCAGCTGGTCTACCTGCTAGTCAATTCACCTATTAGCATAACCATATAGAGTCCCAATGTAGTGGAAGTATCACAGTAATTTGATCGTCAATAATTTCTGGAGGGATTTTGTACTGGTAATATTAACTCCATAACAGTGAGTTAATAGGCAAAAACCTCAATGCCTTCCAAATGGTTTTGACTATAGCTTCTATGATCTCTTTCAATTGCTCTTGATATTTGAGATTTGTATGATTTGTATGGCTTGGGTCCAAATTGTTTGAGTGCAGTATAACTAAGGGTGCACCTACATTACATTGTCAAATTAATGCAGTTTGACTCCAGTGGTTTGGTGCGGCATCAGATTTTGGAGCAGAGAAGGCTAAAGATCTTATAAAGCTACAACTCCTATGATTCCATAGCACTGAGCTGTGGCAGTTAAAATGGTATTAACCTGCATTACTTCTACAATGTAGATGTGCTCCTAAGATTGTCTCAACAGGCTCTTTTCTTTGCCCCTCCAAATTCTCATGCTCAATTGATGATAACAAGGCAGAGGACATTCTCAGTGGCTGCTCCCAGAGAAGCCAAGATGGCCCATCCTTGCTCTCCTTCCACCAGCAGGTCAAAACGTTTTTGTGCTATCTATCCACTGAAGGAGGATAGACTTTTAATGTTGTGCTGTGGTGATATGAATGTTTTAGAGTTTGTATAAGACTAATTTTAATGCATTTTAATATGTTCATTAAAGGTTTTTTATTTTTTAAAACATATATATATATATATACTTTCATTGATTTTGTATTGTTTGAACTATTATTGATTTAATATGCTGACATTCTCAAATGTATCCAAAGGAAGTCTGATAATCATGGCTTATGAGGAGTAGCTTAGGGATCTGGGTTTGTTTAACTCTGGAAAAGCCTCTCTGTGCTGGTCATAGATCTCATTGATTGATTGAACTCTGGAAAAGAGAAGGTTAAGAGGTGGCATGATAGCCATGTTTCAGTATTTGAAAGGATGATATACTGAAGATAGAGTGAGGTTCTTTTCTGCTGCTCCAGAAACTAGGATACATAGCCATAGGATTCAAACTACAAGAGATTTCACTTATACATTAGGAAGTACTTCCTGATGGTGAGATCTATCATATATTAGAATGAGCCATGTCTGATTGTGTGGTCTTCTTCTCTGTAGGTTTTTACGTAAAGGCTGGATGGCCATCAGTCAGCAGTGCTCTGATTGTGTGTCCCTTCATTTCAGGGGTTGGACTGAATGGCCCTTGCAGTCTCATCCAACTCTATAATTCAATTATTTGTATTAGTTGAGCACTTCTAGGGTATGCCTTTTGATGACTCCTTCCTTTCCTGTGACCTTTGCAGATATAAGGTTAAGACCTTTTTCTTTACCAAAAACAAACCTTTCCTACTAAGATGAAATGTCAAGAATGTTCCCCCATAAAAAATAAACATTTTAAACTGTCAACACTTGTTAGTAGTAAAAAGAATTTCACTTTATCTTTGGACAAGCAGTTGTTCAACATTTTTTTCCTTCAGATTGGGTTTTGTAAAAACAGTTAAAGTTAACATCAAGATGTTTTATTACCAGAGTCAAAGATAAGATACTGTTTCTCCTATGTTTTTAAAATCTGATTGGGCTACAGTGTAAACTTACTTTATCTGGGCTGCACCCTCTCCACCAGATCTAGGAGAAATGCAGCAGACACTTGCAATATACTATCCACCCACCTGACACCTTTGCTACCTGAGATGGTCATCTCATTCTGCTTAATGACAAGATCAACACTAATAGGAAACCAGAACAAAATATCCATATGATAATAATAATAATAACTTTATTTTTATACCCCACCTCTATCTCTCCAAAGGGGACTCAGGGCGGCTTACATGGGGCCAAACCCAAATAAAAACAATAGCAATATAAAACACAACAATAGAAAAGAGACATGCACAATTATAAACATTTAAACATTACCCAATAAAAACAAATGACAAAAACAAATAAAAACATGGATTAAAACGGAGAGGTTGTAAAAGTAGACTGGGTAAGGTGCACCATATAAATATTGTAAACACGAGGTGATTGATAAAAGTGCTGCAAATTCTTGGAAGTGCAAATTGGGATGGGATTAGACCCTGTGTCTATATCAAGTTGACAAAGGTAAGAAGTGTTTTCCCCAAAATAAGACAGGGTCTTATATTAATCTTTGCTGCAAAAGATGTGTTAGGGCTTGTTTTCAGGGGCAGTCATATTTTTCCAAATTTACTTTTAAAATGACCTATATCTAGGGCCTATTTTTGAAATAAGGCTTATATTTCAAGCATCCTCAGAAATGCTGAAAATCATGATAGGTCTTATTTTCAGGGTAGGTCTTATTTTGGGGGAAACTGGGTATCATCCTGCTAGGAATAAGCTAAAGTGCTTTTCAACAAACAATTTCAAGATCCTTCAATGAATTTAATTTTTTTTTCAAATGTCTGTAAATGATGCATTATTGATCCATTTATTTGTTCTCTTCCAAGAAATCTTGATATTTGTACATAAAAGCTTCATTTTGTTTGACATTTTTTTAGTGATGTCATTTTCTGTCTTTCATGAAGATAAGAGATTAGAGGTAAAAGTGACTAAAGACTATCAATTGCTACGTTTCATCGTTGACATGTTCCTAAGTCAGCTAGGGAAGAGGGAAATGAAATGTTTAAAACAGGCTGGAGGGCAGAGGGGGTAAAGAGAGCGCCAAAACATGACAGTTCTGTTTTGAGTATTGTTGTTTGTTTCAATTTACAACTTTATTTATACATATTGGTCTCTTGTTTAATGGAAGCATACATGAAACAATATTGCAAAAACAATAATGCAAAAACAATAACAACACTGAGAAAAGCACATCCACTTATCTGTGGTCTACGGTCCAACCAGCTGAAGAGGATCATCCCACCTTATGGGTTGATCAGCCTGTTTCCCTGTTCTGCTCAGATGAAATCTGCCTGCAAAATCCCTATATATTCAGATTTTACCTTCAAAACAAGGGGGGAATTCCTAGGGAAAATAGTTGGCCAGTAAGGCAACTAAGTATAACAAACTGAGGAAATAACTTTCTTAAACTAGGTATTAATATTTTCTAAATCTGTGTAACAGCTTTCTTGTAAAGAACATATAGCAGTATCTTATCTCCCAAGCAGGCTGTGCTAAGGTAGACCACACAAGCCAGAACACAACTAAAGAAATCAAGTGAGATTTTAAAATTGAACTTCCTAACTCTGGATTCCTGTGAGTTTAGTCACTGCACTACACAGAGGGTTATTGATCAACAGTATAAAGGATTCTTTTGCAAACTGCAGCAGTTACCTGTCATCAGAGAATGATGATTATAATGGCATACATTTTAAAGCACAATTTAGCAGCAGGGAAGCAATGATGGATCCCAAGAGATTGCTACTTGGTACTCCAGGGTCATACTGAGATTCCAGGAATCATACTGATCTCAATGGCCATGGTGGCTAAAGGATCTGTTATTTTGGGAGCTATTATCTCCCTCTCAGCCACCAAAAGTAAACAATGTCTAAACTCTAATACTGGAGATGGCTACAGTGGTTGGCTACAGCCTGAGTGGCAATATTCCTGTAGAGTGCGAATACATTGCAACTTCTTTTTTTACTTCTAAAATATAGGTGTGGCTTAAACATGCCGAAATACATGAAACCTGTCATGAATGATTTTATGGCAATGTGATCTTGAAAAACATATTGCTATATCTGTGCAAACTTTCACTGATGTAAAAATCCCATTTAGATTACAGTTAAGTCCATTCTCTATATAGAAACATCTCCAAAGTCCTTGAATCGCCCAGATAAGGGCTCTTAGCTATGCCACTTGTTGGAATGTGGCTTTTTGATTTCAGTTTGGTTTGCAAAAAACAAACAAACACATGAAGCGAAACATCCAGTAAAACCTTTAAAATGTGTAGTATGATAACCAACAACTGGGAAGCCCTGACATTCAACCGTTGTAATTGGAGGTTGTTACCAATGGTGGTATGGATTCCGAAGAGGAAAAAATAGAGGGGGAAAAGACAAAATGCACCAAGAGGAAAACACATCAAGCAACTCCTTGTTATGACTGTCTTCTATCTGGAAATCTATGTTCTCAATGTGAAATATCATGTGGCAAGCCTGTAGCAAGGGGGGGGGGGGGGTAGGGTTCAACCCCCCCCCCCTCCGAAATTTTTCAGGTTATTAAAAAAACCTGGTTTACTCATGAATTTTAACTGGTTAACCAAATCCCCATGCTAAATCTATGAGACGCAAAACATTAAGAGTCCCTCCAGGCACTATCTCAAGCAGATATTGACAGGTTTGTAGCAGGGGTGGGGGGTGCTAGGGGTTCAACCCCCCCCCCGACATTTTCAAACCCCCCCCCCCGAATTTTTTTTCTGGCTACGGCCCTGCCATATGGATCCAGAATAGGTCATCATAGTCATTTACAGAAACACAGCCAAAACTCTTGAAAGACAATCATATTTGGCAATATGTGATCACTCATGATGATGATGATTTTTATTATTATAGTCACTCTCAGTCACCCAACTATTAACATAGTCTCTGCAAGCCCATAAGATTATAGACATTATGGCTACTGCCACTTAGTCCATTAGATAGTAGAAGTTCTACCAACACAAATGCTCAGTTTCAGTTTCTGGTCAGGGTGTCTTTGGACTCCAGTCACTACTTTCTAGAACTATACTTATGTAATATTAACTGAATATGGGAAATTAATAAGCATTATCTTGTGGGGACCAATGTATTATCATTTAATGTATAATTACCCACAAACAACAGATGCCATGAGATTATAAGATGCAAAATTTGAATAAATATTAAAACAGCATGCTTAATACCATCAAAATGGTATGACTTGTTAGATATTGTGTTTGCATCAGATGATGAGATTATTATATAGATCCCAAAGGAAAAGGCAAAATAAGTTTCTAATATTATTTTCTATGATCAATAACAGCATCCATGTTAGAAAAGATCTGAGTGACTTTATCTGCAAAGTGCCTTGCAAATTCTGCAGAATGGTTAGGGATTTCTCCTTGAGGACCAGTATGTAATAGCCCCCTGACCACTCGAAACAGTACAGCTGGACAGTCCCTTGCATCTGCAATGGCAGCATCAAGGAACAATTTCTCTGCTGCCTCCATTGTCTTGGAGTAGCATTTCAAATTCACTCGGTCAGATTTGTTTCAAGCTCTCTTCCAACGTCACTCTAGTTTCTCTCTGTTTCACTTGCTTCATTGCTACCAACTCCTTGGAAAACCAAGGAGCTGGTTTGGTTCTGCTCTGTGAGAAGGGACATTCAGGGGTGATTGTTTCCACTGCTCTGTCAATTTCCCCATTCCAGAGATCAACCAGAGCTTTGACAGAATCGCCTGCCAAATAGACAGGAAAATCCCCAAGAGCCATCAAGAATCCATCTGGATCCATAAGCCTCCTGGGGCAGACCATCTTAATCTGTCCTGCATCCCTGTGGAGGTTTGGAGGTTAACACAAGTACAGCAGACTCTTGCTTATCCAACCTTCGCTCATCCAACATTCTGTATTATCTTATGCTGTCTGCCTCCTGCCCGGATCCATGGCTATTTCTCTAGGCAGCAACGCGTAGTGGGCCAACACGCCCAACAAGTGCAGCCACGCTCCCAAACAAGTGGTAGACTGGTTGTAAAAAATAATGTTTTGGTGCTTAATTTGTAAAATCATAACATAATTTAACATTTAATAGGCTTTTCCTTATCCAAAGTTTTTGCTTATCCAATGTTCTGCTGTCCCGTTTATGTTGGATAAGCAAGACTCTACTGTATATCCAATTGAAAAGCTTTGTTTCCTGTGTTGTTTGGGTCTAATGCAGTGTTTCCAAACTTTGGTCCATCAAATGTTTTGGATTTTAGCTCCCAGAATTCTGACTGTTGGTCAAGCTGGCTGGGATTTCTAGGAAATGTAATCCAAAATAACTAGAGGTCTAAAGTTCAGGACCACTAAAAAACTACGAGATGTGTCTAAATATGTCTCTCTGCTAGTGGAATGAAAAACAGTGATGGATTTAATCCAGCAAATGGAGGCAAGGGGGATGAAGGGGAACTAGCAGAATGGTAGTACCCATTATTCAAGCAGATATCTACTTCCAAAATATTGGAAAATGTAAGATAAATATAGAGAAGATAACAATAGCATTATATTTAATCAAAACTTTGTTGTAAAAAGTTGTTTATAATGTATAATGAAGAACAATAAAGAAAGGGAGCATTAAAAAATACCCATCTTAGAAATGTTACAGTGATATCAATTTTCAAGCCTGTCAGCTTAAATGGGAAGAGCAGCCCATAAAAATTAAAATAGATCTTGTTTACAGAAAAAGCTGTAACTATTTTCTAAATTAAAGCTTACTTCAGCTCAAAAGTGTAACTAATTTGTACATTTTTTTAAAAAAAAAGACCACCAACTAATGTTCATTGGGAGACTTTATCTCACTAGACATCTGGAAAACTCACTGATTAATTAATAGACTCATTAATTAGACAGCTGTACTGTTAGAAGATAATTTAATTGTTTGGATTAATAACCCCTTTAATTAATCTTAAAGAAAATCATCAACCTTATAGTTGAGAAAATGCTGACTTCCTAAATGCCCATATGTGTAATTAACCTCAAAATTTGAAAGCATAGCAGTTAATGATAGACTGGCAGCACAGTATGCAAAATGGGGACAATATTTGTGGAAATGCTTTTAAAAGTGGTCATTCATGACTTTTGTCACTTGAATTTGTGTCAATAATCTCGCTGCAACTATGCAAAACTCTGTGCTAGTTTAATATTCTACAGAATTTCAGCAATATGGGAATTATGCATGGATATATCAGGGGAATTAACAATGGCAATACACTGAGATAGAAAAAAACTATATTCCAATCTCATTAAGACGTAGAAACTAATAGCAACCTCTTTAACAGCTTTGGAATTGTTATACAATGTTATATATCAGAAGTATAATTTTTAAATCTATTACATGTAATAACTATACCACCATAACACACACTGAAGATAAATGCTTATACCTATAAAGTTTCAAAAATACCAATAGTTTTATTAAGTAGAGAAGGAGAATATCCATTAATATCGCTAGCTTCTTATCTGTATTCCATATGAACTTGAATTATAGAACTGGAAAATATCACAAGGGCAATCCAGTCCAACCCCCTGCCATGCAGGATAATGCAATCAAGGCACTCCTGACAGATGGCCATAAAGCAATGGAACCCAGGCAGGAAAGATCCCTAAATAAATCATTACTTAAAGTAAGTATCCCATCTTTTCTAGCTATTGTCCATTATTGTTTTGTTACATTCCTTAATTCTCCTCCTTTCCACATCACAACAGGACAGTGATGAAAGAATAGCTGTTCTGAAGAATAGGTAGGTATCTCTTTAGTTTGACATAACAGGAGCCACGGTGGCGGAATGGGTCAGATCCTTGTGCCGGTTGAACTGCTGACCTGAAGGTTGGGTTGCTGACCTGAAGGATGCATGTTTGAATCCGCAAGGCGGGCTGAGCTCCCGTCTGTCAGCTCTAGCTTGAGAGAAGCCTCCCAGCAATACATCTGGGCATCTCTTGGGCAACGTCTCTGTAGACGGCCAATTCTCTCATACCAGAAGCGATTTGCAGTATGTTCTCAAGTCACTTCTGACACGATTTTAAAAAGTTTGACGTAGTTAATAGTTAGTGTTCTGTGACTAGAACCAAGTGATAAATGTGTGTCTCCACTGAAACTTTAGAAACAGCCTACCTAATATGAATGAAATCACTTCTATTTGCAAAGGGGGATGAAGAAAACGTGGTATATGGGCTGCAAGTTGACTCTAAGACCATGGGGGGGCCTCCAAATTTGAAGTGTTTTTAAAAAAATATATTTTTGTTCAAAAACTCTTCCTTGACCTCAAAAGGACACAGAAAATTGTGGTGTTTATATGATGTTCATTGATATACCTAAAAAAATAGAAAACAATTATAATTAATAGATGTAATACAACCAGGGACCTCCTTAGAAAGTTATAGAAAATTTTAACTTTTTAATGAAAAAAATTCAAAATTGTCATGATGTAATAGTCTTTTGAGGTCTATTAAAGGATTGTGTGACATCCACAGATGCCTATCCAGCATAAGGGAACATTCAGCATTAACATTCAGCATGTCTGTAGAGCAGCATTACCAAAGTTATGGGGGAAAAGGCTACAATTGCAGGCCCAAATGCTATACTGTAGGGCACTGCTGCTCAAATTGGCATTTCACTGCTGGTCAGTGGATCATTGGGATGGTCCCTTGCAAATCTCCAAGAAAGAAGTAAAATGCAGTTGAAGGACACAAATATGGTTCCAGTGCTTAAGACACTGGATAAAACCCCCCAGTTCAACCCCAAATACTTGTTATGATTTTTTATAAATCATAACTGCTGGATAACACTGACAGCAAACACCCCGAATGCAGGACTGCTATCATTGCAAAGGAGCTGGGACGCTTTAAGATCGACATAGCAGCCCTTCAGGAGACCCGGAGAGTAGGAGAGGGACAGCTGAAGGAAGAAAAAGGAGGCTACTGCCTGAAGAAGAGCGAAGAATACACGGAGTTGGCTTTGCTATTAGAAATGACCTGGTGAAGCACCTGACTGAAGCACCCACTGGCATCAATGAACTACTCTCATCCCTCTGAATTAATCTTGCTAAAAACCAACAGGCAACCATCATATGTGCCTATGCACCAACACTAGATTCTGACGAAGACATCAAGGAAAATTTTATTGTCAGCTGGACACCATCCTATCGGAGATACCTAAGAAGGACAAAATCATCCTCCTGGGGGACTTTAATGCAAGAGTCGGATGGGACTCCGACCTGTGGCCAGGGATCATAGGAAAAGACGGGGTCAGAAACAGCAACTTGAATGGCATCTTGCTTCTCACCAAATGCGGAGAGCACAACCTTGTCATCACCAACACGCTCTTCCGCCAGAAAAACAAGCTCAAGACATCATGGAAGCACCCCCGGTCAAAGCACTGGCACCTCTTGGACTATGTAATTACACATGCCAGAAACCGCCGTGATGTACTTCTCACAAAAGCCATGACAGATGCTGATGACTGCTGGACAGACCACAGGTTAATCCGATCCACGATGGCTATCAAGATCGTCCCCAAATGCAGACTCCAAGGAAGAAAAACAAGGCGTAAAATGAACACCCAAGCCCTTCAGGAGCCCTCCAAATGAGCCCTTCTCCAAACAACACTCAAGGATCATCTACCCACAGAACCCCCCGAAAATGTTGAGGAACATTGGAACAAACTGAAGACCTTCATCATCACAGCCTGTGAAACATCAAGACTGGTTTGACGATAACGACAAAGAGATCCAACAGCTAATTGATAACAAAAGGAAAGCCTTCCAAACATGGCAGAGAGACACCAACTGTGCTGCCAAGAAAAAGATCTATGCTAGTGCAAAAGCTGAGGTCCAAAGAAGGACCAGAGAACTCAAGAACATCTGGTGGACAAAGAAAGCTGAAGAAATCCAACACTTTGCAGATACCCATGATGCTCAGGGCTTTTTCAAAGCCACAAAGATTTACGGACCAAGAAACCATGGCATACAGCCTCTACGCTCATCAGATGGAACCAAAATTCTGAAGAACAAAACATCAATTGCACTACGTTGGAAAGAGCACTACCAGAACCTGCTGAATCGCAGCTCCAATGTGGCCAAAGAGACCCTCTCACAAATCCTGCAACAACAAACCAGGAATGAGCTTGCAGCACTGCCTAGTTTGGAAGAAGTTAGCAATGCCATCAGCCAAGAAGTTAGCAATGCCGTCAGCCAACAAGAAAACAACAAAGCCAGCGGACCTGATGGGATTCCTGCTGAAATCTTCAAAGAGGGTGGACCTGAACTGATACGAACAATTCCACCAGCTCATTGAAAAAGTGTGGGTGACTGAGAAAATCCCAGCAGACTTCAAGGATGCCACCATCATCACCCTTTTCAAAAAAGGGGATAGAACAGACTGCGGGAACCATCGCGGTATCTCCCCTCTAACCTCCACTGGGAAAATCCTCGCAAGAATCCTTGCAAACCACCTTCTCCCTGTCTCAGAAGACACCCTCCCAGAATCCCAGAATGGCTTCCGCCCCTCCAGAGGAACAGTGGACATGATCTTCACTGCATGACAGCTCCAAGAAAAATGCAAGGAACAAAATCAACCTCTGTACATGGCATTCATTGACCTTGCAAAGGCATTCGACACAGTGAATCACAGCACTCTCTGGACCATCCTCCAAAAAATCAGGTGCCCTGACAAATTTGTGAACATCCTGCGGCTCCTCCATGATGACATGACGGCAACAGTCTTGGACAGCAACGGCTCCCAAAGTGACCCATTTAAGGTGGAATCAGGTGTCAAGCAGGGATGTGTTATTGCCCCTACCTTATTTTCTATCTTCATCGCTATGATACTTCACCTTGTTGATGGGAAGCTTCCCACCGGTGTGGAAATCATCTGTCAGACAGATGGCAAGCTATTTAACCTCAGCAGACTAAGAGCCAAAACCAAGGTCACTACAACATTTGTTATAGAACTCCAATATGCCGATGACAATGTAGTCTGTGAGCACTCAGAAGAAGACCTACAAGCCACTCTAAACACCTTTGCAGAAGCATACGAGAAGCTCGGCCTCTCATTGAACATCGAGAATACCAAAGTGCTCTTCCAACAGGCACCAGCTAATCCCTCTGCAAAGCCAGGAATACAGCTTAATGGTGTACCATTAGAAAACGTTGACCATTTCCGCTACATTGGCAGCCACCTCTCCACAAAAGTCAACATCGACACCGAAATACAACACCGCCTGAGCTCTGCGAGTGCAGCATTTTTCAGAATGAAGCAGAGAGTGTTTGATGACCGGGACATCCGTAGAGATACCAAGATGCTTGTTTATAAAGCCATTGTCCTCCCAACCCTGCTCTATGCCTGCAAAACGTGGACAGTCTACAGACATCACACTCAACTCCTAGAGCGTTTCCATCAGCATTGCCTCAGAAAAATCCTGCAAATCTCTTAGGAAGACAGGCGGACAAATGTCAGCGTGCTGGAGGAAGCAAAGACCACCAGCATTGAAGCAATGCTCCTACGCCATCAACTCCTCTGGACTGGCCACGTTGTCCGAATGCCCAATCACCATCTCCCAAAGCAGTTCCTCTACTCCGAACTCAAGAACGGGAAACGTAATGTTGGTGGGCAGTAAGAGATTTAAAGATGGGCTCAAAGCCAACCTTAAAAACTGTGGCATAGACACTGAGAACTGGGAAGCCCTGGCCCTTGAGCGCTCTAATTGGAGGTCAGCTGTGACCAGCAGTGCTGCAGAGTTCAAAGAGGCACGAATGGAGGGCTTAAGGGAGAAACGTGCCAAGAGGAAGGAGCGTCAAGCCAACCCTGACCGGGACCGCCTTCCACCTGGAAACCGATGTCCTCACTGCGGGAGAACATGCAGATCAAGAATAGGTCTCTTCAGTCATCTACGGACACCCCCCCCCCCCCGAGATGGAAGACAATCATCCTCGAACTACGAGGGATCGCCTAAGTAAGTAAGTAAGTAAGTAAGTACTTGTTATGAACAGGTATATAAATTCCAAGTTAAACAATGAAAGCATTGAAAGTGTCACTTCAGTGTGACAGTATATATATTCAAAAATAAGCAGGGAAAGTGTGACCTGAAGCCTGCATATAGTTAGTTCCCCAACTTCACACCCTCTGGGACACCTTGGATATTTAATACAGTCCTACTTTTACATTCTAATGGCAAAATTAAAAGTTAGAATGAAATGATGGTTGATATATCTTTTGCTGATAGGCCTGAATGCAGGAAGCAACCATAAAATAAACATATAAACAGAGTGTGCGTTTCAGAAGAAACTGTTACATCCATCACTCATACTACAGAAAATGGTTTTATTTTGCAATCTGTTTGCAGCTGTGTGTGATGACTGCAGATGGCGATTAGCACATTCCAAGTAACAATATTATATTTAACAAAAGTGCTCTCGTGAATAACAAGATCATAATATATTACTTCTTCTAAATATTGTTATATTTGCATTATTATCTTCTCCAATAATAGCGAGTGACATTTGATCATTTCTTGTTTGTATTGTAGAGACCATGTGTTGCAGGGCTCTGTGAAAGAATATTTCGTACAACCAGACAGAAAACACCAAAATCTAAGTAACTTAAAATACACAAAAAGGTAGTGTTCATGGCAGCCAGTAAAAGCGAGGGCTGCTTTATAATGATTTAAATAATGAATTGCCTTTTAAAAGTAACTTTCTATTTTGAAAAGTTTCAGGAAAGGAGCACACATAAGCAGCGTGTGCATGTTCAGGTTTCTTAAAAATGATCAATCACATGGGAAATGGTCATGGATAAAGAGTTCACATGCAGCCAGGTAGTATGCAGAGAATATAAAACTGACAAGGTGTATCAATCCGATGGACTGATCCAGTGTGCTAAACCCTATCCCCAAAATAGGTTCAGCACCTTGAATAACTTCTTTAAAGGTGCATCTGTATTGCAGAATTAATACAGTTAGACACCACTTTAATTGCCATGGCTCAATGCCATGGAATCCTTGGAGCTGACATTTTGTGAGGCACCAGAACTCTTTGGTAGAAATGGCTAAATACCATGTAAAACTATAACTTCCATAATTCCATAGCATTGAGTTATGGCAGTTCAAGAGCTGGTGTCAAACAACATTATTTCTATAGTAGAGATTTACCCAGAGTTAGACTAAAACCTGTAGCAGATCTAATTTCCTAAAGACATCAGAACTATGACCTACCACTGCTTGCCAACTGCTACTGCTACTATTTATTCTACTTTGTACTCTTCTGATATGTTGATCCTGCATAGTTTCAGCACCTTTAATTAGCTTCTTTAGAATTCAATCTGAATCTCAAAGTTGATTCACCATCCCACTGACAGGCAACCACCAATCACTACTGTCAAACATCACAATGAAAAATGTGTGTTCTTCAATGAAAAATTGTAGAAAGATGTTTTTCTCACACCCTCACCACCAAAATAAATGAAATACAAAACATAACATGTCATCATATTACAAATGATCTTTGCTGACTTTGCCAATATTCTGAAATTGAACATTTCAGATTTGGTTTAGGAAAATTGATGTAAGGTTTATTTCAAGGAGACTTCCACCTATGCCTCATTATTGTGCTGTTAGGCAAAGGCAGACATCTACTTAGAGTCTTGTGTGTGCAGTCAATAAATGCATTTCATCACTACTCTCGCAATAACAAATATCCCTGCAGAAACATGTTTGACAAGCATAAAAAGAATTAAGAGAAAATGGAATGATTTATTGCTTGCATCAGATTGACCACTGAATGAAATTCAGAAAGATAGGCCAGCTGGGTAAACTGGTGAAGAATAAATCAATGATATTGCTATTTTAAAAATAGATTTCCTTAACTCCTAACTTCAGATGCTTGACTCTTTGTTATACTCACACTAGATTATCAATCATTTTTATTACAACAGAGCTGGAGGCTCAAAACTGGGTGCTTATTGTGCAAGGTCCTGTACAGAAACAAAGCAATAAAAAGTTGCTGTTGCAAATAACTTATCTACAGCATAATATATGAGTGTATGACATCCACCAAAGACAACAACTAGAAAACAAAGGCAACATGAACAAAGTAATGACTTACCTAATCTACCGAGTGTCAGCCCCTGGAGCACTACAAAAAAAAGGTCTCCTTTTGGCATAGGATCCCTATTTGTAAGTTGACTGTGGCAGCTATTTGGTATGCAGAATTATGTTATGTCTATACGTTTTCAATAGACAGAGCATTTGTGATTCTGAAGGAATGTTCATAATATTTCTTTAGTTGTTTAGCTAACTTTATAAAGGCCCATACAACCTAAACATTAAGATAAAAGACAACGGTGGGATGCTTTATACACAGAAGAGAATTACTACTAATAAATTTAAGGCAATGCAAATGGTCAGATTCAGATTTCCAGTTTAAATCTTAAGGTGAAGGTATAAATACATTCTGAATCATATCCTAAGGAACTAGGTATCAACAGAAACTTTAGATGGCATATGAAAGCTGGACTGTTAAATAACACTGTACATAAAACACCAAATACATAGTTCCTTTCTCCACATGTCCCCAACCCTACCCAAAATTATGTATCTTGGCGTACACCTTCTTTTCTATGTCCATTAATGGTAGCAAGTTTCACTGTGATTAATTGTGATCATCCCGTGTTTAATACCAATGGTAATTTTAAGGATATAGCTTTCATAACTCAAGACATGCCCATTCAGAAGAAGTCCTCTATCACCTGTGACCCTCTCTTCCTTCATATTGGGGTAGTAAAAAGTAGGAGCAGGGAGTAAAGGAGTGTTGCAGGCAGCTGGAAGCTCAAACTGACTTCTCCTTCAAATGGAAAAGCTACCGAAAGCATATTTTTCCTGGGAGGAATAGTCAGGTTGGATCTCAGTCTAGTCATCTACAGTATGGAAACTTTCATTGTACTGTTGAGCAATCTATAGCTTGCATAGCTGTTTATAGGGTACAAGGAAATAGGTTTCTTCCAAAATTTAATCCAGAATAAAGAGTAGAAAGGGAAGAAAACAGGTGCAGGAATAAACAGAGAATCAATATGTGATGTTTTTTGAGTCAAAGTGCACACTGCACATTATATTGAAGATGTAGCTAACCACTGGGTGTGCAGTGTTCATTGGGTGCGCCATCCCACATATAATGTCAAGATTACATTCTTAAATCCCTAGGTATAATTTAACAGCTAGGGATGTAAGAATCACCAGCACCACCATTACATGCATATCTATAGGGCTTACAGAAATATTTTGATTGGCATCAATAGTTTTATAACTAAATGTGGTGCCCAATGATGGTAAATGATCAGTTAAAATCATAGTCGCTAAGTAAGGACACACTAAACATCTCCCTACTCTTTGATTCTCATTCCATCCCTGTGTGAAGGAATGAGTATCAATAAAAAAATAATAGAGGTTCCTTACAAAAAAATATTGGTTGAACACTGATATGAAATTGTTAGATAATGTCACAAGACTTTGGAGCTGTGTATGATCCACGGCATAATCCTTCACATTTCAGTGCCAAAGAACAAAGAAATTTCTATCTTTGTTTGGATCCAATATTTGAAAGCTATAGTTGAATATATGGCTGTCACATATTAAGGCTGAACTCAGATAAGATACCAGTAGTGGAAACTTTTTGAGGAAACTTGTTTTCAGTGATAAGTAGAGTAGCTATATCTTTGTCTGGCTGTTCCTAGCAATGAAGAAACAAAGGCTTTATTTGAGAGGTTTGTGTTTGGTCCATAAAAATCAGACAATAACTAGAGGATCCCACAATATGCAATTTATCAGTTAGTTACCATAATTACTCGAATCTAATGCTCACCTTTTTTGGGATAAATTACATAGCCAAAAGTGAAGTATGCTTTAGATGCGATAGTGTAATAGAATCATATGTGTAAACCCACCTGCGTTTCTCAGTCAGCCTTGCCAGCCTCAGTCTGATGGAGGAGCATGACTTCCCAACTTACCACGTTCCCAAGGCCTTCAAACCTACCCCTTGGTTTTGAAGGCCTTTTGAATGAGGACTTAGTTGGGAAGTTGCTGGCTAGCCATCTGGCCAAGGCTGGTGAATTCACCAGCCTTAGTCTGATAGAAGGGCATGGCTATCCTTGCCTGTGGGGCATTCTGAGACAGACAGAAGTACAGCTGATAGGCAGGGAGAACTCACACATTACATTCAGTATCAATTCCCCCCCCCCCCCCATTTTATTTTATTTTTTTGCAATGTGCACCTTTGAAATTGAGGTGCACATTACAATTAATAGTGCATTATACTCGAGTAAATATACTCGAGTTGGAGAAAAAGTGCCTCACTTGTGTCCAGAACCTGATGACTTTGAAGGACCTAAGACACATGTGTACTATAGATCCCTTCTATTACAACCTTCCAAATGTAAGAGAGCTGGACTATCTTAAATTTTTGCTGGTTTAGAAGAGACGGGTGCCATTTATATGTCATTTTAAGACAGTCTAATGGGAAGAGTTTTGGACCAAATCCCGCATCAGCCACTGCAGCGCTCATTATATAGGTAAGTTTCCCACAATTTACTCTCTTTTTAGCACTATTTCCGTGCTTCCCCCATCTGATAGAAGGAAGCGATGGGGCACCACCCACCCCATAGTGATTCCTCCACTCTTCCCTTCCCAGCGCGCACACAGAGGAGGGTGTGCACTGCTCATGGGGTGACTCAAGTCAGCCCCCAGCTTTTCTCTAGCCCTTGAAATGTTATTGGCGGAAGGGGATAGTTTGATGAGGTTCTAAGTGGACGTATAACCACAAGACAACAGAATGATGAACTGGCACAGTTTGCAAATATGGAGAGGTGCAATAGTGAGGGTTATCATCTCTGTATGTTCCTGTGATCTGTGATTGCATGACTGCTGTAATGCTATCCTACATATAGCTCTTGGCAATAAAATCCACAGTTGTTTAGGGGTTTCCTTTTTTTTTTTTTTTTTTGGAGCATTCAAAATGACAACCAGGCTAATCTATTTCAGCATAAAAACCACAATGGATTCATATCACCACCTTTGAGAATAAGTTGTTTATTCTAGCATTACTTTTAATAGATATTATCATGGATGTCATTGTGGATCCACACACGTTTATGTTAGGTTAAACTAGTTATAAAAGTTGCTACTGGATTCTTTGATGTCTTTAAAAAACAGACATGCATATGAATTACTTGCACACAAGTACTACTGTGTCTTCTGTGGCCCTGAGGTTTTGCTTTTTAAAAAAGTTTAGAATTGTCACCTCTCCTTGGGTGTAAAGGGTAGTAAGTACACATACCAAAGTTGCAATAGTGTTAAACTTTTGCTATGAACTTGAAAGCCCATGAATAAAAGGTAGAAACTGCCAGTATCTGCTGGGAAGACACTATACATTAAAAAGCACCGAAAACACCTTGTTTTCACTATGCTCTGATATCTTTGTCTATAATTTATGGAATGGTGAGGTGAATCAAAATATTAACAGTATCACTCAAAAATGTATCAAACAGCAATATGCATATAGATTTCAGAGAAGCTTTGAATGTGATTTTCCTGCTTCTTGGCAGGGGGTTGGACTGGATGGCCCACGAGGTTTCTTCCAACTCTGATTCTATGATTCTATGAAATCAAAGGAAGGAACTCTTACTAGCATGTTCCTGAAATGTAATTTTAGCCTTAGAACCAATTCAAAAGTTACTTAGGAGTAGGAAGCATACTATCTTTCTCCCAACTAAATGATAAAGTCTATTAAAAATGATTGGAAATATCCTCGAGGAACTGATTATAGTACAGCAAAATATGTACTTTTAATGAAAAATCCATGAGTCTTCCTTTTGAGGCATAAAAAATCCCTACAATGATGTCTGGGAGAAATCTTAAAGTTTTAAGATCTTAACCTTTCTAGATTAGTCACTTGGGGAACTATTCATACATAGCTCCTTTCTGAATATAGAAAGTCCTATTGACTGCCATCATTAGGATACAACGTTTTTAAAACAAATATTGGTACATTTCTTGAGGCATGTAGTCACATTTTAAAGCTAATATCCTGCTCTTTAAAAAATTTACCAATAATGGACAGTTGAATGACTAAACTAAAAACTTGCTAGTGGCTGTGGATGAATTTCCATTTTACATTAACATCCAAACAGCTTTCTGAAAGAGACAAGGGTGTTGGATGGAATTAAAGATAAAACAGTGGGCATTCTTTGATAGAAGTATCAAAGTGCTTTTGTGTCTCTGGAGAGGCAAGAAGCCTGCAGCTTTCCAATTAATTAAGGTAGTCAAACTGTCAATCAGATGGTTGTCCACCAACTGCGATAGAAGGTGTACATGCTTTGGTTGTTCTACCAGAGTGATCATATGATTGTAGCCAGCAGGCTTTTACAACTACTGCTGGCACCACTTGACACACTGGCATGCTTCTTTGATTTTGGGCATGCCGCCCATTTCCCTTCTCAACCAGTGGCCTGAGAGGAGGGAATGACAATCTGCATTCTCTGGTGCAAATTTTAGCTAAAACTTCTTGCTGTATTTAAGGATCTACCCATGATTCATTATCCAAACCATTGGTACACTAGATTGGTACCACAGATGTGGGCAAAATGTCAGAAGAGAATGCTTCTGTAACATGGCCATACAGCCCAGAAAACTCACAGAAACCCATTGGTACACTTCTTGGCATGTATTACATATATATTAAAGAAGTGTGTGTGTATTTTGTAGTACAGTAGAGTCTCGCTTATCCAACCTTCGCTTATCCAACGTTCTGTATTATCCAACGCAGACAGCCTTTTAGTAGTCAGTGTTTTTGTAGACAATGTTTTCAATACACTGCAATGTTTTGGTGCTAAATTCGTAAATACAGTAATTACTACATGATGTTACCGTGTATTGAACTGTTTTTTCTGTGAATTTGTTGTAAAACATGATGTTTTGGTGCTTAATTTGTAAAATCATAACATAATTTGTCATTTAATAGGTTTTTCCTTAATCCCTCCTTATAATCCAACATTTTTGCTTATCCAACATTCTGCCAGCCCATTTATGTTGGATTAGCGAGACTCTACTGTATATTCCGAAAGTTAAGGGAAGATGAGAGCAAAATTAAGGTAGCACTTATAGCATTTTTTGTGCTGTTCATACCGATCAAATTTGAATATTTTTAACCAAACCAAATGAGATATCCTTTCCCTAAATCTTTACCTTTTTTCCTGCTAAATTGGTAACCATGTTGACTATCTGTTGCATGCCGACAAGCAACAAAATCTAGGTAGCTTTCAAGTCCTATGTTATTTTGAAAAATGTATTTTTAGAAGCTATCCAGTCTTTTTATGCAGTTGTTCAGCTGTTTAATTACTTGCATACAGCCATGAGAGAAAGAAGAGCATTTGCATTCCAAAACCTGTGTCTCTGTGAGGGATTAGCTGGCTTCCAGAGGGTAGCAATGCATGCAGATATTTTGTTCGATTTTTGCATCATGAGAATTTAAACATGGGACTCTTGCAGAATTCTAAATGGAATTGATTGAAAATGCAGAATGAGCATGTCCCTCATCTCAGATAACATATCAACGAGAAGGTGAAAAACAATGCTTCAGAATGAACACTAAGTCCTGTATGCTTGTATTTATTATTGGAAAAATGCTATAGAATATGTGTGGAAGTAGATATGAAGGCAGCACTGAGACCTTCCCTGATGTTTGGAAAATATTGTTCTTAATGGAGGAAGGTTGACTTTCAGAATAATCCTATGAGAGATGGTGGAATAAGAAAAATTGTGGGTTCTTATTCGAAAGTCCTGATGATTTATGCCAGCCAGGACAAGAAGACTGTGGAAAGTGTTCATACCCTTTTATTTATGTTTATCTGTGTTTTGAAACCTACATCTCTCACCCACTGATATTAATTGTGGAGAAATTAACTAAGCTAGCTGCATGCAGAGCTGGGGACCATCAGAGCCTGCCCCAGAAATCTCCATTATAGGGCCCACAACATGATGAGGAACATTTCTTACCAACAGTTTTCCATAAGGTCTCATGTGCTTTTGAACCCTGAGTGGCAACAGGTATGCTATACCTCAGATCAAAATGTGTTTTTCAGGTGTTTGAAATCTGAGTAGGGTAATCTTGGGCTGATTTAATATTACACCATTTGGGATTAATTTTGTACAAAATTCTCACATGATAAGTAAATATTATTTTCTGCACATACAATTCTGAGGGTTTTTGTGCCATGAAATGATTTTGTGCAAAATAGATCTTGAGATTGTGTATTCTTGGAAAACGGCATAATTTGCAAAGGCTGTCTCACATGAAGAATAAAATTGTAAAAGTAATAATTGCTTCCTATGGGAATGAAAGTGGTTAAGAACTACACCCATAACATGCAAATTTAAGAATGAGGGAAGTGACATTTAGAAAAAATGCATACAAATATGTCTACATTTGAGAATATGTGTGCATGTGTGTATATATAATCAAAAAGCACAGATATTTATATGGAAAGGGCAGAACTCTTGCAACCATTTTTCAAAGTATGACAAAATCAGAATGCTTGTGCCCTCCTGAGAAACGTGATCAAAACAGGTGTTGATGAATATTTACTTCTTTACTTTTTCATCACCTGCTACATGAATCTTTCCTTTAAAAATTAAGATGCCAAGCAGTGAGCCTGGGATCTTCTGCATGCAATACATGTGTTTTTCCCCTCCCTACAGCTGTCCAGACTCACTAACCAGTTTCTGTTTTGCTAATGTTGTCAGAAATGCGTAGTCTTAGAATAAGTCTTCTAAAAATAAATTGCCTAAATTGAATGCTTGTTTGTTCTGTGAGATACATGAGGGTACATTATTGTTACTGAACATCTGATTGTGCTTAGCAGAATTTGGTTCATGCCGGAGGATTGGGGGGTTGGGTTTGAGGCTATTTTTGGCATTTCCTCATACTCACTGCCAGAAATTTTACTGTTCCTATGAAAAACTGTCCAGTTGATCAGAGCTTCCTCCAATCAGTGTGGGAAATTATGTTTAGAATACAGAGAAAGAAGTGGGGAAAAGATTACTATATCCTATTTCTTTATCAGAACTTGATTCCCCCTTTGGATAGATCTTCTGCTTGTAATAGAGGGACAAACTGAGATGCATCGGCCACTGCTAATTATTACTAATCCGAACAACATACAAAGAAAAGCAATCTAAGTCTTTACTTTCAGCAGATTAACATTAGATATTTATTTACTGAACTAGAACACTAATTCATTTTCTGTCATAAAGAGCAAGTCTAAAAATGACTTCTTGGTTGTTATTTCCAGTGAACATAATTATATCCTCTAAGGAGAAATTTCATAGTTACTTGAAACACTTCAGGCAGATTCAAAACATGGAATAGTTCTCACAAATCTGTTTTTCCCCTTATCCTCAGACAAATCTCACTGCTTATAAATATTATGTGATTTACATCAAAACAATTATTTATTTAATTGCAGTTTGTGGGAAAATAGTAAACAGAGCAGGTTGAATCTTTTGTCAGTTTTATTCTGGTCAGATATATTTTCATTTGATAAATAATTACACCAATAAATGCATCAATGGTATGTACTAACATAATTGTAAACCAATTTTATTTTATTATGTTGTGTTAATAGAGTATAAAAACATAAAGACTCAGACAATTTACTACAAAGTTTGTTCGTCTGGCATATAAGGGAGAAATGTTCAAGAGAAAATTTGGAAGATTTACTTTTTTGGACTACAGTTCCCACTGATCAAACTAGTAGGAAGACTCTGGAAGTTGTTGTCCAAAAAGATAACTTTTCCAACCACTTCCATTTCATCTTGAAGAACTTGGGATTTCATGCTCCCAAAGTCTTAGCAAAATGGGTAGAAATGAATGATCAAGTCTGAAAAACCAACATCCCTCTAAAACATTCTTTTTTGAACCTGTGAGATTAAGCCCAAGCAAGACTAAAATGTTTTACATTGATACTGACAGGTGTTTGATTTGAGAACACCTGTTTGATGTTTGATTTGAGAACAAGGCAAATTGGATTCTTCAACTAGCCATGTCTTCTCATTTTCTAAAGCAGACCATTGTTTATTTCAAAGGTGGCTTTCCAAACCTAATAAATGAAAAAGGTTCTGTTGCTTGTAATACCCTGTGCTGCTGCTGCTTCTTCTTCAATCACACAATCATTTCCAACTCTTCATGACCTCATGGACCAGTCCACGCCAGAGCTCCCTGTCAGCCGTCGCCGCCCCCAGTTCCCCCAAAGTCAAGCCAGTCACTTCAAGGATACCATCCTTCCATCTAGTCCTTGGTCGGCCTCTCTTCCTTTTTCCTTTCATTTCCCCCAGCATCATGTTCTTTTCCAAGTTTTCCTGTCTTCTCATGATGTGGCCAAAATACTTCATCTTTGACTCTAATATCCTTCCCTTCAGTGAGCAACCGGGCATTATTTCCTGGATGATGGACTGGTTGGATCTTCTTGCGGTCCAAGGCACTCTCAGGATTTTCCTACAACACCAAAGTTCAAAGTTCTTCGCTCAGCCTTCCTTATGGTCCAGCTCTCGCATCCATAGGATTCGTCAAGCCCTGCACATCGCATAATGTGTTCTGCGTACAAGTTGAATAGGGAGGGTGAAAGTATACAGCCCCTGCCATACTCCTTTCCCAATCTTGAACCAGTCTGTTGTTCCGTGGTCTGTTCTTACTGTGGCTACTTGGTCTTTATACAGATTTCTCAGGAGACAGACAAAGACTTGTTATCCCCATACCACCAAGAACATGCCACAGTTTATTATGATCCACGCAGTCAAAGGCTTTAGAATAGTCAATAAAGCAGAAATAGATATTTTTCTGAAATTCCCTGGCTTCCTCCATTATCCAGTGGATATTGGCAATTTGGTCTCTTGTCTTTTCTAAACCCACTTTGGACATCTAATAACCTGTGCACTTGAGTTTATTATATATATTATAGAAATGCTGGATCTACTCAATTCCCAATTAACATAGTAGTAAGAGCAGCAAGGCTTCCCTTATCTATCCTTTTTTATGATAATTAATTTGTTTCATATGCCATCTAAGACCCTTGGCATTGCCTTGAGTTCTTGTTCAACAGACCAGTTACCATCTCATGTTGACCAATTACTCAAGCTCAAATGAATTCAACTTTGTGAGCATTTCCTTCCCCTGAGATAAATCTCATTCCCTAGTATTGCCTCTTCTACCCTATTTATTTGGCACAGAAACAGAAAATGTTAATAGCAAAACTTCTCAGTTGTCATGTCAGCATTACACTTCACTTTTAAGTATGGAATAATTTCAAACAAATACTTTTACATGTCAGAAAACAGTCAGAAATCACTAGCAAATTGTATTTCACAATTATATATTGATCATCATTTCTAGCTTTTAAGACATTTTCCAAGTGTAATGCCACAGTAAGTGTACTGTGGTAGTATTCATCCTGTAAGTTACAAGAGTAACATCCAGCATTACAAGATTCATTGTGTCTAGAAGGGACATGTAGCCTATGAAACAGGTGCCACTGATAAAAGGTTCCTAGCCTAATCCAATGCTTACTTCTTAAAAAAGGAAACCAAACAATAGAGGGATTAAAAAGAGTGTAAGGATATATCTGACTGTTTATAGTACCTCCTGCTAAAAGGGAAACAGGAGGAAAGGAATGGAAACTGGTATTAAATAAGAAAAATCACTCCAGTGAATTTTCTTCTGATAATTCAATCAATTTATCTTCTCTTCTATAACAAGCCATGTCAATGTCGACAGCTCTTTGCTGTCATGGTTTGACCTTTATCTTTTTGCTCCTCTCATCAGAACCCTCTGTCTTAGTCCAATGAAGCTCTGTTCTGCAAATTTACTGCGAGTAGAATGGAGATCGCATATCATATTTCATATATGTGGTAACAGGCCTCCTTGTTACCTTGTTTATTATTTATCCTGTATTTTTACCAGAGTTTTAAAATCTGTTTTTCATCTGGATGAGTGTTGGATGAGCACATTTTACTCCACCAGGATCAGCCCGTGGGGGCAGGAAGGTTCCTGCTTTTAGTGGGGCACTTGTTTATTTGTTATGTCTCTGTTTATAAATTCCCATTACACTGATAAACGTGGCTTGTTAGGGAAATCTCTTTCAAAAGATCTCTTTCAAGTGTCAATATTAATATACTTATAGAATCATGTAGGGTGTTTTCAATGTGCTATGCTTCTATCTGGTATCTAGTAAAATTATGTTTGATATGTGCTTTATCATACTTTGTTTTGACAATGTGTCTTTTTAACAGAATTCTTTATTTTATTTTATTAATTTAGCAAAATACATTTTAGATTATCCTTGTTTAAAATTGTTGTAAGCCACATTGGGTCCTTTTCCTGGAAAAAGGCTGAGAAAAATCAATCTGTTAATCAATTAATGGCAAATGTATATATTCGGGATATAGGGTGCTGGATGGGGTAACATTCCCCGTAAGGACACAGATCCTCCTTGGTTCAGCGCTGACCCATGAAGCCCAGGTGTCGTCGGTGGCTGGAAGGGCCTTTGCACAATTAAAGCTTGCCCATACCTCAAAAACCTGGCCACGGTGGTCCAGGGAAAAGGCCTTCTCAGTTGTGGGCCCCCCGGCTCTGGAATGCCCTCCACAAGGAGATTAGGCTGTCTCCCAAATCAATGACCTTTAGGAAAGAACTAAAAACAGGGTTTGGGAAGCAGGCTTTTGAAAGCAGCTAACTCTAATCTAAGTGATGGAGGGTTTTAAATGAGACTAATGTTAATTGCATCTTATTGTTTTTATCAAAAAGAGTAGATTTTGTGATGTTTTTAATGTACTACATATTAAATTATTACTGTTTTATATTTCTGAGTGCTGTTTTCTTTCATTTTTTATTTATACTTAACACATTCATTATAATTTACTTTTCTTTATGAATCATGATTTGTTTCTTTGATTTGCTGTTCTGATTTAATTTTTGGGATTTGTTTTGTGATTACTATTATTTTATTGTTCTTCCTTGCTGTAAGTCATCCTGAGTCCCTTTGGGGAGAGGGGATGAGATATAAATAATACTACTATTATTAGTAGTAATAGTATTAACATTTATTTTGCCAGAAAAAGAGCTGTCCAGAGGAGGCAGAGTTCTCAAAGAAAGGTCTACATTTGCCCACACTGGCCCTACAGAGATGATTAATTGTGAGTATTTGTTCAATAGATAGGAACAACAAAAAGGGACTGTTATTTCAGAAATTGAAAAGGGGGAAATAAAATAACATTTTTTTTCCCTTTGAACCTCTCTCTGTTGGTATTTTTGTCCTCATATTTAATTTATGAAATTCCTAGCACATGATCAGATCAGAAAAACTAGCTTCTAAAAACCTATCAAGCAGTGTTCATCTTCTGCTCAAATTCAGTTTCTCTACACACAAAGATATCTGAAAGAGGACTTAGAATTACCATTTTACCCTTCTTAAATACATGAGGCTGGAGTTAGCAGCTGGGTTATTCCCTTATGACCGTTGACTGCAATCCAATCATAGGATTACCATACTAATCATTTAACACTATTTTCATAATTAACATTCTTTATCATCCCCTCTGGCTCAAAGCAAATCATATATGCTGTTTTAAAAACTGAAATTATCACTTCAGTGACACAAAGTATCAATTATAATGTTGCATGAAGCAAAATACATTAATTACAAACTCAACTGAATAATCTCAAAATCAGATTCAGCAGAAAGCTAAACTAAACTAGCATTGGTTATCTATCCATAAGACAAGTACATTTTGAGAAGTGATAAATGATAGTTTTGAATCACTTGCTTATTCAAACCTCAGGAGTTTTGCAAAGACTACTTGAAATTAGACCTATTGTCCAGGCATGTCGTCCAAAGGTCTTTTTTTAAAACGCAGTATATGTGCAAATCCTATTTTCTGCAGCAGCCATTGGTACCTCAAAAACAACTCTAAAAGAAGTGTTCAGATAGTGTTTCCAGCGGGCTACAACTCTGCTCCTGGGTCTTGCATATTGAAGACCCATATTGTATACAACCCTATACATGTATATTTAGAAGCAAGTCACGCAGGATTCATTAGGACTTTTTTCAGATAAATTTGATTAGGAATGCAACCTATAGAAGAAAGTTTACACTTATTTATAGAAACAGGAGCATAAGACAGCATTTATACTCTTTTCCTGAGTTCCCATCTTGTTCCTCAAAATCTTCCTGATTTGCACGATGGTGGATTCACAAATCCTTTGAAAATACTTTGACATCAGGAACCTTCTGCTTCTGGAAGTGGGGGATACCTCTTCTGATTGCTCCTCCTCTTGCAACTCTCTGTGCCCCCTCTCCTGAAAAGCTGTTTCATATACAAGACAGAAACTGTTTACATGAAAGCAACGAAGCTCACAATTGTCTCGCAGCCTCTGAAACTATTTCACAAAAGGCTGATACATAGGCACTTCACTCCGCTACATAAGCAAAAGATCAGGTTTTTGATCCTAGATGTTGAAATCTAAGATTTCAACAAAAGGGAAAATGGACTCCCTATTTGAACTAACATATTTTGCTTTGGTTTATATGTTGATCTATGATTCTCACTCTTGTTTCTCACTCCTTGGCATGGATCTTCGTTTATCTCCAATAGATGTCCATAACAGTTATAGCCGCAGTGATTATAGGGTTTATAGACAGTGCTAAATAATGGCTCAATATACACAATGGATATTCTAAATTTGCCTTTGGCCCAGATGGGGAATAGAGGTCTAAAGCTTAATCTGGAAACAGTGTATAAAAGAATATTATTTGCTCCCCATGCATGACCATGATTAGGATTGTAGCCTTTGTGAGAAATGTAAAAAGGAAAATATTTAACATACCTGTCTATCAAATACTGGATTAGCTAGTTATGGTTTCTTTTTAAAAGGAAAAATGCATTCACAGTTCTTTCAGGCAAGTTTGCACAAAATTACTCTCTATTATTTTGCACACATTTATTTAGAGTGGAAATGTATTTAAGTGATTTGTGGTCTAATTTCATATGATTCAGCAAATCAATTACCTGGATTTGCTTTTAAAAAACAAAACAACCTAAGATATTACCCAAGATATATATTTCTTTTCTGATGCTGATTTCCCCTGCGACACACTTGGTTTCCATCACCATCTTATTGTAGATGTGAGGCCCTGTTTGAAACTGCATTATATAGTTAGTGTAGATTCAGATGCCATCCCCACTGACCATTTAATGCAGTTTGAATTGTATTATATGACCAGTGTAGGCTTACATAATTCAGTTCAATGTAGTCAGTGCACTATATGAGGCTGGCTGTACAATGCCATATAATCCAGTTTCTGAATCCAGATTGTCCGGCAAAAGTCTGCCCATGCGAAGCAAGTGGACATAGCACTAAATGAAACATGCAGAATAATCACAGGATGCCTTAAACCTACACCTGTTGATAAACTCTACAAGTTAGCTGGCATTGCCCCTCCTGACGTGCGACGGGAAGTTGCTGCTAACTGTGAGAGAAATAAGGTCGAACATTGTGAAAGCCACCCACTGCATGACTATCAGCCTCCTCCCACCAGACTCAAATCAAGGAAGGGCTTCATGAGAACCACCACTCCTCTTGATGTTCCTCCAGCAGCAGCAAGGGTGTCCCTCTGGGCAGCTAAACCTGGCAATTCCAACTGGATGGCCCCCCATGAGGGTCTTCCTCCAGGGGCAAACCAAGAATGGGCAACTTGGAAGTCCCTGAACAGACACAGAAGCGGAGTGGGCAGATATAAAGACAACTTGGCGAGGTGGCATTACCTGGAGGAATCCTCCACCTCGTGTGACTGTGGAGCAGAACAAACAACTCCGCATATGTATGCTTGCCCACAATGTCCTACCTCATGTACAGAGGAGGAGTTGCTTAAAGCTACAGACAATGCAGTTGCTGTTGCCCGCTTTTGGTCTAAAACTATTTAGTTGTTTTGTGATTTCCTCTATTTTTTTCATCATTTTTAAAATGTATTTGTTATGCAATGCTTTTGACACGAAATTAAAAAATCTGGATTCAGCAATAGTGTGACATATTCTATATATATGGGTTCAGTTACTATTTTATTTGTGCTCTTGGAACAATCTGAATCTCCAGAATACCTGTCAAAGACATAGCATCGTAAAGTGCATGGTTTCAGAAATGATGCACAGCATGCATGGCAATAGTCTGATCTGCTTTCTCGGGAAACGGGTGCTGTCAACACACCAGGCTAAATAAAAAGCTTAGTAAAATTGCATCTGGCAAAGCTACATCTTAATGACAGGAACATAATACTGCATTTTAAAGTATTTCCTGCTGAAATTGTACACATTAACAAAAATCACAATAAACTCATTATCACTGGTTATAATAAAATCTAGATTGTTGCTAGAGTTTTCCTTAGGAATAGAGAAGTTGATCTAATGTAATACCCTAGGCTTCATCTATCCAGCAGAGGGTGCAAAATGTTTTTTAAATGCTATAAACGTGATTACTACAGGTTATTTAACACAACAGTATCAATTCAAGTTTATGGTTCTTTGGAATGAGCACGGAAGGCTGGAAAAGCAGACTCATCAATCACTCCTTAATTTTGTGTGTGCGCCAAATGCAACTCTGTAAAATATTCATATGTAAAGCATGCTGTGTTAAGCTTTAGACATCATTGATTTCATTTTGATCTCAAGGGAAAATAGTGTGTGATGCTTGTAATCACCCTTGGAATATTCAGTTGGTTTTCTAAAATGTAGGTGAAATGATTTTGCTATTTATTTTTCAAGCTGGATTAGAATTCTGTAATATATTTTTTTCTTCGTGTACTCTGTGAATGCACACTAATGGAGAGGCTGCGCCTGCGCAGGTCCCAACGGAAACTCTTCCCAAGCTGAAGTTTAAATTTTGGCGGTAGCCATGCCCCTCCGTCCCCGGAGGGCATATAAGGCAGCCCTCGGCGTGTCCTCCTCAGTTCCTTTTTTTCCGCCGCAAGGTTCACTTCGGATTCTCATGTCTACGACTCGCTTCAAGCGCTGCACTCAGTGTGCCGCTAAAATTCCTGACTCCGACGGCCACGCCAAGTGCCTCTACTGCCTTGGAGAAGCACATGTCGTCGGTACCTGCCGTTTCTGCCTGGCCCTAACGGCCCAGGCTCGCAAAAATAGAGCCGCGAGGCTTAGAGCGGCGCTCTACGAAAAATCGCTCGCTCCTGAACCCGCTCCGTCGACTTCGGGCACGAAGTCGCCGCTTAACCCGGAACCGATGTCGTCTTCAGCGGCTAAAGCCCCTTCGGTCTCGTCTAAGGCGTCCAGAGCCTCCAGGTCGTCCAAGGCCGCTAAACCACCGTGCACTCTCACCACGGCCACGGTGTCGACACGTTCTGGTCGGGTCGGTCCTTCCTCGACGTCGAGCTCGGTAGCTTCCGTTTCCTCGGCTCGATCCCAGCTCGGGGCTCCTCCATCGACCTCCGCGATGAAGATCGCCTTTAAAAGGGCTCATGAGGAAGCTCGTCGGACCCAATCCGACTCAGCAATGATCCCTCCCACACCGGGTAAATCCCTGAGGGTTCCAGCAAAACAACCGCTCGCTAAGAAGAGGGCAACCCAGCGCTCTTCCTCTTCTGCCTCCTCCAAGATGGATGCCCCTTCTTCGGCAACTTCTTCTAGAAGGTCTTCTCCGATCGCTCCCGCTCAGCGACCTCGCCAGCCTTCTCCTCACCAACTCTCGGACGGCGAGTTGCAGGACTCACCCCACCAGAATCCGGGCGATCAATTTCTATCTCATCGTCCCCAGCCCCTTGAGGGGACTGGGGAGGAGATGACAATACAGT
This sequence comes from Anolis carolinensis, assembly GCF_035594765.1. Classification (NCBI taxonomy): domain Eukaryota; kingdom Metazoa; phylum Chordata; class Lepidosauria; order Squamata; family Anolidae; genus Anolis; species Anolis carolinensis. Next base: position 78,155,190 of record NC_085841.1, read on the forward strand.
CTCTGGTGGCGGCACCGCCTCAAGAGCAGGAGCTATCTGCGGCCGAGTTTGTTTGGAGGCCGAAGCCTGGACCGCTCGAGCCAGGCGAGTGGTTTGTCTACCCCGTTCCGGTGTCGAGGTCGGGGGAAAGAGCTGCTGACGAGATGAACGATGAGAAGCAGCAGGTCGAGGAGATGGGACCCTGACCACTGTCTGAGTGGAGACTCAGACAGTGGTCAGGGTCCCATCTCCTCGACCTGCTGCTTCTCATCGTTCATCTCGTCAGCAGCTCTTTCCCCCGACCTCGACACCGGAACGGGGTAGACAAACCACTCGCCTGGCTCGAGCGGTCCAGGCTTCGGCCTCCAAACAAACTCGGCCGCAGATAGCTCCTGCTCTTGAGGCGGTGCCGCCACCAGAGACTGTATTGTCATCTCCTCCCCAGTCCCCTCAAGGGGCTGGGGACGATGAGATAGAAATTGATCGCCCGGATTCTGCTCTCTCGGCCTCGGTGGTATCCTTAGGCCTCGATCTCTCTCCTCCCCATGATGCCTATGAGGTGGATCCTCCTTCGCCTACCGACAACATTCGGGCTTTCTCCGAGCAAATGATTAGAATGGCTGATGCCCTGGGTTTAGAAATTAAACAGACTTCCAAAGCAGTAACTGACCCGGTTTTCAAACGGGTCCAAGCCCAGGCCCCTCCGGCCACGCTGTTGCCGTTCTTACCCTATCTCCTCGATGTTATCCAATCTTCGTGGAAAACCCCCTCCTCGATCCCTCCTACCTCGAAGAGAATCGAGTCCTGGTATCGTACGGATGACGACACCTTAGAATGGCTTAAACACCACCCCGACCCGAATTCCATGGTCGTGAAGGCCTCTCAGTCCTCCGGTCGTGAATCCACTACCCCTGCAGACAGAGAGGGTAAAAGGTTCGACGCGGTCGGCAGAAAGCTCTACTCCGGAGCCCTTCTACTTTGTAGAATGGCGAACTATGGGGCCTGTATGGGGGCATACCAGCAGATCCTCTGGGAAAAAGCTCAGCCCTTCTTCGCGAAGTTGTCCGACGAAGACCGGTCGGTCATGTCCACCCTCCAGCAAGAGGCCGATTCCTTAGCGCATCATCAAATCCAGATGGCTAAGCATACTGGCGACACGGCCGGCAAGATGATCGCCCACGCCATTGCCATTCGCCGCCACGCCTGGCTGAGATCTTCCGGTTTATCTTCTTCTTCGAGGCAGGTCATCGAGGACCTCCCCTTCGACGCCATGGGCCTCTTTAATGCTGGCACCGATGACAAGCTTAAAACCAACCATGACTTTAAAGTTCTGGCCACTAAATGCGGCGATCAACCCCAGGCTCACCGCACCAAGTGGTTTCCTCAACGCTTTCGACGCTTCCCGCCTCCTTCTTACCGCCAGCAATCTTTCAGACGTCCCTCGGTATCGAACAACCAAAATCGCCAACAGCCCCGTCGGGCCGCACAACCTCAGAGACAACGCGGCCGGGTCACCCCCACCGCTGGTCAACCTATCCGGCGTTCCTGACGCCATCTCTCCTTCCAGAGACTCTTTCTCCGGTACCGATGTCGTTCTCACTCCTCCACCAAATCAACCTCATGGTCTCTTTATAGACCGCCTGGCTCCTTTCTTTCACCGATGGAAATCTATTACTTCAGATGCCTGGGTTCTAAAAATTGTCCAAGAAGGCTATGCCTTAGAATTCGAGGAACTCCCTCCCACCGGTCAGGTCCTTCTCTCCAACCCCTCTCAAGAAATTCTCGCAGAGGTCGACACCCTCCTCGCAAAAGGGGCTATTCGGCCTTCTCCATCGGCACAGGACCCTCGAAGCTTCTTCTCCAGGTACTTTACGGTCCCGAAGAGGGGTGGGGGCCTCCGCCCAATTCTGGACTTACGCATGCTCAATGTCTTCATATGCCCAACCAAGTTCAGGATGGTCTCCATCGCCTCCATCCTCCCGATGCTTCACCGCGGAGACTACTTCGTGTCTATAGACCTCCGAGACGCCTATTTCCACGTGGCGATTCGAGAAAACCACAGGCGCTTCCTCCACAGACTCATCCAATTTCGGCTGGGGAGCCCACATGAAGGGCCTCACTGTTCGAGGCCTCTGGTCTCCCTCCGAAAAGGCCAATCACATAAACTTTCTCGAACTCCTTGCTATCTTCAAGGCTCTGAAAGCCTTCTCCCGCCTGATCTCCCAAAGATCTGTCCTCGTACAGTCAGACAACACAGTAGCAGTATTCTACATCAACAAGCAGGGCGGCACGGGCTCAAGGAAGCTGATGCTTCTCTCCTCCCAGCTGTGGCATTGGTGCATAGCCCGCAACATCCAAATCTCGGCGATTCACCTTCCCGGGATCCAAAACAACTTGGCAGACGCCCTCAGCAGAATGACGACTTCCTCCCACGAGTGGATGCTCGACCCCGAGACTCTTCTTTCTCTCTTTCTCAAATGGGGTTTCCCCACCCTAGACCTCTTTGCTTCTCCCCAGAACGCTCAGCTGCCTCGGTACGGGGCAAGACTTCTCCCGTCCTCCTCTCCAGGCTGCCTGGGAGACGCCTTCCTTCTAGACTGGTCGGCGGAACCGATCTATCTCTTTCCGCCCTTTCCTCTGATACCGAAGGTCCTCCAGAAGCTCCGGTCGGTACCGATGTCGGCGATCCTGATAGCGCCAGCCTGGCCTCGTCAACCGTGGTTCCCGGCTCTTCTTCGTCTTTCCAAGGCGACCTTCTTCACTCTGCCTCTTCTACCACACCTCTTATCCAGAGAGAACGGCCAGATTCTGCACCCGGATCTCCCCTCTCTACATCTCACTGCTTGGAGGATTCTCGCCTGACCTCCCTCCCGCAGAACTTACAAGAGGTCCTCCGCGCAGCTCACAAGCCGGCTACAACCAGGGCCTACACTTATAAAGTCTCTCGCTTTCGTTCCTTTCTTCGCTCCCGAGGAATCACTGCTTTCCCAACCTCGGTACCGATTGTGCTGGACTTCCTTATGTCTCTAGCAGAGCAAAAACTTTCTCTTGCCTCTATGAAATCTTACCTGGCTGCTCTATCCTGGTGCTTTCAACAACATGGTAGACCATCATTGTTCTCCGACCACCTCGTCAAGACCTTCTTGAAAGGATACAACAACATCTGCCCACCGGCCCAACCTCCTACCCCAGGATGGAACCTCGAGCTTGTCCTTTCCCAGCTCACTGCTTCTCCTTTCGAACCCTTGGCCTCGACCGACCTACGTCTCCTTTCCTGGAAAGTTGCCTTCTTGGTGGCCATAACCTCAGCGCGCAGACCCTCGGAGCTGGCGGCCCTTCGGGTTGATGAACCCTACCTCCGTTTTCATCACGACCGCGCCGTTCTCCGTCCGGACATCACCTTCCTCCCCAAGGTGGTCTCGGCCTTTCACCTTAACCAGGACATTGTCCTTCCCGCCTTCTTCCCGGACCCCTCGTCTTCCCTTGAGCGGAGACTGCACCTCCTTGATGTGCGTAGAGCACTTCTTTTCTACCGGGACCGTACTAAGGACATTCGTAAGACCCCAAAACTTTTTGTGGCCCATGCCCCAGATAAACTGGGCAATCCTATTTCTTCTCAAAGACTCTCACACTGGATTGCTCAGGCCATTGAACTGGCCTATGAACTAGCCAAACGGCCTCCCCCCCCGTCGGTTCGCCCGCGTTCGACAAGAGGTCTCTCCACGTCGACTGCCTTTCTAAGGGGCATTCCACTGGACTCTATTTGCAGAGCAGCAATCTGGTCCAACCCCCTTACATTTGTGTCTCACTATAGGGTAGACCAAAGGACTTTAAAGGACTCAGCCTTTGCTAGAGCAGTTTTATCCTCATGCTTGTCCTAAACCTTCTGCTCTTATGACTTCTCTATAGCTACCCCTTCTTCTCAAGTGCCTCTCTTCATTGTTTTTTCTCCTGTTCACTACATGTTTGCACTGTTCTCTGACAATTTGTGCCTTATTGTTACTACCTTCTCCCTTGGAGAATGATGTTCCTGCCTACACATGTGCTCTTACAAGGGTTATATCATGCCTTACCGGTCTGTTCTCGGTACTTGGTGTGTATTGATGCAATACCTTATTGGGTCCTCGGACCATGGTTTTTCAGGTTTTTTCATATTTTTCATGTCTAATAAACATATGTTTGGACAGTTTCTCGTTGTCAGGGTTTGCTTAGCCCGCCTCCGAGACTTAAGCTTGCTAGTCTCCATTAGTGTGCATTCACAGAGTACACGAAGAAAAAGGACAGGTTGCTTACCTGTAACCATGTTTCTTCGAGTGTACTCTGTGAATTCACACAAGCCCGCCCTTCCTTCCCCTCTGGCAAACCCTCTTCCTTTCTCGTTGCCTTAGCGGCGTAGGAACTGAGGAGGACACGCCGAGGGCTGCCTTATATGCCCTCCGGGGACGGAGGGGCGTGGCTACCGCCAAAATTTAAACTTCAGCTTGGGAAGAGTTTCCGTTGGGACCTGCGCAGGCGCAGCCTCTCCATTAGTGTGAATTCACAGAGTACACTCGAAGAAACATGGTTACAGGTAAGCAACCTGTCCGTATCAAAAGACTCTTTCTTCTCTCTCAGGTGACTGAATATGGACAGGTTGCTTACCTGTAACCGTGTTTCTTCGAGTGTACTCTGTGAATTCACACTAATGGAGAGGCTGCGCCTGCGCAGGTTCCAACGGAAACTCTTCCCAAGCTGAAGTTTAAATTTTGGCGGTAGCCACGCCCCTCCGTCCCCGGAGGGCATATAAGGCAGCCCTCGGCGCCTGCTCTCCAGTTCCTACGCCGCTAAGGCAACGAGGAAGGAAGAGGGTTTGCCAGAGGGGAAGGAAGGGCGGGCTTGTGTGAATTCACAGAGTACACTCGAAGAAACACGGTTACAGGTAAGCAACCTGTCCTTTTTCTTCGTGTACTCTGTGAATGCACACTAATGGAGACTAGCACGCTTAGGTCTCGGAGGCGGGCCAAAGCAAACCCTGACCACGAGATAATGTCCAAACATATGTTTATTAAACACCAATAACATAGCCCGAAGGGCCCATTGAAGTATCGCATAAGCACGCACATAACACCGAGAGCAACTCGGTGAGACACGATATAAACAATTTAAGAAACCATGTGCAAGTATGGTGCATCATTCCCCAAAGGAGGAAGGCAATAGCAAATAAGGCACAATTGTCCAAGAGAACAGTGCAAACGTGAACTGAGCAGGAGACAACAAGATGGACACATGAAAAAACATCCATAGAGGGGGAGTACATGAAGAAGAGACTTTCAGGACAAACAGGATGATAAAACTGACCTAGCAAAGGCGGAGTCCTTTAAGGTCTTCTGGTCTACCCTGTAGTGAGACACAAACGTAAGGGGGTTGGACCAGATCGCTGCCCTACAAATAGAGTCTAGGGGGATGCCCCTTAGAAAGGCAGTCGACGTGGAGAGGCCTCTCGTCGAACGCGGGCGAACTGACGGAGGGGGTGGACGCTTGGCCAGTTCGTAGGCCAGTTCAATAGCCTGAGCAATCCAATGAGACAGTCTTTGTGAAGAAACAGGATTGCCCAGTTTATCTGGAGCGTGGGCCACAAAAAGTTTTGGAGTCTTTCGAATGTCTTTAGTACGGTCCCGATAGAAGAGGAGTGCCCTACACACGTCGAGGAGGTGCAGTCTCCGTTCGAGGGGAGACGAGGGGTTTGGAAAAAAGGCGGGCAGGACAATGTCCTGGTTAAGGTGAAAGGCTGAGACCACCTTGGGGAGGAAGGTGATGTCCGGGCGGAGAACGGCACGGTCATGATGAAAGCGGAGGTAAGGTTCATCAACCCTAAGGGCCGCCAGTTCGGAAGGTCTGCGCGCCGAAGTTATGGCCACCAGGAAGGCAACTTTCCACGAAAGTAGACGTAGGTCGGTCGAAGCCAAAGGTTCGAAAGGGGAGGCAGTGAGCTGGGAAAGCACGAGTTCGAGGTTCCATCCCGGCGTAGGAGGCTGAGACGGCGGGCAGATATTATTGTAACCCTTTAAGAAGGTTTTGACAAGGTGATCAGAGAATAGAGATGGTCTACCATGTTGCTGGAAACACCAGGATAGAGCGGCCAAGTAAGATTTCATAGAAGCAAGAGAAAGCTTTTGGTCTGCAAGAGACATAAGAAAGTCCAGCACTATCGGTATCGAGGTTGGGAAGGCAGCAATTCCACGGGAACGAAGAAAAGAGCGGAAGCGAGAGACTTTATAAGTGTATGATCTGGTTGTAGCCGGCTTGTGAGCTGCGCGGAGGACCTCCTGCAGGTTCTGCGGGAGGGAGGTCAGGCGAGAATTCTCCAAGCAGTGAGATGTAGAGAGGGGAGATCCGGGTGCAGGATCTGGCCGTTCTCTCTGGACAAGAGGTGTGGCAGGAGAGGCAGAGTGAAGAAGGTCGCTCTGGAGAGATGAAGAAGAGCCGGGAACCAAGGTTGGCGAGGCCAGGCTGGGGCTATCAGGATCGCCGACGTCGGTATCGACCGGAGTTTCTGCAGAACCTTTGGAATGAGAGGAAAGGGCGGAAAGAGGTAGATCGGTTCTGATGACCAGTCCAGAAGGAAGGCGTCTCCCAGGCAGCCTGGAAAGGAGGACGGGGGAAGTCTTGCCCCGTACCGAGGCAACTGTGCGTTCTGGGGAGAAGCGAAGAGGTCCAGAGTGGGAAAACCCCATTTGTGAAAGAGAGAAAGAAGAGTCTCGGGATCGAGCATCCACTCGTGGGAGGAGGTCGTCATCCTGCTGAGGGCATCTGCTAAATTGTTTTGGATCCCGGGAAGGTGAATCGCCGAGACTTGGATGTTGCGGGCTATGCACCAGTACCACAGCTGGGAGGAGAGAAGCATCAGCTTCCTTGAACCCGTGCCGCCCTGCTTGTTGATGTAGAAGACTGCTACTGTGTTGTCTGATTGGACGAGGACAGACTTTTGGGAGATCAGGCGGGAGAAGGCTTTCAGAGCCTTGAAGATGGCAAGGAGTTCCAGAAAGTTTATGTGATTGGCCTTCTCGGAAGGAGACCAGAGACCTTGAACAGTGAGACCGCTCGTGTGGGCTCCCCAGCCGAAATTGGATGAGTCCGTGGTTATGGTGGTCGAGGGAGGAATCGGGTGGAACGGAAGACCCTTGCAGACGTTGGAGAGGGACTTCCACCAATGAAGCGACCGACGAACGTGGAGCGGGACGGAGAGAAACCTCGAGTTGAGGTGGCGAAATGGCTTGAAAACGTCTATAAACCATCTCTGCAGAGTCCGGAGATGGAGCCTGGCAAACGGGGTCGTGAGGACTGTGGAGGCCATGTGGCCCAGTAATACTTGGATGGACCGAGCCCGAACCCTCCGATGGGTCTCGCAAAAAGTAATTTGTTGGCGAAGGGCTAGAAACCTGTCGAGCGGGAGAGAGACAGTCTGAGAGATTGAGTCGAACAGGGCGCCGATGAAGCGGATTTTGTTCGACGGAGTGAGGTGAGATTTGTCGGGGTTTAGCTGGAGACCAAGAGATTCTAGAAGAGAGAGGGTGTAGTCGACGTGACGTCGGAGGAGGGCAGGGTCGGATTCGACCAGAAGCCAGTCGTCTAGATAAGGGAAGACTGTGATCCCCTGGAGCCGGAGGTGGGCAGCCACGACAGCGACGACCTTGGTAAAGACCCTTGGGGCCGTAACGAGGCCAAAGGGTAAAACGGTGAACTGGTAGGTTTGGTCGAGAACTTTGAAACAGAGGAAGCGCCTGTGGGTTTCTCGAATCGCTACGTGGAAATAAGCGTCTCGTAGGTCTATAGACACGAAGTAGTCCCCGCGTTGAAGCATCGGGAGGATGGAGGCGATGGACACCATCCTGAACTTGGTCGGACGTATGAAGGTATTGAGCATACGTAAGTCCAGAATGGGGCGGAGGCCCCCGCCCCTCTTCGGGACCGTGAAGTATCTGGAGAAGAAGCTTTGAGGGTCCTGTACCGATGGAGAAGGCCGAATAGCCCCTTTGGCGAGGAGGGTGTCGATTTCGGCAAGAATTTCCCGAGAAGGGTTGGAGAGAAGAACCTGTCCCGTGGGCGGGAGCTCCTCGAACTCTAAGGCATAGCCTTCTTGGACAATTTTGAGAACCCAGGCATCTGAAGTGATAGATTTCCACCGGTGAAAGAAGGGAGCCAGGCGGTCTAAAAAGAGACCGTGAGGTTGATTTGGTAGAGGAGAGGGGTGCAGAGGAATGAGAACTGCATCGATACCGTAGAAAGAGTCCCGGGAGAGAGAGATGGCGTCAGGTACGCCGATGAGGCTGACCAGTGGTGGGGGTGGTTCGGCCGCGTTGTCTTTGCGGCTGAGCAGTGCGGCGAGGTTGTTGGCGGTTCTGGTTGTTCGATACCGAGGGACGCCTGAAGGATTGATGGCGGTAAGAAGGAGGCGGGAAACGCCGAAAACGCTGAGGAAACCACTTGGTGCGGTGTGTTTGGGGCTGGTCACCACACTTAGTGGCCAGAACTTTAAAATCATGGTTGGTTTTAAGCTTGTCGTCAGTGCCGGAATTAAAGAGACCCACGGCGTTGAAGGGGAGGTCCTCGATGACTTGTCTGGAGGAGGAAGACAAACCGGACGACCTCAGCCAGGCGTGGCGACGAATAGCAATGGCGTGGGCGATCATCTTGCCGGCCGTGTCGCCTGTATGCTTAGCCATCTGAATTTGATGATGTGCTAACGAGTCAGCTTCTTGCTGGAGGGTGGACATAACCGACCGGTCTTCGTCAGACAACTTAGAGAAGAAGGGCTGTGCTTTTTCCCAAAGGATCTGCTGGTATGCACCCATACAGGCCCCATAGTTCGCCATTCTACAAAGTAGAAGGGCCCCGGAATAGAGCTTCCAACCGACCGCATCAAATCTCTTGCCCTCCCTATCTGCAGGGGTAGTGGATTCACGACCGGAAGTTTGAGAAGCTTTAACGACCATGGAATTTGGGTCGGGATGGTGTTTAAGCCATTCTAGGGTGTCGTCATCCGTACGATACCATGATTCGATTCTCTTTGAGGTAGGAGGAATCGAGGAAGGAGTCTTCCAGGATGATTGGATAACATCCAGAAGGTAAGGCAAAAACGGTAACAGCGTGGCTGGAGGGGCTTGGGCTTGGACCCGTTTGAAAACCGGGTCAGACACCGCCTGTCACGACCCAGGCTGCAGAGCACCAATAACCATACACAGAGGCCAGAATCTATCTAATATCTTTATTGAAGGAATATATAAAGTTAATAAAAACAAGTGTAGAAAATAGTCCAGAATTAGACCTTTCAGGAAAGGTCAGAATTAGTCCAAAAAAGCAATGTCAAATAAGAAATATTAAGGTCCAAAGTTGTAATCCAATAACCGAAACACTCACTTTGCCAAGCAAAGTGAGGGGAGATGACAAGGTCCTTTAGTCCATGAAACTTGAGCGTGGCTAGGAAATAACTTGATACTTGAAACAAGGCTTGAACGTGGAACAAGGTAACTAAGAACAAGAACAAGGTCCGTGGAATAACTTGGTAAAATCCGTGAAACAAGGCAAGGATTGATCCTGGGAAACAAGGCAAGGTCCGTAGATAAACAAAGGCTGGGAAGCAAGGCGAAGGCTGGATAGCAAGGCAAGGCTTGAGCAGGAACGAGGCTTGAATCGGAGCACGCTGTCCAGACACAACTCGCTCCGTAGGCTGACGAATTGACTCCGCGAAGTTACTACGCGGGCAAAACACCTAAATAGAGTCTAACTTTCCCGCCGAAGCAGTTCTCTGGGAAACAGAACCGAAAGCTAAACTCTGAGACCAGATGTGAGACTCCCCAAAGATTCTCACGAGAAGCAGTCTTAATTGGCCACATTCTTAGCTGCAATCCTCGCACTCCTGCGCGAAGCTGATTCCAAACTTCTCTGTTGTTTACAAAACTCCCGGCGCAAGAACACGGGAGAAGTAGACTCTGGGCTTGTTTGACATACTTCTGGGAGACAACTTTCCTGCAGGTGCAAGGTTCCCAGATCTGCCTGGGAAAGATCTGGCTGAGAGGAATCCAGTTCAGACTGGGAAGGTAAAAAACCCAAGTTTTCATCTTCATCAGAAATTACAATGTCCTGAGCAGGACTACAAGGCCCATGGGTCATCACACTATCCCCCTCCTCAAGGCCCCTCCCAAACTGGGGCCCTCTCCCCAAGGCGCGAGGTCGCGGTTTGGTGGGATAGGTCTGATGAAAGCGACGGGTTAGATCAGGAGCATGGACTGTGGAGGCGTCTTCCCAAGAGCGTTCCTCAGGGCCAAAACCCACCCAGTCAATGAGATATTGTAGGCGGCGGCGGTGAAAGCGAGAATCCAAAATGTCCTCAACCTCGAACTCCTCCTCCCCATCCATCAAAACAGGAGGGGGGGCCGGTTGGTCTGTATCAGGTCGCACACCATCCGCCGGAAGGAGCAGGGAACGGTGAAACACTGGGTGAATGCGCATTGAACGCGGAAGTTGGAGTTTGAAAGTCACGGGGTTTAATTGCGCCACCACTGGATAGGGGCCAATGAAACGGGCATCTAACTTCCGGCAAGGGCGGTGGGAGGGCAAAAAGCGAGTGGACAGGAAAACCCGATCTCCTACCTTGATTTCGGGGCCCGGCTGGCGATGTTTGTCAGCGTGGCGTTTATAGTCCTCCTTGGCTTGGTCCAGTTGCTGGAGCAAAAGTTGTTGCACCGCTGTGAGTTCCTGCAGCCAATCCTCTGCTGCGGGAACTTCTGAAGTTTCAATGACAGGGGGGAAGAAACGTGGATGGAAGCCGTAGTTTGCAAAGAACGGCGTTTCTTTTGTAGAAGCTTGAACTCCATTGTTGTAGGCAAACTCAGACAGTGGTAACAGAGAAGCCCAATTGTCCTGTTGATAGTTTACATAACAGCAAAGATACTGCTCCAAAGTGGCATTGGTGCGCTCCGTTTGCCCATCTGTTTGGGGATGATGAGCTGAAGATAAGCGAGAGTCTATGCCCAATAGTTTTTGTAGTGCCTTCCAAAAACGAGAGGTGAATTGAGATCCACGGTCTGTGACTAAACTCTTGGGCAATCCATGTAGTCTGAAAACATGTTGAAGAAATAGATCCGCAGTTTCTTTGGCCGTGGGGAGGCCTTCGCAGGGAATGAAATGGGCTAACTTGGTGAAAAGGTCCACCACCACTAGGATCGTGGTGAATCCACAGGAAGGTGGTAGGTCAGTGATGAAATCCGCGGAAATTATTTCCCATGGGCGAGATGGGGTAGGAAGGGGGTGTAAAAGCCCTGAGGGCTTCTCCCTTCGTATCTTGGAGCGCTGGCATACAGGGCAGGTGTTGACATATTTTTCCACATCCTTGCGGATCTTGGGCCACCAAAAATCCCTTAGGATCAAATGCATAGTTTTAAATAGTCCGAAGTGTCCTGCTGGTTTGCAGTCATGACACAGACGAAGCGCTTTTTCCCTGCCCGGTCCGGGTGGGATATAAACATGATTTCTATAGCAGAGCAGCCCATCTTTAAGCGAAAAGGGAAAATGCAGACCTTGGCGAAGTTGGTCCTGCGCCCAGGCATCTGCTTGTTGACTAGCCCTGATTTCTTGAGCACAGATGGGTCCTGGAGTAGGGGAAGTTGAACCAATGGGAATGGATTTGGTGTTCCCCACCGTGAGCGTGGCAAAGTTCTCGGGTTGTAGCAGTTGGGATTCAAAGGTCTCCTTGCGTCCTGCAGCGTATTCCGGTTTACGTGACAGGGCGTCTGCTTGCTTGGTTTGGGCTGGGGTCACATAATGGATCTGGAAGTTGAAACGTTCAAAGAATAAAGCCCAACGTTGCTGCCTCTGATTTAGTTTGCGGGCAGTTCTTAGATGTTCTAGATTACGATGATCAGTGTGGACTTCAATGGGAAATTTGGCCCCTTCTAGCCAATGTCTCCAAGTTTCAAAGGCTGCCTTTATGGCCAGTAGTTCTTTTTCCCAAATGGTGTAATTTCTCTCTGGTGTGGTTAGTTGACGAGAGTAAAAGGCACAGGGATGGAGGTGATCTCCCACCGGTTGTAAGAGTACAGCCCCAATTGCCACATCAGAGGCGTCCGCTTGCACAACAAAAGGGGTTCCAGGATTTGGGTGCTGTAGAATTGGCTGGGAGGTGAATAGTTTCTTTAGTTGCTGGAACCCTTTCTCTGCTTGACCAGTCCAGCGGAAAGGCTGCTTTCCACGGATGCAGCTAGTGATGGGGTCGGACCAGCGGGCAAAATCTGGAATGAACTTGCGGTAATAGTTCGCGAACCCCAAGAAACGCTGCACCTCTTTCTTGTTAGTTGGCGCCCGCCATTCCAATACTGCTGAAACCTTGGCTGGATCCATGGAAAGCCCTAGAGGCGAGATGCGGTAACCAAGGAAATCTACCTCTTGTAGATCAAAGGCGCATTTTTCCAGCTTGGCATAAAGTCCATGATCCCGCAATCGTTGTAACACCATTTTGACGTGGTTCTCATGTTCTGATTGTGATCTAGAAAACACCAAAAAATCGTCCAGGTAGATTATCAAGAACCTGTCTAGATAGTCCTGAAAAATGTCATTGACAAAATGCTGGAACGTTGCGGGAGCTCCGCATAAACCGAAATTCATAACTCGGGACTCGAATAATCCGAATTTGGTCTGGAAGGCGGTCTTCCACTCGTCCCCTTCCCTGATGCGAACTAAGTTGTAAGCCCCCCGAAGATCCAGCTTGGTGTAAACCTTGGCTCCTCGAAGCCGATCCAGTAGATCCGAGATTAAGGGCAGGGGATAGCTGTTCCGCTTGGTGATATTGTTCAATGCTCTGTAGTCCACCACCAAGCGTAGTTCCCCTGACTTCTTCTTCACAAACATCACTGGGGAGGCGGCTGGGGATTGAGAGGGTCTGATGAATCCCTTGCGAAGGTTTGTCTCTAGGAATTCCCTGAGAGCTTCTTGCTCTGGTTCAGTCAGGGAGTAGAGATGCCCTCGCGGAATCGGGGCCCCCTCCACCAAGTCAATGGCACAGTCATAAGGTCTATGTGGGGGTAATTTTTCGGCTTCTTTCTCATTGAATACATCCCAATACTCGGAGTACTTCTTTGGCAAGGTGATGATGGGCTCGGTGTCTGTGGCATGGCATACCTTGGCTACGAGGCAATGGTTTTGGCAGTACGGTGAAGCAAACTGCAGTTCTCTGTTGGACCAGGAGATGTTAGGGTCGTGGAGAGTCAGCCATGGAATTCCCAAAATCACAGGAAAATGGGGAACCTCGGTAACAAAGAAGGAAATCTCTTCCATATGTTCCCTTATCCACATCCTGGTGGGTTCCGACCACTGACTTACGGGGCCCGTCTTGAGGGGACGGCCGTCTATGGCTTGCACCACACGGGCATTCTTGAAATCATGATATTGTAATCCCAGAGAGTCGGCATACTCTCTATCGATGAAATTGTTGGTAGCTCCAGAGTCTATCATGGCGTGGATCATGACGGGTCCCCTTTTTGCTGACCATAATGTGACCACGAGAAGGAACAGGACCCCGGTTGGCGGCTCTTGGATGGATTTTTTGACCGGGTTGGCGAGCCTCTCTACACCCGGTCGTTGGCTTCCCCCGCCGGCTGTGTGCCAGTCGGCTCAGAGGCCTTCGTCTCCGTGGAGGACGCCGCCGCAAGACGGGCGGCAGGCTTCCCTTTGGCTGGGCACTCTCTGGCGAAGTGGCCCCCGTTCCCGCAGTACCAGCAGAGGTTTAAGCGTTGACGACGGGCCTTCTCGGCGGCATCTAGTCTGGGACGCACACTGCCCAACTGCATCGGCACCTCCTCGCCTCCTCTGGGGTATGGGGTTGGCGGTGGGGGTCTCCACACCGGACGTGGCTGAACGCTGGCGGGAGCGGGGGGTTTTGCCCCGGCTCTACTGCCCTGGCCTCGAACCCACTGTTTCCTGTTGGCAATCATGACTTCAGCCCGTAGACATTGATCAATGAGTGCCTCAAGGGTCTGGGGAGGATCCACCTTGGAGATTTCTTCCAGCATTTCAATGTTGAGACCCTCCCGGAATTGTCCCCTGAGGGCTACATCGTTCCAGCCGGTGTTGTGGGCCAGCACTCGGAACTCGGCTATATACTGAGACATAGGTCTGTCTCCTTGGAAAAGACGACGGAGTTTGTGACCGGCTGCCTCCAAATTGTCCTCGATTCCCCAAGTCTCCTTGAGGTGGTCCAAGAAGTGTTGTGCTGATCTTAGGTGTGGAGAGGTTTGGTCGAACAGTGCCGTCGCCCAGCTGGCCGCTGGCCCGTCTAGAAGACTGTAAACCCATGCCACTTTGATGTCTTCTTGGGGAAACTCGGCAGCACGGGCCTCTAGATAAGCTTGACATTGGCGACGGAAGACATGAACCTTAGAAGCTTCTCCAGTAAACTTGGTTGGCAACGCCATGGCCGGGAGACGAGCTCCGCGTTCCTTCAAACCCCTTATTTCTCCATCCTGTGCATTGAGCTTATCACGGATTCGGTCCACCTCTTCCTTGTCGATGGTGTAGGTAATCGGCTGGCCGCTCGGCCCAGGTACGACTCCGGTAGACATTCTGGCCGAGGTTAATTGGTGCTTAGGGTGGCGGAGTCAAACTGTCACGACCCAGGCTGCAGAGCACCAATAACCATACACAGAGGCCAGAATCTATCTAATATCTTTATTGAAGGAATATATAAAGTTAATAAAAACAAGTGTAGAAAATAGTCCAGAATTAGACCTTTCAGGAAAGGTCAGAATTAGTCCAAAAAAGCAATGTCAAATAAGAAATATTAAGGTCCAAAGTTGTAATCCAATAACCGAAACACTCACTTTGCCAAGCAAAGTGAGGGGAGATGACAAGGTCCTTTAGTCCATGAAACTTGAGCGTGGCTAGGAAATAACTTGATACTTGAAACAAGGCTTGAACGTGGAACAAGGTAACTAAGAACAAGAACAAGGTCCGTGGAATAACTTGGTAAAATCCGTGAAACAAGGCAAGGATTGATCCTGGGAAACAAGGCAAGGTCCGTAGATAAACAAAGGCTGGGAAGCAAGGCGAAGGCTGGATAGCAAGGCAAGGCTTGAGCAGGAACGAGGCTTGAATCGGAGCGCGCTGTCCAGACACAACTCGCTCCGTAGGCTGACGAATTGACTCCGCGAAGTTACTACGCGGGCAAAACACCTAAATAGAGTCTAACTTTCCCGCCGAAGCAGTTCTCTGGGAAACAGAACCGAAAGCTAAACTCTGAGACCAGATGTGAGACTCCCCAAAGATTCTCACGAGAAGCAGTCTTAATTGGCCACATTCTTAGCTGCAATCCTCGCACTCCTGCGCGAAGCTGATTCCAAACTTCTCTGTTGTTTACAAAACTCCCGGCGCAAGAACACGGGAGAAGTAGACTCTGGGCTTGTTTGACATACTTCTGGGAGACAACTTTCCTGCAGGTGCAAGGTTCCCAGATCTGCCTGGGAAAGATCTGGCTGAGAGGAATCCAGTTCAGACTGGGAAGGTAAAAAACCCAAGTTTTCATCTTCATCAGAAATTACAATGTCCTGAGCAGGACTACAAGGCCCATGGGTCATCACACCGCCTTGGAAGTTTGCTTGATTTCTAGTCCCAGGGCATCAGCCATTCTAATCATCTGTTCGGAAAAAGCCCGAATGTTGTCGGTAGGCGAGGGAGGGTCCACCTCATATGCATCATGAGGAGGAGAGAGATCAAGGCCTAGAGATACCACCGAGGCCGAGAGAGCGGAATCGGGGCGATCGATATCAATCTCATCGTCCTCAGCCCCTTGGGGGGACTGAGGGGGAGATGACAACACAGTCTCTGGTGGTGGCAAAGCCTCAAGAGCAGGAGCAATCTGTGGCCGAGTTTCTTTGGAGGCCGAGGCCTGGGCCGCTCGAGCCAGGCGGGTGGTTTGTCTACCCCGCTCCGGTGTCGAGGTCGGGGGAAAAAGCTGTTGTCGAGACGGACGATGTGAGGCAGCAGGTCGAGGAGATGGCACCCTGACCACTGTCTGGGTGGAGTGGTGGGGTGAGTCCTGCAACTCGCCATCAGAAAGTTGCCGAGGAGAAGGTTGACGAGGCCGCTGAGCGGGAGCGATCAGAGAGGATTTTCTAGAAGAAGTCGCCAAAGAAGGGGCGTCTATCTTGGAGGAAGCAGAGGAGGAAGAACATTGGGTCGCCCTCTTCTTTGCGAGTGGTTGTTTAGATGGAACCCTCAGGGATTTCCCCGGCGTCGGAGGGACCATTGCTGAGTCGGATTGGGTCCGACGAGCTTCTTCATGAGCCCTCTTAAAGGCGATCTTCATCGCAGAGGTCGACGGAGGGGACCCGAGATGAGATCGAACCGAGGACACGGAGGCCACCGAGCTCGACGTCGAGGAGGGACCGACCCGACCGGAACGTGTCGACATGGTGGCCGTGGTGAGTGTGCACGGCGGTTTGGCGGGCTTAGCTGTTTTGGAGGCCCTGGACGCCCTGGACGAGACCGAGGGAGCTTTAGCTGCCGGAGCCGACATCGATCTCGGGTTGAGCGACGGCTTCGCGCCCGATGTCGACGGAGCGGACTCAGGGGCAAGCGATTTTTCGTAGAGCGCCGCTCTAAGCCTCGCGGCTCTATTCTTCCTAGCCTGAGCCGTCAGGGCTAGGCAGAAACGGCAGGTACCGACGACATGTGCCTCCCCGAGGCAGAAGAGGCACTTGGCGTGGCCGTCGGAATCAGGAATCTTAGCGGCACACTGAGTGCAGCGTTTGAAGCGAGTCGTAGACATGAGAATCCGAAGTGAACCTTGCGGCGGAAAAAAAGGAACTGGAGAGCAGGCGCCGAGGGCTGCCTTATATGCCCTCCGGGGACGGAGGGGCGTGGCTACCGCCAAAATTTAAACTTCAGCTTGGGAAGAGTTTCCGTTGGAACCTGCGCAGGCGCAGCCTCTCCATTAGTGTGCATTCACAGAGTACACGAAGAAAAAACTTTTTTCTTCCATTCCAAAGGCAATTCTCCTAACTCCAAGATAGTAAGGGACTTCAGTCCCTTAACAGGTTTTGGCAACATTCTATCATAATTAAGTATGTAAAATGAGTGATGATGATGAGTGAATTCTGTTGGTTCAAGTTGTCTGCCTACATAATAATAGACCCACTGATTCGCCTTCTTATTGTCATTATTGTCATTTCTAGTACTTTAATGACTATGTCAATTACGTAACTACCTCCCCCCGATTTGACACATTCGCCCTTTGGCCTAGACTTGTGTTTTATATCTGTTTTTAATGCTTTTTCCTGCAATATTGTTTTTATGATGGTTTTACTGATATTGTTGATTTATTGTTGTAAATTTATGTGTTTTGATTTGTTTTTATATTGTGATGTTGGGCAAGGCCCCATGTGAGCCGCCCCGAGTCTCTACGGGGAGATGGGGCGGGATACAATAATAAAATTATTATTATTATTATTATTATAAAAGAACATTTGCTATTTTTTCATTCTATATCTCTACACAAGAAGAGACATCCAACTGAAAAAACAACAGCAAGATCTTTTAACCTGCATACAAGTGAAATGACTAAAGCAGTTTTTAATTTTTGTAATTGGAATATATTTTTTTTAATGAATGAATTTTGCATATAATTTTGTGAAAAACTGTTTTTTCCAATGAAGAAACATTCAATTTTGGAGAGTTTAAAATCCTGGCAAAAAAATCAATAGAAGATGTGTAAAATCCCTCTTAATCTCATCCACTGGGGATACAATTTTTGACATTTCTTATTTTGCATGCCATTCCATCACCTTTCTAGTAAAGCAGTCTTTGTATCTATCTTTGCCAATTAACTTGTTTACTCATCCCATTAACCATGTGATGCAATGGGAATAATATATTTGGTTTATTTATTTATTTAAATAGTAGCTTTCCTTTCTCTCAGCACAGCAATCACTCCCCCATAAATGAAAGATAAGATGCAACCAAAGCATTACAAAAAGATAAATCTATGAAAGACAGTCTCCCAAATGCTTGATTTATGTGACACCATTCTTTTCATGAAAAAGAAGATATACACAATCAAAACCCACATGCATACAGGTGAATGGATGGAATGAATAGTTCAAAAACCTATCTCATATGTGTGACACAAAAATGTGTGGATGTTTCTTCAATGAAGAAATGTTAACTGGGTAGAGGTAAAAATTTACTCAATTGGTAAAACTGTTACACCCCAAGGCTGCGTGAGCACTCGAAGACCAGACAGGAGCCAATATAAAATCTAATATCTTTATTAAAGCAAATATAAATCCAAATGAAAATAGTTAAAGAGTTTGAGGTGGAGATAGTTCTTTCTGAAAAGTCAAATGTGACCTCAGATGAGTAGAAGGAAAGGTCCGATATTATAATCTACAATAAGAGCTCATTAGCTCTTCCAAGCAATCAAGTCCAAGGCTGACAAAAGCAGAGTTCAATCCTCAAGTGATGCTTCTTAGCGATCAAGGCAATACGATGTCAAAGCAATCTTGAAACAGGAACAGGAAAATAACAACTGGAGTGAGAGTAGAGTCTATTCCAGAGTCGTGGTTCAACTCAACCCAACTGCAACTGGAACTGGAAGTACTTGGCTTGGAAACTGGAGACACCTTTCTCCAAAGAAGCAACGTTGACACCACAAAGATTCTACAGTGCAGAACGCTTTTAAGGATTCTAACTGAAACCCAAATAAGAAGAACAATACTCCCAAAAAGGTCCCATGGGAAACTTTAACCATTATCCCCTCGGGAGGCCAGACGTTGACTTCTGCGAAGATTTTGTTTGAAACTCCTCTCCCGACTCACAAATTCTCTCAGATTAAAACCTTCATTCTCAAGGGAAATGGGAACATCTGGCCCAGACAAGGAATCCTCCCTTCCAATTAACTGTTCCTCCTGGCTGATTTCTCCAGGCAGCTGGAGCTGCAAAGTGGTTTCCGAACTGGGTGAAAAGTCATAATAAGAGTCAGAGTTCAGCTCCTGATGAGGCTCCAAATCCAAGGCTGGCGGGGGTATAACAAAAACTGGGTGGTGTTGTCTACATTTCCCTATATGTTTAGAATACAAAATAAAAAGATCCCTTGCAGAAAACTTCTACAGTTGTCCCTCCACATTTGAGGGTTAAGAATTCATAGATTTAATTTCGGGATTGCAGTATTTACTGCACCCTTTGTTTCTGCCCTACACACAAGCAAAAAATGTTCTCTCTAAGCATCTGTAGGACCTGCAGTGCAATATTATCATCAACTTCTGTCAGAGGTTCACCACAGAATTATAATGGATGACCTAAATATGGAGAGACTTTTGTTATAGGAAATAACTTATTTGCATGTATAGAATGAGGTTACCCAACCTCATGTGTAAGTCAAGGGCAGGTTTGGGGGTCAAAATTATTGATTTTGATTTATCTGTGAATAAGTCGGGGGTCATTCCGAGGATGGGGGCCCTGGTGGCACAGTGTGTTAAAGCACTGAGCTGCTGAACTTGTGGACCAAAAGGTCCCAGGTTCAAATCCCGGGAGCAGAATGAGCACCCACTGTTAGCCCCATCTCCTGCCAACCTAGCAGTTCAAAAACATGCAAATGTGAGTAGATCAATAGGTACCGCTCCAGCAGAAAGGTAACGGCGCTCCATGCAGTCATGCTGGCCACATGACCTTGGAGGTGTCTATGGACAATGCCGGCTCTTCAGCTTAAAAATGGAGATGAGCACCAACCCCCAGAGTCGGTCATGACTGGACTTAACGTCAGGGGAAAACCTTTACCTTTACATTTTACCATTCCGAGGAGAAGGGAAAGCACTAATGCCACCAGCCAGATGCAGTGTCACTATAGAGTGAGTAGAAGGGATCCGTGCTTTTTTGTTTGTTTGCTCGCTCTTCCAGGATGGACCAAAATATTGCCTTCTGACACTCTATTCAAAGAAGGGGATCGTTCCTTTTTTTTGGTAAGAGTTAAGGTACAGTACTTTTGGTAAAAGTTAAGGTACAGTACTTACATTGACTTGTGGACAAATCAACCAAGGTGTTTTGGGTTGGCTTTTTGACTAATATCTCTAGACTCACACATGAGTAACTAGCATATGTTTCTTTTCCTATTTAAACTATTGTTTTTAATGCTCTGTATATCAGTAGATTCATATTTCTAGAGCTATTAATTCATAGGAAAGATTGCTGAAATGATTAAACACTACCTCTTTGTAATTTGTGTTTAGCCAATCAAGAATACACTTTGGCATGCTCTCCAGACTAAGGATGAGTAAACATATCACATACTTAAACAGGTGAGGTCACTAATCTACATCATACTGAACATAGACAATAAAGATAACAATTCTCACCACATTTACTATGTAAGGTATTCAGCAAAGCTTTAATGAAACTAATGTAACCAGCAGAGCTTTAAAATATTAGCATAAAAGCTAATACATCGATGCTTAATTGAGAAATAATAGTTAATTAAACAATGAACTAATGTAAAGCCATTAAGAGAAAAATAAGAAAATAATTGGTGGTGTTAAATCATTCTTTATGCCTTTGTGCACGTTTCTCATTTTAGAAATACATTAAAATTGCTAAAATATCCACTAACAATCAATCTCCCAAAGTAATAAATTAAATGAATGGAGAAGTACTGGAATAACAACAGCAGAAACATTTTTGCTTTTTAATGAGTGAAGTAGTAAAATTTAAAATTGCTTCTGAGAATTCAAATGAATTGGGAGTTAATAAATTAATTGCTAAGTTATCATTTCCAAGCTCTGATAATCAATCAGATTTCAAATAGTCAAACTACAGTATTTTCAGACTTATAGGTCCCTGTGCTGTGTTGAATTTTCTGACTGGAAATTCCACTAAAATAAATCGTTGTTGAAATATAGCGCCAGACTAGTAAAATTAAGCAGATCTGAATCTTGTTTCATTACTGAACGTATTAGGCACATGTCCTTAATTTGTAACCTTTTTATCATTGCTAAAATGCAGACATTATTTTCCAAGACTTCCATAAATTCTGCAATAACAGAAGGCATAATCAAATCTGTTCATCTATAGCTGAGATGCTTGTCAGAATGTTTAAATAACTGTAATTACAAATGCAGTGCAGGTTACCTTTTCAAGTCTTACAAAAAAACTTGGTAACAAAGGAAATGAAAAAGAAACTCCAAAAAAGATTTTCCCAGTCTTAAATTTTACTTAAAAGATACTTCCTTCCTCATATTCCATGGAATAGCTTTTGGCATACTATTTGGAAAGTTTTTAACAGCTAATCTGAATCCAAGTTTTCACCCATTACAGACTGTAATGTAAATACAGAAAAGTCTTGTGTCAATAGAATAATGTTACGGATTGTCTTTTCACCACTTATTTTACATTAATTTAAACATTTGCCATTAAGCAGTTTTCTATACAACTTGTCAGGAGAGACTGGTGTTAAATCAGTGTTTCTCAAATTGTGCTCCTCCAGGTGTTTTGGACCTCAACTCTCAGAAATCCCAGCCAGTTTAACAGCTGTTAGGAATTGTGGAAGTTGAACTCCCAAACATCTGGAGGACCACCGTTTGAGAAACACTGTGTTAAATAAATGATTTTAGTTGTGAACTATGAATCCATGGAACCAGGTTCTGCTCAGCCATGGAAACCCGTTGGGTGGCCTTGGGCCTTGTAGATTCAAGGAAAATCCTGCCAAGAAAACCCTGTCATAGGTTCATCTTAGGATCATTGTAAGTCAAAAATACTTTCAAAGTGCATAAAAATACAATTTATGGAATATTTTACATCTCATAATTACTTTCGATTTGCAGTAACTATACTGGTGTATCTATGTTAATGAAGTTGGCATGTCACTAAGTATTACTTCTTTAACAGATAATTGGTTACGAGAAGAAAAAATAACCACAAAAAAGCAGAAAAAGAAAGGTGGATTTCAACCTCACAACGAGGAACAATGTTCAAGATGTTTCATTAAAGTTTTATTGAATGTATGCAATCTGTTGCAAAAGAATCAAAACTGCAAAGCAGGAACACTAAAATCATGAACTCAAAAGAGCAGTAGGAAGAACAGATGACAGACAGAACAAAGTATGCACATTAGGATAACATAGAGACACTAAGGGCATACACTCTAGGAAGTATTCTCTATATATGTTCCTTTTGAAATCAATGGACCTGTCAAGATCACTAGTGTTTTCTTGCTCAATTTCTGCTCATTTGACTCAGGAGAGCATGATAAATGTTGCACAGATATGGTTGTCATCATAACATTTATGAATATATATATTATTGTATACATGTATTCCAAAGGCATATCTCTTCCAAAATGCTAGTGTCACTGTAATGTAAGAATTAGTGATCAATTCACGATATTGTGAAACATGGCTCAAAAATAAAGTGACATATATTGTTTCAATTCTTGGCATAAAAACATGCTGGAGTAGAACAATTTTGATAGCTCTGTCAAAATACTAGAAGAGTAGTTACAGATCTGACAAAATGTGGTCCAAACAACATTACCATTTTGGCTAACCTGTGGAAAGGCAATAAGTGGGGCATGAATATTAATAACATCCTTCCTCTCCTGCCCTCCTAACAGCTGGAATTCTGGACACCCTTCTTCTGAACCTAGAAATAATATGCAGTACATTGCAAAAATGTTCACCCCCTTAACTATTCAATATTTCAGTTCCAGGTTTTACAACCTTGAGCTGAAATGGCTTTAAACTAGCATTGGTAGTACTAGATGTACACAAGAAACACAGCACTGAAGGTACAAAATATTTGTATTCTAAAGTTAAATTAATATACTGGTCCCATATTTACTACTACAGCCCTGCCATTCTAGCCTACACAAAGAAGTTCAAAGGCTCCTTGAAGATACCATATTTGTCCTGGTAAGCCAAGTGTCCTTTCCACACAATTTCTGTTATTTGCCCTAGCCAAAAGCTCATGCAAGGGTATATGGAAAATAATTGGATCGGGAACACTTTTACCACTACAGTTTGCACCATTAGTAGCAATTCTTAATAGCACATTGCACAAGCTTATTAATACCAATCAACCAGAAGAAAAAAATATTTCATATAGTTTAAAATGTAGAAATGAGGTATTAAAAGTTATCAATACTGAATCTGATGGGCCCTTTATTAGTAGCAGACATTGGTCTCCCCACTCCCACCACTAGTGACTCTGATGGGTTTCTATCTGGGCCTACTTATCTGTTAAAGTGAGCAGAAAGCCAGCATCAAGTGGTGAAGTAAAGCATGTAGATTATAGAACAAAAGAATACACTCCACTAATTCTGCGTCCAGATTATTTATTATTATATAGATCCTTGTGTCCCTGCCCTCAAAAAAAACTACCAGCTTAATAACCATTTAATGATTAAGAAGGAAAAACATTGTATGTGTATATGCATTTAAGTTACTTATCAACTATGGTGACCCCGTGAATATCAGAGGTGTTCACTGGCAGTCTCCCTTCAAAGTACTAACCAAGGTGGAGCCTGTTTAGCTTCCAAGATCAGATGGGATCTGATGCCTTTAAGGTATTTAGGCCGAAGGTAAAACATTAAAATGGAATAAAACAAAGGCCAAGTGGGAATGGACTTTGCACAAGTTACCCACACCAAAATTGACTGGAATGGCTTTCTGCTGCTTATCCATGTTCAGTAAAGTGATCTAGAGGCAGGAACTTTTCACATGTTTGTATTCACATGGTTGCAATATGATCTGCTAAAGTAGAATCACATTATGTCTCTGTTCAAGCTCTGTTGCATTGTTTTCTGTAGACATGCTACTGCAACTTGACATCAGAAGTCCGTATTGCTCCAGCGCTCCTTCACCAACCTCCCAATGCCAATGATCCTAAAGTAAACTGCAGGTAGACTAAGGACAAATAGGAAAAGCAAATGAGCAAGCATAAAACACATTGTAAAATGAACTTGTGTATCAGAGGCCTTATTAAATGAGATGTGCCTGTAATTGTATCTTTAGAGAAACAAACTAACATTTCACTGAATCAAATATAGGCTTAAATCTAAAGTAAGTCAGAAGTAACAGGGTACTTACCCAGTGATTTATTTGCAAAGAACAATTGAAACTTATTCTACTCAGTTCTGACTTCCCTGACATCAAAATTAGCAATTTCCAACAAATACAGTAAGCTACATATACAGTACATAGGGTCTCATTATTTCTTTTTTAAAATGACTAGCAATTTCTGCTAATTTGGGGGGGGGGGGGGTGTAATATAGAAAATGTTAGAAGTTGCTTCTTTCTTGTGGGATATATTACAATGACATGTGAGAAATGTCTTCAATATATGAAGATATGTCTGTAGGGCTGGGCTGTGGCACAGCTGGTTAGTAGCCAGCTGCAATAAATCATTACTGACTGAGAGATCATGAATTCAAAACCAGCCCGGGTCAGATTGAGCGCCCAGCCATTAAATAGCCTAGCTCATTGTTTACCTAAGCAACCCAACAATGGGGGCGTGGTTGGCAGCGCAGCATTTTGGCTACGCTGCAGGAAAGGAGAAGGGGGACGAGCTGAGGACACAAGCGGGGAATTTACTGGAGCAGTACTTTTCAAACTCATTTATCTATATGAAACGTGCCTAAATTTCAAAGGGGGTTACATGAGATTGTAGTATTGGAATGTGTCTTTCAGCTGCATATGGTAAATAATTTATCCTATACTTCGTCCTTTTTAAAATCCAAAATGTAACCTACTTTCTGGATAGCCCTCACAAATACTATAAATAAATAAATACTTTCAAGCCATATTCCTAAAACCTGAGGTTTATCTACACTGATCACTTACAATTCTGGAGGAAGCTACACACACTCTCTCCCCAAACTGCAGTGGTAACAGGACAGATCTACTTGGTCCGGTGAGGCCAAAATTCATTTGACCCCATTGGACCTTCCAGCCTTCCCTTCTCTGTCACCATTACTGAAGGGTCAAAGTTCTTGGTCATTGCAAGGCCCTCTGCTAACTTCAGCAGAGGCTCCTTTGAGACCATGGAGAAGGATGAGAATGATTTATCCTAATTTTGGGAAATGTCCTCCAGAGGAATATATATAAACTTTTCTATATTACCATTTATTTGAGGACCTCAGGCTACTATACAATAAAATTAATTTAGAACGTTTTGAAATACAAGCTTACCACTTTAGGCACATTCAAACACATTGTCCACATATCTGAACTTCAAGTAAATCATATCCTATGTATTGGTTCTTCCTGCCTTACATTCTTCTGCCTCCCTCCTTTACATTTATATTTTGAAATCCAATAAAAATAAGACTCATTTTATTAGATGAGGATTACATTGGATTACATTCCTATAGTGTACGGTGAAAGAAAGGAAAAGATAGAAGGATGAACACTGGGCATTCTGCAACCTTCCATATTTGTTATCATGTCTTTGTGTACTTGTGCATGTCTTGTCCTAGAATGGTAAGCTCTTACTAGTGAACTAGCCTCATTAATAGAAAATATGACATGATGATTCTGTTTTTCATGTTTGTTTAGAAAGCTTTAAGAAGCCACAATATCTTAAAACAGCCACTAGTTTGATTTACTAATTCACTTATTCCCTACCTTCTCTCATGATGAGACTAAGGCAGAATTATATCTGTAGTTTCTTGAAAGTCAGTCCTGCACTAGCCTTCTCAATTTGGAAGTACATTAATTGTTTTCAGCACCATTAGATAGTGACAGCTTCAACCATTGTTTATAGGGATCATGTTCCATGCTAAGATGGATGCAAGCAGGAGTACTGACATTTACTGCCCATCTGACAAGTTGGAAATCCAGGCCTTGAGAAATGGCAGTGAGTAGCATAACTAACATTTCTCAGAGTTCGAATAAATGGGGAAAGCATCAAGAATAGATGAACATTGGGAAGCATATTAGGATTGTTACAAGAAGTTCACATCACTTATACATGATATTCACTGATACCTGAGAGAAATGCAATGTAAGATTATGGGAAGTCATAGTTAAATGGGCATCCCAGAAATTGGGGTGGGGTGGGAATCCACAGGAATAACAAGAAATTTCTGGGCAAAAATGGGACCACAATCCTACTGTGGCAACTAATGTACATTAGTTGTTAATGTACACTGTATGACAGCTGTCAAATAGTTTTGTTCTCACTGTCTAACATTCATTTCAGTATTTAAGGAGAACATAAAATTGTCACATTTGAAGCAACAATTCCACATTTCAACATACAACTCTAATGTATATAAAACCAGAGCCATGTGAATGTGAAATGAATAATTTCTTGCTGATATCAGCATGTTAGTTGGTGTAATTAATTTGATGATCTTGTTACTATAATATACTGTCTAAGTACTTCTGCTAACCAATTGAACAGAATATCCAATTATATTAAGAGTACAATGTACCATGAACAGAAGGATTCCTTCCATTCACAGAGAAAACCAAGAATCAGCGGAGGATACTGCTTGGAAAAAGCAGAAAAACAGTCAATTTCACCATGGTGGATGCTCCATTATAAA
This sequence comes from Anolis carolinensis, assembly GCF_035594765.1. Classification (NCBI taxonomy): domain Eukaryota; kingdom Metazoa; phylum Chordata; class Lepidosauria; order Squamata; family Anolidae; genus Anolis; species Anolis carolinensis. Next base: position 78,181,729 of record NC_085841.1, read on the forward strand.
GCCTATGATTTTTCACCTAACATCCTTTACGTGGTACAGTTCTGTGCTATTTGGTAATACAATGGGGAAGGAGAAACGAGATATCAACAATATTTATTGCCTCCTCACAATTCCTGTACCTGCTGGGTACACATGTATACACACATAGAGTGCTGATGTGAAAATATTTCATGTACTATTCAACTTGCCTGGCACTTACTGTTTCTGTATGGCTACATTGTTTTGTGTTGCCTGTCAACTTAAGGATACCCATGAATTTAGTATATGTTTTTAAGCAAGGAGTATTCAGATATGGTATTTGTTGTTGTCATAGGCCTTCAAGCCATTTCTGACATATGTTGACCTTCTGGAGAACCTATTGCAGGGTTTTCTTGGTAAGATTTGTTTAGAAGGGTGTCATTGCCTTCCTCTATGACGGAGAGAGTATGACTAGCCCAAGCTCGCCCAGTGGGTTTCATGGCCAAATAAAAATTCAAACCCTGATCTGCAGTCAAAGCCCAATGTTCAAACCACTATACAGGTGATATAAAGATCTCTGACTCGCTACTATATGTTGCTCAAATGTGCTCTCTCTCTCTCACACACACACACACACACTCATACACATAAAAATTTATATCATGGAAGTGAAATATGATCATCTATATATATTCTGGTTTCAAAAAAGGCCATCAGTTCAGCTGCTGCTTGATGAAGCACATAACAGGTTGGAGTGTGTTAACTTTCTCATTAATTTACCAAGTAGATGGTGGGGAGCAGTTGTACTCAAGATGCAGCTGTGGAGTGGTAGCTTTGTCTCCGCCCTTATCTGTTCACAGCTGACCATTCCTGAAAGTACATTTGTTATGAGCTACATCATTCCATATTCACCCCTGACTGAGGGCACTGATTTTGGATTCCATTGTGTTTTGGAATAGCAATACCATAAGCCTATAAACATATAAAAATTCCCTCCAATTGTGAGAGACAATCATTTATTAATAATATACTTTAGCATTAACCTTTCCAATTGGAACACATACACATACACACATTTTTTTGGACACAGAGAGTCCTAGGAATAATATTAGAAGCCTGGCATGACTCCATTTGGGGTAAACAATCAAATATTCTAATATCCCTTCCTAATTGGTTCTGCAACTTCAGCTTCAGGGCAGAAATAATAAAGAGCACTCTCTGTGCCTTTGGGAGAATAACTCCTGCTGTAATTATTTTAAAACAAGCTTCTAGTATTAATCTCAAATTTGGAAAAGCACAATTTCATTGCAAATAGCACCATTTATTTCTAACTCACTTGCAAGTCAAGTTGGCTGTGGGGGAAAGGCACAAACTAGTGTTGTTGTTTTTAATCCAGACAAATAGAAAAGTAATTGGGGGAATTTGTGTATCTTTCTGCTTCAAACACATGACTGGAGAGAATTCAAAAGGCAAGAAACTAATTAACTCATAACAGCCACTTTTTCAAATCTCCTGAAACCTGACCAGTGGAACATTAAATACTAACTGAAACTGTTGGCCCTGAGAACTACAATTGTCTAAAAAAAACCCAGCAGCAACTTTTTATCCAAAATGAATACATAACTCCTAAAGATCAAGAATTTGGGCATTTGCAAAGATATCAATCTTTTTTATGACTTCATTTTTTGCCATTTTACTAAATCTTCCTCTATAGGCCATCTTGAAATGGATGAAAATGTTAGGAAACTGCCTATATGCTGCCTTATTTTGCCTAGTTTCCATTCAGCTATATCACATTCATCATTTTCTTATATCTATTTTTTTTGTCCAGGTAGTTCTTAATTAGTAATTATCATACATAACACTTTAAAATATATGATTCTGCATTGGACAAAGGATTGGATAAGAAGATCTCAGAAGATTCATTTCAACTAGAGAATTCCACTGAATTAGACATGGAGAAAATGCAACATACAACCTTGTAAGAAATGTTGCTGCAAACGATTTTACTATGAGTACAAGCGTAGGGAGAAGAAAACTTTCAAATATGGCTTACCTATGGTCTCAGGAAGAACTGAAAATTAACTCACAAACTAGTGACTACACATATATGTAGCCTATTCAAGTAAATTGCATTTCTAATGAGATTGGCCAAACTAGCGATAAATAAAATTCTGTTTCATCCTCCTGCTTAAACAGCAACCGCCAACAAAGGATCATGTCCAAAAAAAGTACTGTTCCAAAAAAATGCTACCAAGCAGAAAAAGAGCAATGGCTTGAATGCAATGACTTTCATGTTTGAACAAAAGGCACTTCTATACACCTAAAACAGATTGCTTGGATTTCCTATTCTGCTTCCAACACAAGTGTTTTATACTTCATCCCATTCCATTCTATAAAGTTTACAAGGAACAGCCTTTTCTCTAGAGCAGAGGAGGCCATAGTGGGATAGAGGTTGCCTTGTTTTTTGAGTACAGAATAATTTGTGGTACAAGGCAAGCCTTCCTATGGTCATGATATAATGAGTTTTGAAGGATTTGGGAGAGTCTTCCTTTGCTTTCCTCCACATACCCCTTTTGTTTTCATTCACTCACTCATTCATAATATCATTATCCTAGTTGTACATGCTGCAGAAACAACATGGACAGTACAACTGAACACGAACACAGTGAAGCCTGTCTAAATCTGCATGGAATTTAAACAGTAATTCTGGGCTACTTTAACAGTCTCTGGGATTGCAAAATTTTATAAATAGTAGCCGTTCTGAGCTACATTTTCTTCTTTGCTATTCTTCTACAAACTGTACAAATTCACTATCTACTGTTTCCTACAGAATCCTGGAATTCAGGCATCTCTGAAATTACATTTTGTTGAAACACTCAGAAAAATATCTTAATTTTCTATTTGTATTTTAAGCTACAAACACACACCTCACTACAACCCAAGTGTTGGGGGGAAGCAAACTACAGTATCCAGATGTTGATGACAACAATTCCCATCATTCTGACTGCTGACTGGTGATGATGGGAGTTGGAACCCAACAATATCATTGCTACTTCGACTCAATATAAAAATAAATGAGGCTTCTTGATATCAGAGGCTGGGCAGGCTGGCCATTGTGTTGTAGCCTTGGCATATCATAAGCAAGATATCTGCAGTGGGAAAAGACAACTTGCACAGATTTCTGATTATGCAAGATTTTACATCTCAAGAAGACTAATCACACAGATATTGATGTAATATCCTATTCCACTGCAAATGTTCACATATAACATACACTTGACACATGTGCATTTGACTGCATGGACACATATGCATACATGAACTTACTCGACTCATGCATGCATAAAATGCAACTTTTATGCAAGAAGACACAGTATACGGTGGCAATACTTGCAGAGAAGGCTTTCCTCTCTGCAAGCATTGTGTCTGCGGATTCATGTCCAGCTGAGCTGTTCAGAGTGGTAAGAGGCTTAATCCAGGTGCCCTCCCCTCTGAACCCATTGCTAGAACCTTCAGTAGCTCATTCTGATGCTTTAACAACCATTTTGCAGGTAAAATCTCTCACATATAAGCCAACTTAGATACTATCATTGGAGCAGAAAACAACAACGAGGTGTCCAGCAACTCTGTGAGTGGGATTACACTGAATCTGTTTCCATTGGTGAGTACTGTTGATGTGGACATGAAAGACAATCTGTTTTCTTGATACCTGTCCCTCTTGGCTAGTTGTCCAGGGAGGAGATGCAATTCAATCTCAAATACAACAAATTATTAACGCATCTCTCAGGAAGGCAAATTTTCCATATTGTTCAAAAGAAGCAGTAGTTAGACAACTGCTGAAAAAGCCCTCCCTGGATCTCCTGGACCTAATAACTACAGACTAGTGTCCAACCTCCCTTTTTGGGCAAGGTGATTGAGAAGGCAATTGCCCACCAACTCCAGGCAGCCTTGGATGATACACTCTTCCCTGACCCATTTCAAACCAGCTTCAGAGCAGTAATAATAATATAATGAAACTTTATTTATACCCCTCCACCATCTCCCCACAGGGATTCAGGGTGGCTTACATGGGGCAGAGGCCCGAACAACATCATTGAACAAAATAAACAACAACATAAACACAGTATATGGAGTTGAGACTGCTATGATCACCTTAATGGATGATCTCTGTCTCAACACTGACAAGTGGTTTGTGTCCCTGTTGCTGCTTCTAGACCTCTCAGCAGCCTTTGATACCATCGTCCATGGTATCCTTCAGGAATGCCTGGAGGAGCTGGGAATCAGTGGCACTGTGCTGCAGTGGTTCCAGCTGTACCTTTCAGGCAGATTCCAGGTGGTGGTGCTTCGGGATACCTGCTCCTCAAAAAAGGAGCTGTTATGTGGTATCCCACAAGGTGCCATTCTATCTCCAATGCTCTTTAATATTTACATGAAACTGCTGTGAGAGATCATCTGTAGGCATGGGGCAGGATATTATCAGTATGCTGATGACACCCAAATATATTTCTCCATGCCTTCAAAAAAAGTTTCAGCTAAGGATAATGTATCTCCTCTGAATGAATGCTTGGAGGAGGTAATGTGTTGGATGAGGAAAAAGAAATTGAAACTGAATCTAGACAAAACAGAGGTGCTTGCCATAAAGGGTCCTAATCTGGGGATGGAGGTGTGTCAATCAGTTCTGGATGTGGTTACACTCCCCCTGAAAGATGGTGTTCACAGCTTGGAAGTGATCCTGGATCCGTCTCTCCAATGGCAGCCCAGGTAGATACAATGGTCAGGAGAGCTTACTATCAGCTTTTGCTGTGCCTCTTCCTAGATTTGGAGGACCTGTAGATGGTAGTGCCCGCACTGGAAACCTCATGTTTGTACTACTGCAATGCACTTTACATTGAGCTACCTTTGTACCAAGTTCTAAAACTACAATTGGTTCAAAATATGGCAGCCAGATTGGTTACATGAACATCTAGTGGTGAGCATATTATACCTAGCCTAAAGTCACTCCACTGGCTGTCGATTAATTTCTGGGCAAAGTAGAAGGTGTTGGTTTTGACCTTTAAAGCCCAGCTTGGTTTGGGTCCAGGTTACCTAAAGGATCACCTCCTCCTATACAATTGGCCCCACACAATCCACCAGTCTTCTGGGGGTCGTCCGCTCCAAGCAGTCAGAACTCAACTGGCCACTGTCATCCAGAGGACCTTTTCATCAGCCACCCCAAGACTGTGGAACAACCTGCCAGAAGAACTCTGACAGTTAAATCAGCTGTCAGAATTTTAAAATCATCTATAAACCTATCTCTTCCAGCAGGCCTACCCAGCCATCTGAAAGCATGAATTTTAAACTCAGGTCATGTGTTTTAGTCTCTGTCCTGTGTGATTAATGTGTATTTTACATAAATGCTTTGATTTGGCTCTTTTATGGAACTGAATTTTAATGTGTACTTGTAGAATTTTTATAGTATTTGTGTTTTTAACTGTGGTGTAACCCACCTCGAGCTGTGGGGAGAGGCGGGCAAGAAATACAATTATTATTATTATTTTATTATGACACAGCAAACAAGATAGACATGCTGGATTTTGTATCACAAAATCACAAGTTGAACACTTCCCAAGTGTCTAGGACTGTGTGATGTATTTTCGGATGATGCGTGCAGATCCCAGTAGGGTGGCCTTTTGCAGATGGCAGATCATGATTTTGTCAATGCCTATTGTTTCCAAATGCCGGCTGAGAACTTCTGGTACGGAACCCAATGTGCCCATCACCACCGGGACCACCTGTACTGGTTTCTGCCAGAGTCTTTGAAGTTCAATCTTGAGGTCCTGATAGCGGCTGAGTTTTTCCTGTTGTTTTTCGTCAATGCGACTGTCACCTGGGATGGCAGCATCAATGATCCCAACCTTTTTCTTTTCCACAACTGTCATGTCTGGTGTGTTGTGTTCCAGAACTTTGTCAGTCTGGATTCGGAAGTCCCACAGTATCTTTGCATGTTCATTTTCCAATACTTTTGCAGGTTTGTGATCCCACCAGTTCCTTACTGCAGGGAGGTGGTACTTGAGGCATAAATTCCAATTAATCATTTGGGCCACATAGTTGTGCCTCTGTTTGTAGACTGTCTGTGCAATTTTCTTACAGCAGCTGAGGATATGATCAATAGTTTCGTCAGCTTCCTTGCATAGTCTGCATTTTGGGTCATCAGCTGATTTTTCGATCTTGGCCTTAATTGCATTTGTTCTGATGGCTTGCTCCTGGGCTGCAAGGATCAGGCCTTCTGTCTCCTTCTTCAGGGTCTCATTCGTGAGCCATAGCCAGGTCTTCCTTATCAGCTTTTCCTTCAATTTTGTCAAGGAACTTTCCATGCAATGTTTTGTTGTGCCATCTGTCAGCTCTAGTTTGTAGTGTGGTTTTCTTGTACTGTTTTTTGTCTGCTGTGCTTTGAGGAATTTCTGATTTTTGACTTCAATCAAAGTAGGTTCTTCACTTTGCTTTACATATTCTGTCAGGACATGTTTATTATTATTATTATTATTATTATTATTATTATTATTATTATTATTATTATTATTATTATTACACAAGCTTTTACACACAAAATCTGAAGGCATTCTTGCCTTTTTATTGGTTTATGAATTTTCTATAGAGAGAAGAAAGGTGGAAGACTCATTGAATAAGTATAACTATTAGAAAGAATGACAGCTGCCAACAACCTAGTGAAGAATACACAGCAATTTTTGATCTATCATGATCATTTGGAGTCCTTGAGAATAATCCCTGGGTTTTATGAAGAATTTAGCAGTCAGATGAGGATTGTATAACAATGGACTTATTTATTTCTTAGCATATATTGCATTCTCAAGGCAGTTTGTCTGTATTGTCCTCATTCATGGGTGTCCTTGGTAACTAGTGATTTACTACACCTGTTCCAGAAACCAAAATGAAGAATTTTGATTGACTGCAATAAATTAGTGTGACTTTCAGCAATTCTCCTTCATTCATACGGCTGCTGCATGATGTTTATAGCTTACCTACAGAATATTCACTTACCAAAGCCTGTCAAGTAAAATTCCTATTCACTTCCTAAATGAGCATTCTGACATTTTGAATGATAACATTTCAAGTGATATGAAATTTAAAATAATACGTGCTTCGGTCAATAACATATGCATTAGACCTAAGCATATAAATAAGTTCCATGTTGGTAAATGAGACTTACGTATTTTCAAATAAATCAGGAAAAGGAATCATCTTGCTCATGATGTGTTGCTAGACTGCAACTCCCACCATTTTTTATCATTCTCTATGATGACAAGGGCAGCAGGAATTATAGTACAACAAAATCTGGAAGGCAATATAATTCCCAGCCCTGAACTACACAAAAAGAAAAGAGTATTAACATCAGAACAACTAGTTTGCATACAGATCTTGCTACACTTGTTTGTTATTTTTATCACATGATTTTTTTATCTTTGAAGTGGCTCTCAGTAGTTGTCTAGTATGAACCTCTTATCTTTTCTAATCTATTTTCCTGAAAGGCAAAGCCTACCTCTGGATCTGATCTCTGTCATTCTGAATTGGAGCCTGGAAGATTTGTCTTTGTGTTGCTTTTTCCACATTGCCTTGATTCCCCTTCCACTTATCTTTTTCATCCACTAAGTATTTCATTCTCTGTGTTTACCAGTAAAGCTGTGTTATCAAGAAAACTACCCTAGTCCAGAAGTGGACAATTTCACCAAATAACATGACATAATCTTTTGTCAGAGTGGCCCTGTAGTTCCAACTCTTGAACTCCTGTCACTCACTTTCCCTGAGGATGCCTCCCTGGCATGTGGCTATATTGATCAGTGGGTTCAGTGTGGTAAAACATATAATTAAACATTCAAAAAAGAGATGTTGAAAATAAAGGCAAGAGGGATTTATTATATAACAAATAAAATAAACATGTAGCCTTATGCCAATTCTGCACACACAGTACCCTTCTTTTCCAAATTAAATAACACTTCTCTCAGAACTCTCCCTAAATCCTCAGGTCACCAATATCAACTACAGCCCACTATGCCTCCTCCTAATTAGCAGTCATACTCCATTTCTGACTACTTAACTCTACCGATCTCAAGAGGCAGTCGCCACACAACCCATACCTGGAAGTTCCGCATCTTCCCAGATATTTTTTTAACCCAGAGTAAACCGATGCCCCAAACTAATCCCTTTTCCAGTCTGCTTTTTAGGGCTATGTACACAGGGCCTGTGATGTTTGTACTACAGTCAGAATGTGAATATGAGAAACCGGTCATGCCTTACATAATTTTTCATATAGCAAATCATTCAAGAGCATCTCATTCAGTTTCACCTAATTAAGCATTATTAACATTTAATGTATTGGGTTTAGATTTTATATGACATTCCTTTATATAATCCTTTAATCAGTTTATTTTGACACTTCTGCAAATATACCCTAGATATAACTTGTTGAGACATACCCTTCTTCCAGATATGAAATAATACACATGTGATCTTTAACCAAAAGTCACAGTGCCTCCATGGTAGGCAATAATAATAATAATAATAATAATAATAATAATAATAATAATAATAATAATAATAAACAACTTTATTTCTAGACCACCCTCTCTCCTCAAAGGGACTTAGGCGGTTTACAGACACAAAACAAAAAGGCAAACATTCAATGACAAAACTGGAAACCACCAAGACAGGCACATACACCAAGGTTTTGCATAATCAAGAAAGCCATTCTGTTCCAAAACTGAAAGGGAATGTGTGCATAAACAATCTTTAAATAAGATTTAGGACACAATTGGCATTCTATAAGTGTAGTTGTTATCTATGTGAGGGTGCAGAGAAAAAATGCCAGAAACAGAGAGAGAAGCTGTGGGCCCTTCTACACATGCCTAAAAATCCAGAAGTAACTTGAGATAAAAGGGGGGTGGCTACATGACATTTAGGGAAAGTGTGGGCAGAATTAGGTTAACAGTTGAAAAGTTTGTGTTAAAAAGGCATGCTTAAAACCCCATTCTGCCCCAAAAATGTGCATATTCGCATGACTGTATATCCCTGCAGTCATGCAAAACACATGCTTTCCTTCCCTTCCCCCTGTGTGTACTGCTCCAGTGTGTGTGCATGTTGATTAGGCTATCAAAAAAATTGAGTCACAAAACACAGGTGACTCAAGGGAAGCACAAGTGGAAAGCAATTAGAATTCTCTGAAACCAATCCTTTATTTTGATCTTTATAATATTTAACAGAGTTTGAATTAAAAATTGGGTAAAGAGAGATAAGAAATCTGCATGTGTGCATATGAGGTCCAGCACATCTTGGAGAGATTTAAAAAAATTTTAGTCGGATATCCCCTGTCTGCTTTCTATCTTGATCCTCTTCAAAGGAAGATGTGAGGACGGCGGAGTTACCATTTTCAGCGACTGACAGGTCTGTGTGTGGACCTGCTGTCAGGTCCCAGGATATTTTGCCCCAGTTCTAAAACCAGCATTTTGATGCTGTATGGAAGCCGCCTGTGTGAGCCAAAATAAAATACGAATATGTGGAGGAAAAGCTTTTTCCCTAGAAGGAAATGGAAAGGAACAAGGAAAGATACCACCCAAGTGCTTCTACAATGAGGCTGAATCCTTAGTAGCAATTAAAAACATGAACTTTATTATTTTGTCTTTTCCTTAAACATCTCAAAGAAAACCACATAATTTATTTGTTTTTATTTATTTATTATTTATTACCTAATTTCTACCCCGCCCTTCCCACCCATCAGGGGACTCAGGGCGGCTTACAATATAAAGACATACATAAAAACAAATTATGTCACAATTAAAAATCAATTTAAATAAAAAATTACATTAAGATTAAGAACCTACATTAAAAACCTACATAATTATGCATATAAATATACATTCACGGCACGTTTCAAGTCCAAAAGGGGTTCGTCATTGAGTCATACAGTTGTCATATCACATTTCTGCTGCTACTCTTGCTCAAAAGCCTGGTCCCATAACCATGTTTTTGTTCTTTTTTGGAAAGACAGGAGGGAGGGAGCCTGTCTAATTTCAGTTGGGAGGGCGTTCCATAGGCGCGTGCCCACCACCGAAAAAGCCCTGTCTCTCGTCCCTGCCAGCCGCACCTGTGAGGCTGGCGGGACCGAGAGCAAGGCCTCCCCAGAAGATCTTAGGTTACGCGGTGGGTCATAACGGGAGACACATTTGGACAGGTAAGCTGGGCCAGAACCATTTAGCGCTTTATAGGCTAATGCCAGCACTTTGAATTGTGCTCGGTAGCTAATTGGCAGCCAGCGGGGCTGACGTAACAGGGGGGTAGTACGCTCCCTGTATATTGCTCCAGTTATTAACCTGGCTGCCTCCCGTTGGACTAGTTGAAGCTTCTGAACAGTCTTCAAAGGCAGCCCCACATAGAGTGCATTGCAGTAATCTAATCAGGATGTAACAGGAGTGTGGACCACCATAGCCAAGTCCGGCTTCCCAAGGTACGGTCGCAGCTGGCGCACAAGTTTTAACTGTGCGAAGGCTCCCCTAGCCACCGGTGAGACCTGGGGTTCCAGGCTCAACGACGAGTCTAGGATCACCCCCAGACTGTGCACCTGCACCTTCAGGGGGAGTGTGACCCCGTCCAGCACAGGCTGTAACCCTATACCCTGTTTGGCCTTCCAACTGACCAGGAGGACCTCTGTTTTGTCTGGATTCAATTTCAATTTGTTGGCCCTCATCCAGTCCGACACAGTGGCCAAGTACCTGTTCAGGACCTGGACAGCCTCCTTAGTGACAGGTGGGAAGGAGTGACAGAGCTGGACATCATCTGCGTACAGATGACACCTCACCCCGAAACTCCAGATGCTCTCTCCCAGCGGCTTCATGTAGATGTTAAACAACAAGACCCCTGCGGGACCCCGCAAAAAATGGTTGTGAGGCCGAGCAGGTGTCCCCCAGTGACACCATCTGTGAGCAACCCTCCAGGAATGAGTGGAGTCACTGTAAAACAGTACCTCACAACCCCATCCCCGCGAGGCATCCCAGAAGGATACCGTGGTCAACGGTATCGAAGGCCACTGTGAGGTCCAGCAGAACCAGCAGGGACACACTCCCCCTGTCCAGTTCCCGGCGTAGATAATCTACTAAGGCGACCAAGGCTGTCTTGGTACCATGCCTAAAGCCAGACTGTGCCGCATCTAGAAAATCAGTATCATTCAAGAATCTCTGGAATTTTTGTTGTTTTAATAATGGATCTTCAGCATCACAGAATGCAACATTTAAAATTCAAGAGCACAATGTTAGTAACAATAAAAACAAGGAGCAATTCAAAGTCCAGTGATTTTTTGCATACGTTTATTTTTCAAAACCCACATGATTATCTAATTAGTATTCTGTACAATGTTTTTACAATCATGTGCAAGCACTAACAAAAGAAACCCTCCACAGCACAATATATTCACAGCTAGTCTACTGAGAAGCAGGTTTCATTTTATTTCAAGTATTTACTCCCAAGTAAAATATGTATAGGATTGCAGGCTAAACTGATCTGACAGATGATTAAAGAATTAGGCAAAACAAAACTGTGTGCTTCTGCATTTGCTGTGTGGGTATTGGCAAACCTCTCCAAGAGATTTCTACTTTAAAATGCATTAGACATGACAAGACGTGACAGAACTCTGAAGTTAAAAACATAACTTCACAGTATTGCTAGCTGACATGAATTCAAAGAACTAATCGGATATGTTCAATGCTTTCAGTCACTTTCAGAGGAGCAGAAGGTGACACATGTATTGAAAGTACACTTGGTTCCATATCAATTTTGCAAAATAAGTTACAGAAAGATTATAGCCAGACATCCAGAAAGTAGAATGCCCAATTTAAACTAAGTCTGGTTCTGAATGCAGTTTCAGAATGCCAATTAAATGCACTAAAATGGATATGAGTCTACACTGCCATATAATCCAGTTCAATACAATTAATCTGCATTCTGAAACTGCATTATATGGCAGAATAAATCCAGTTTAAGGAGCTATCTACACTGCCATATAATGCAGTTTCATAATGCAGTTTAACTACATTGAAGTGCATTATATGAGCACCCTGCCATATAATGCAGTTCAATGCAGTTAAACTGCATTATGAAATTGTGTTATTTTGCCTAAACCACAGGAAGAATTGAGTTATAGCAATAACTTTTACAAATTGATTTTCCAGAGATAATCTCTAAATATTTTAAGGTAAAAGAAGTTATAGGGGAAAAGAGTGCATGCACAGTGCAAAATGCTTTAAGTTTCTTACTTATTCTTACCAATAATTGCATCATGTGGATCAGAGTAATATTGCCAAGGCAGTTATGCTCCTGAAATAAACCTGTTTTTTCCACGTCTGACCTATCCACTCCACCATGTTGCTACGGTCATGTCAACAAGAGGTGCTAGCTGAGTTGATTACATTACCAATTCTCATGGTTCAGTGCAGAGAATATGTGAATATCCATAATTAGTGTTATAAAACTGAACTATCTAAGTTCTATAAAACATTTTAAATGTATTTTCTGTAACTGAGCTGACCATTGAAAATTTAAACCCCTTATTCCAAAGATGTTCCCAATCTTCCAAGTCAATATTTCTACTTAAATTTTGGACCACGTAATCATAATAGTTTTTATCTGGTTGTCTACTAAGTTATATTCTAAAATATATTTACAAAGCCTGAAGATTAGGCCTTTATTGCCCTTTTTGAGGATACATTCCTTGCCTACCCCCTTCCTGAGGCATTATTTCTACATGCCAGGAGAGCTTCAGCACCACTTTAATGGCGGCTGGGTAAGTAATTTTGTTTTTAAAGCTTTTTTTTTTGGGGGGGGGGGGGTCGTTGATGTCTGGATGCCCTGACCGAAGGTCTGGCATGGCATCTATACACACACACACACACACACCCGCCACCCAGGAAAGCGCGAGTTTTGGGGTGAGGTATGTGGATTTAACCCACGTCCAATCAGATTTCTTAAATGTTTCACATAATGCACATATCGTATAATTAAACATCTCCAGAGAGCAGGAATCACTTTCTAACAATTTTTGACTAACTTCCACTCTTTGTCTGGATTACAAGTCTTCTCAGTTTTCTTACGAAAACTGAGAAGACTTGTAATCCAGACAAAGAGTGGAGGTTGCATGACTAAAGTCCTAGTGCTGAAGCCTACCAATGCCAAAGGATATTACTCTTTTCTTTTTTGTTGGGTAGTGTTCTATGGCCTATGAATTCAAAGGTTTCAGGGACAAGCGTAGCCTTGCCAGGCATAACACCAGGATATGATTCCACAATAAATAAAACTCAATGCCATTTACAGTTACAAATCCAATTCATAAGGAAGAACATACTTTAAAAATGCAATTTATTCCAAAGGTTTTACAAAGCAAGATACAAAAAGAACACCCATAATCTTTCACAATGTGTTGGGAATAGAAGAGAGCATAACCACAAGAGCATGAAAATGTACTTGTCATGTCAATGACTACTGCAGACAAATCTAACATTTGCAAAGTGGAAAGAATTCATAAGAGAATATTATTTATACCATAGTAGTTGTTATAATCCTGCCACTACACTTAAAGCTCCAATTAATTTCAAGCTGCAAAAGAAGATGCATATATATATATGCATATATATACATATATATATATATATAGAGAGAGAGAGAGAGAGAGAGAGAGTTTAATGTACAAGATTGCAATTAATATAACATATGTTTCCAATTTATCTATTAAAGAATAAATATTTTTACAGCTTTCTAATGTGTACCTCTTAATCTTTAAATCACTTGACCATAACTAATAAGCAGTATAGTACCAAGAGTACTGTAACTACAATCTTAGATAGCACTTTTTGGAATGTAAATCATCATCAATTTTAATGCAATAGTAACAGCAGATCTGTATAATTACTGGGTGCATTTTGAATCTCTTTTACGGTTACTGTTCAAGACCCATTAAAAATCCAAAACACTGCACTGCACAGGGTATAAAGCTGGAATTATGATGCAGTATAAGCTGTAATTGAAATCCATAAATTTCCTTACCACTATTCGAAGTTATTTTGATGCCTGAAATTGCTGTCATGCAGAAATGACTTTGAAAACATTTACTTTGTCTTGCAAAGTGGTTATAGCAGCAAGACCTGTTTTTCACCCTGGTGTTTCGATAAGCTAAAAGTGTGCAAATAAACTTGATCATTTGTTTCTAGGCTTATGTTTAACATGAGAGAATTAGTTGGCTCAACCAAAAGTAATGCCATTCAAGGTGCCTTACACCCTTCTGCACTTTCTATGCTGCAATTAAAAAAGACAAAGGATGACATATATTCTAAAAGGTGAACCTGGAGTTTGAAAAGTTTGATACATTACTTAAGAACTACTGATTATCCCTATTTAATAGTTGTGAGCCAACAGCCTGCTGACTCGATGCCAGATAGCTGCAAGCTTCAAACGTAAGTTTCACTAGTATGTCATGAAACATGCTGTATTGCGTTATATCTTGAGACTCTTTTCTATTGTAAATATATTTTTCTAAATATATTTTCTAATTTTTTTTCAGTAAATGGATTTTTGTAAAATTAATCATAGTGTTAATATAGAAACTACTTTCTAAAGTAGGAACACATAATAGTACAAAGGCTGGTAAACGCTCACAGAAACTGACTTCCATAGCTCAAGAGCAAGGCATCCTCCTTTCTTTGGCTGTAACTCAAATATGATATAGTAAAAGTGATTAGAAGAAAAGTCACAGTTTACATGTGATGTCATACTGATGCTCAACTGCTAGCAAGAATTATATTTTCATCCTCTCATTCCCCACATATCCCCCCATGCTGCCTGAAAATCTGAATGTATTTGGAGAGCTTAACCTTCTTTCTCCCCAAGTTCAATGGCTGGGCCATGAGCGCAGTCAGAAGAGGAATGTTTACGTCAAGGACAAGGTTGAGATACTATGAAATATAGTTTACTTGCGGCACTAAAACCACTTCTGTGAAAAATGCATATTCTATCTACAGTGTTCCCTCGCTACTTCACGGTTCACTTTTTGCTCCCTCGCTGTTTGCGGGTTTTCAATAAATATTAATGTAACCATTTATCATGGTATTTTCGCTGTTTTGTGAGTTTTTGCAGTGTGCAAAGGGTTCTGGAAGGGGGGGGAGGGAGAAATAAAGGGAGAGGGTAGGGAAGGTGTGACAGCACACTGGGGGGAAAGAACTATGTGTCTGGCTGCCCAGCGGCCATCTGTTTACCCTATAATGTACTTCAAACCCTTTAAAGTAAACACTCTTGAAACTGGACAAAGTCAAACAAAATATGTTTATTGAACAAAAGGCAGTATTAACTTTAGTCAGGATTCTTGGATAATGAATTAAAATAACATATAACAGAATCAAAGCTTGTAGATTGAGCTTAATCACATTGGAAATAAACTCTTTGCTGTATTTAAATAATATGAGCTAAAATCACTGAGATATGTCACATGTATATCAGTACAAAATTATAATGAAGTACACTGTACTTTAATGTTGTGAGGTAAAACACTCCAAATTATAATGAAATAGAACTATATTGATTGTAAATGAAGGCTATAATAAATTCTCTAATATTTGTGGTATATATTCAACTAAAATGGCTATAAGGTTGGTACACAAGGCTATAAAGTAAAATACTTTAAGTTATGAGGCTTACCTGTGCTAGTAAATACAATAAGCTATGAGGTGAGTACACAGCCAGGCCCGTAGCGAGGGGGGGGGGGTTTATGGGTTCAAACCCCCCCGAAATTTTTCAAGTTATAAAAAAAATCTCGTTTATTCATGAATTTTAACTGGTTAACCAAATCCCCATGCTAAGTCTATGAGATGCAAAACATTAAGAGTCCCTCCAGGCACTATCTCAAGCAGATATTGACAGGTTTCTAGCGGGGAGGGGTATGTGCTAGGGGTTCAACCCCCCCCCCCCGAAATTTTCAAAACCCCTCGCGAAATTTTTTTCTGGCTACAGCCCTGTACACAGCTATAGGCATATACTTTATGGCTATAAGGACTTTTGAGGTGAAGTAAATACTTTAAGGCTATAAAGACAATGAGGTAAGTATCTATATATATAAAAGAGTGATGGAATCGCGGCACCGAGCAAAGCAACTAAACTACGGGGGCCCCAACCTCGACATTGGACAATACAACCCATCATCCACGCCTTAAGGTTGAAACAACACAAAATCACTTCACGCACCTCCACATGGAGAGAACCCACAACGCCCCATCGGGAGCCATGCCTGGGAGGGAAAAGAGAAGTCCTCATGGCCGCCGGCAACAGGGAAGGCAGGTAATGGGAAAAAGCTGTCCCCTGGGTCCTAGCGCCCGCCCATCATCCGAATCATTTATCTCCACTCCAACCTTCTACAATATCCAACCCATTTTAATACTCTATATTTTAAATATATGCTATGAACCATGACAATCAACACAATCTCTCTCCTAATATTTTAACAAACTTAAAATCACAACACCAAATAAAAAAACACTCTTAAAACACGGGAATGCCAGACACTAAACAATCAGGGCCAGCGAACACCTCCCATGATCTGCCATGCAGGACACAATCCAAGCACTCCCAACAGATGGCCACCCAGCCTCTCAATAATAATAATGATAATAACAACAACATCATACAATCCTAAGGTTTGCAGAGGCTGACTATTTCTGTGGCCCTTACATTTCACATCTCTTTTTATGTTTGGAACCTTTAGAGTGTTTGCTTATCTTTTTCACATAGAAAGAAGATAGCTGTATACTAAGAAAGGCCTGACTATTTCTGTGGCCCTGACATGTCACATCTCTTTTTATGTTTGGAACCTTTAGAGTGTTTGCTTATCTTTTTCACATAGAAAAAGGATAGCTGTATACTCAGAGAGGCCTGACTCTACTGTACATACTAAACATAAAGACAACCATACAACAGACATTAATACCACCACTAACTCAAATTTCTCACCAACACCACCAGACAACGCCACAGCAACGCGTGGCCGGGCACAGCTAGTAAATTATAATAACTATAAGGTATTACTTTGATCTATAATAGCTATAAGGTAAGTACCTAAGGCTATAATATCTATGCAGTAAATACTATAAGCTATGATATGTACTGTCTATGCTCTGAGGTAAATATGTGCTAGAGATTGCCTGTTTTTAGATTGCCAGGCCAAAAGAACCCAGACAATTCTCTGACCTAACTCTTAGAAGCTTTGATATGGAATGCCAAAAAAGGGAGGGAAATCTCTGAGATGAGCTATGAGGCAGCAAGGCTGAACCAATTCACACAGGCCGGATTTTAAGCTCCACCCCTAAATGGAACAGTCCACCAAAGGAAAGCCAAACCAGGAAATGAACAGAGGAGAGAAAAGTTAAATAAGACATCACAGAATGGTTGGAAATAAAAAAGGGTTATTTAGCTTCCATTCTTCTTCTCTGCAGGTGTACTGTATATACTGTAACTGCTAAAATAAAGTACAGACTGCATTGTAGTAACTGGTCTGTGGTTTGCTCTTCTCCACACATAGAATAAATATAGTGTCCCTACTTCACGGATTTTCACTTATTGCAGGTGATTCTGGAACGTAACCCCCACAATAAGTGAGGGAACATTGTACTTCCATTGTAGTAGACTTTTGGCATTAGATAAATGGTGTGTATTCTAGACTTGTGCAAGGATCCATTTTAGCTTCTTTGGCTTCTCCGGGTGGCCATAATAGCAAGGGCTCAGCTGCCATGTTTTTTGCCTGAAAGGGCCCACATGGCTGCCGGGTACGGCTTCTTCCCTTCTATTCAGGAGCACATGGCACATGGTTCCTTAACCCCATTCCTCAAACCCAGGCTCCCTTAAAAGGAAAAAGAAAAGGGTCTCAGGAAGGGTGCTTCCTTAACTCCATTCCTCAAACCCAGGCCCCCTTGAAAGTAAGAAAGAAAAGGATCCCATGAACCACTGCCGCCAGTGGGACAGATCTTCCTGGATCTTTCGGCTGCCTGGCTGAAAACAGATATTTCCATTAGCTGATTTCTGGGAGGCTTCCAAAAATGGATCTGGGTACCCAACAAAATTCAGATACCAAAAACGGATGGCAGTCCAGCCAAATTACACAAGCCTAGTGTGTTCTAGAAAACAAAAGGACCCTCTGGAATTAAATAAATGCTCTTTTTTCCAGATGTTCTGTGGTTTGTTGTCTTTTGGCATTTTACTTTCTGTTTATTACTGTACAACTAAATTGAAAGTCTATTATTAGATTTATTTAGCAATATCATAGTATTTTTATAGTATTATATATTAATATATAACATGCATTTAGACTTTATCATTGTTACTACTGTACAGATACGATTTGGTTCAAAATATAGGTGGTAAATGATTGTAAAAAAATGACATTTTGAGGGAAATAACAAAGGAAAAATCATAAAGGGCTGTTAGACAGCAATGTATGAAGGACATATGTTCGAAATGTATATTTTGTTGTTTAGAACGTATTTTAATAGTTTTAACTGTTTTATGCACTGTTTTTATATTGATTTGTATGGGCATCTAATTGTTACCACTATTGTAAGCCGCCCTGAGTCCTTTCGGGTGAGAAGGGCGGGATATAAATGTGAGAAATAAAATAAAAATAAAATAAAATAAATATGTCACCTGACAGCAAATAATAATTAATTATAAAATTAGATATTACTAATTTTGTTTTTGGAGTAATACAAAGCAGTGATGATACGAGGAGCTAGAATAGAGTAGTGATTTGAGCATTAAATTACGACTGAATCCCTATTTGGTAATGGAAAACCACTGGGTGACTTTGAGCAAGTCACAATCTCTCTCACCCTTGGAAGAAGGCTAAGGCAAACCCCCTCTGAATAAATCTTGACAGAAAATCCTTTCATAAGATCGCCTTAAGGTCATCATAAGTTGGAAACGATCTGAAGGCATGCAACAACAAAATAGTGGTATATTGCAGAGATGTTCAGGATCATCATATGTCTCAGTTTTCTCAGCAGCAGATCCCTCAATTTCTCCTGGAGGTCTCTTGGCATGTCAGGTGGATATAAGATAATTTGGATATATTCATAGTTTGAGCTACAACGGTTTTGTTCCTTTTTCTTGAAGATGCCTAAAACCTTCTTGAGAGCAGCAAGGTCTCAATGTAAGCCTATGTCTTGTTCTGGATTCAGTTTCAAATTGTTTTTCCTCCAAGCATTTAAAGGACATACATTAAAGCTAAGGCTGTTTTTGAAGACATGAAGAATTATATTTGGTGTATCAGCAGACTGATAGCATCCTGACTCATGTCTCCGGATGGTATCTCATATCTCACAGATGATCTCTCCAGAGACTAGTAACTTTTCTGGACTCATTCACTAGACTGGAACTTATGAATTTGTGATGGGCTGGCAAGAAAATTTTCTGTCCTTAAAACTTGGCTGGGAATTAATGAATTTGTATTGCAAACATGATCTGGGAAGCCAGCCCATATCTCAGAACTCAGTCTCTCTGCCTCGATGGAAGACGTGGCTATGATTTCATGCAACTATCTTAATCATAGATATGGAAAATAAACTTCTATGAAGACTAGATTTACTGTGCTTTTTGATACATTAAATTTCACATGAAGAAATATGTCATCTGCTTCAGGCATAGGGAACTAATAAGCTGAAGCAAGGATGACATTCTTCCTTCCTAGCTTAAGATAAGAAGAATATCTAAAAGAAAAAGTTATGCAGTGGCAGCAAATGAACAGGATAATAGCTATGTGGCTTTTATTCTTCTTCTAAGTTCATTCTAAGACCGTATACACTTCTATTTTTGTTTTAACATATTCAATATCCATATTTCTTATATCAAAAGCTAAAATGCAAAGTCTGCAACACAGAGCCATAGCTTTAAAACATGAAATGTTACAAAATTTGTCCATACAAAAAAGTAAAAAGAAAAAGTTGAATTACATTAAATCTCTTTTGTCAGCGGAAATGGCTTAGTTTTGCCCCCAATATGAAATGAGACAATTTCTAGTGGAAATAATTTGAATTCTTTTCGGGGCTTTGTTATATGCAGCTAGTTACAGAGTGATAACAGGTTCTGTTGATATGTATTTTTCCATGCTCTTGTGTGTGCATGTATGTATGTGTGTGACTGTAGGAGAGGCAATCTGGAAGGAAAGATCTTAAGTCAAATCCCGAATCTGTTATTTGCAGATGAAAGGGTAATTAACATTGTCATGCTAACAGTAGCTCAAGCTGAAAAGTATTAACTTTACCTAGAGATACCAGTGCCACAGCATGCTTGTTCCACCGCACCTTGGCCTGGCAGTTGGGGAAAGGGAGCTCCTACATCTAGTGAAACTGCCACCCACACCTCTAGAGAAAACTAGAGAATTCTGTCCTAATAATTTTAAATTAAAAATGGGATCAGGTCATGGGGTCATGTCAACCCTCCCAGGTCCAGTGGGAGACATATGTGACTCCTGGATCTGGAGGAAGAGTTTCACACCTACAGTGATCAGAAATATTACACTTAATCACATTTAATTTTGTTGATCCAAAGACATACTTCTTTGGATTTGTCTGTGACTACGCAGTTATGAAGAGGTAATTCTACCACCGGTGAACCCTAAAATCTGCTCTGGAGTACTGGGAATCTTCTGGAGTAGGTTTCCATATGGCATGGTGGACTGAACATGTGGGAGAAGAAACAATTCTCAGCAATAGTGCAACACCTGGTTCAGTTCTTTGCCTAACACTATATCATCATCATCATCATCATCATCAGACATGTTTTCCTTATACACCTTACACAAGTGCTTTGGATTTCAACTCCCAGAAGCCCCAGCCAGCTTGTCCAATGATCAGGAATTCTGGGAGCTGAAATCCAAAATACCCAGAGGACCAAAGTCTCAGAAACTACTTTTGAAATTCCTTGACCATTTCAACAATCAATTTTTGACCAAAACCAACCCAGAATAGGCTACATGGAATATATAATGAAAGGTCCACGAGTTATGTTTTCAAAACAGTAAATTAAAAGCAAAGCTGTCATTTCAGGGGCCTCTCTCAAGTGCAAAGTAAAGTCAAATGATAATACTCAAATACGTTCAACACATGTTTCCCAAATGTATGAAATGCATGGTAGCATTATTGTACTCAAATCCATTTATGACTAAATAATAAACCTTCCTGAAGTGGAACTCCTCTTAGGTATCATAATTTTGTAAAAAGACAGTAATGCTTTAGGCAAGACTATATGTGAATAAATGAAATGCTGTTAATATAACAAATTGCAACCTCTTGCATCAACAGCAACTTCATATTTTATATTAAGATACATTTAAAATCATTGAGGTATTCTCTCTCTCTCCTTCTCTATTCTCTCTCTCTCTCCTTTTCCTAGAAAGCAACTGGAATAGCAGGAAATACATCACTGGCAAGTATAATTATTATCCATGCTGCTACTTCACCTTCAGATAATTTGCTCTCATGAAAGTAAAGTTATTCCCTGAAGACTTTATTATGTGCTTTGACACATATGCAAGCACCAGTTTGACCTTGGAAACTTAAGTATGTTGCAAAGTGTCATATTCAGCCTACCTAGAGCCCTTCTTTTTAATAGGGGAGAGCTGTATTCTGATGTGGTGAAAAGTTGGATTACTGTAAAAATTTGTAGACAGTACAGAAAGTAATTTATTTCAACTTTTCTCCTTTTTCTCTTTTATTCCCCAGAAACAGATCTTTCAATTTTATGACTATTTTAAAAACAGTTATTTGAAACCATCATTTTTTAATGTTCCTCTTTGATCTTGCCAAGAAAGTGCCACATTTGCTTATCTGAACTGGTGAAGGGGAAGAGGGAGAAAAACCTACTGAGAATATTTTCTAAAGGACCATATTTTAAAACTCATGCATGCATTTATTTTTGTTTCATAATCGGGTTATGGATAATCAGGTTCATTCCAAGTTGAAATGGATTATCCCGTAGCGTCATTTGGATGCCGCAGGCTAATTCATTTCTTATTTCACATTATGTCATTGTGTAGATGGGGCCATTGTCTCAACTTCAGAGGAAGGTAAAGGCAACCTAATACTGAACAAATCTTGCCAAAAAAAACAAAAAAACAGAAAAACAAAAAAAGCTTTCCTTAGGGTTCATATGTAAAATAACTTGAAGACACACAACCGTATACTGTTTCACCTATCATAGAATCATAGAATAGTAGAGTTGGAAGAGACCATCCAGTCCAACCCCCTGCCAAGAATCAGGAAATCGCATTCAAAGCACCTCCGACAGATGGCCACCCAGCCTCTGCTTAAAAGCCTCCAAAGAAGGAGCCTCCACCACAGTCTGGGGGAAAGAGTTCCACTGCTGAACAGCTCTCACAGTGAGGAAGTTTTTCCTGATGTTCAGGTGAAATCTCCTTTCCTGTAGTTTGAAGCCGTTGTTCCACGTCCTAGTCTGCAGGGCAGCAGAAAACAAGCTTGCTCCCTCCTCCCTATGACTTCCCCTCATGTATTTGTACATGGCTATCATGTCTCCCCTCAGCCTTCTCTTCTGTTATCACAGGATAACAGAGTTGGAAAAGACCACATGGACTATTTCAAACAGTGTTTCTCAACCTGTGGGTCCCCAGACCTTTGACTTACAACTCCCAGAAATCCCAGCCAGTTTACCAGCTGTTAGGATTCCTAGGATTGTAGGCCAAAACACCTGGGGACCCATAGGTTGGGAACCACTGATCTAGTCCAACCCCTTGCTATGCAGGAAAAGCACAAAGAACCCCATATTTAAAATCTTATTTAAAAATCCATTGATAAACTCAAGTTAGAAATGGACAGTCTATCCAGATAAAACATAAATGAATAACAATTAAATTGTGCAATACCAAACATGATGAAGTTGAACACTGCCTTTGAGTGAACATGTAAATAGATTTGGCCCTTAGATTTTACTTCAAAATTGTTACTCCCCTTTGACATCATAGCAAAAATTATGTCAATTAGGAACTGTATATTTAAGATGCAAAATAGAATAAAATTCAGAATAATTGTCTCCACACACTGATGCCAAGAAATAAGGCAGAGTGAGGAAGACAAACAATCAGGTGACATGTATCAGTGATGTGTGTAAGCTTAATATCAGAAAAATTCTGAAAGAGAAAATAGAAACTGAAGAGGCTCCAGTAAAACCAACATTGCTAAAAATGGGAAAAATATGCTTATAAGCTAAAACCTGATATGTTTCATCCTCCAGGTATTTTAGGCGTGTTAAGATTTTCCTCCAAAGTGTAAAGCATGTTCTGCAGAAATTTCTGATGAAGATAGCACCAGCCAATAACATAATAACCACCAGTGCCAATAAACATGTACTGACATTCTTTTAATCATTTTGGAGCGCAGATAAACAAAATTTATTACGGTCTCTCCTTTAACCTCCCAAAGATGTCAAAACATCTATTAGACTAACAAACATCATTTTCATTATCTCGAGTTGTTTCTTCTCTTTCTGTTTAGGAATAGGGATGACATGAGTCAAGTTATTGAAGACATTATAGTCAGAACTGGCTGATTTTAGGCAGAGGGAAGCAATTTTGTTTGTCATGTTTAGTTATTGTTACTGTTGTATTTGGGGGTTTTTTACTGCAGGAGATATGGAAAGAGGTTTCTGAGAATTTTTGTCTCATGTCCCAAAGTAGCCTGGTTGGCTGTAGGTATCAGTCACCTTGGCCTGAGTTAAGCAGGAAGATGGTGCTATTTACTGCTCAACCTCAAGTTAGTCTTGAGGTAGTCCTGTGTGGCTGAATCAGTTGGCTGAGCTGCACGAGTCATGATTAAGAAATGAAGGTGAAATGAATGAGATATTTCTCAAAATAAATTATTCAGCAATACTTTAGTATAATCTTGCTATTCAGCGTATACAGTGTTCATACACACCTAGAAGATGATGGTGTGAAATCATTTGTCAAAGTTATTAATATTAGCACCTCTAACTATCAGAGTAATATTACATGACCATTGGTTCATATACTTTTGTTGTTGTTTATTCGTTCAGTCGCTTCCGACTCTTCATGACCTCATACATCAGCCTACGTCAGAGCTCCCTGTCGGCCGTCACCACCCCCAGGTCCTTCAAGGTCAAGCCAGTTAGTTCAGGGATACCATCCATCCATCTTGCCCTTGGTCGGCCCCTCTTCCTTTTTCCTTCCAGTTTCCCCAGCATCATTATCTTCTCCAAGCTTTCCTGACTTCTCATTATGTGGCCATTTATTATTGTTCAAATCTATTTTGTTTTTCTATTCTGAGATCAGATCATTTCCATTGTAATAAATGTTATTAAATAGTTTTGGATATGGTTGGAAAACATGGTTAGGAAGTCTGCAGTTCTCCCTATATTTGTAAAGAAGAAGGGGAAAATCAGCAAAACTCCTATACTATTGAGAGGAACCTTGATTCCTTCAGCATTTATCAAAAATTGCTTATGAATTCTAATTTTTATTCAATTTTACACACTTTTTAATCTTTTTAGCAGTCAGTATAGTTTTGAGGATATAGTGCTTGAGTTTAATTTGAAGAAACCAGAACCGTTTAGTTAGCTATCTCACCTACCATACAAGCTTGATGGGAGGACAATAAGGTTTGTTATTATCCATAATTTTCACTAACCACAAAAAATAAAAAAAAACACATCCCTGTGAATGTGGGTGTCTGTTATATTCCTACATATAACAGGTTCTGCATTATGAACTAAACTCGCATATTTCTTTGTGACGTTATAACATTGTTCATTCTTCAACTTTCCAAGTGTGGCAACCTTATCCTTTAGGTTCAAGACTGGTAACTTGCAAAACACCCAGGAAACAAAGTAAGTCATAGTCCTGGAATGATTTACTTGAAGTCAAACTACATGATGTATAATACAAGAGCCTGTTGTTGTTGAAATTGTTGTTATTTCCAGTTTTCCCCAAAAAATTGGGATTCAAATTTGCTCATAGTGGCTTTTTATTGTTTTGGTTTTTTGTGTGTGTAAGTAACCCTATATACTCATGTATACATCAAGAAAGTTTAACCCAAAAACTTAACCCAAAAAACCTAGGTCAACTTATCCACGGATCAATGTATGTACTGTACTTTAACTCTTATTTTTAAATAGAGCCATTCCCTTCTTTGAGTAAAGTGGCAAAAGAACCTAAAAGAAACACCAACCTCCTCTACTCTGTCTACTACGCATGATGTCAATTCTCTATTTGGATTGGAATATGGTGGCAGTGATTGTCTGGGGTGGCTGACACTTGAGACAACACTGGTGCTTTCTTCTCTCTGCAGAACAATCCCCAACTTATCTGGGAGGGGGGGGGCATATCAAAATCCATAATTTTGGTGCCAAAACCAACTATTAACCTATATACAAGGTCAATTTATACGTGAATACATACGGTAGTTTGTTGATCAGTCAATAACTCCTTCCTATATGTTACGATATTGGTTCTGATCTTCCCTTTTTCTCCTGTTAAATTTTTTTTAAGATGTGCTAAATATATTGACATATATAACATGATGTTAAACAAACAAATTGCCACATACTACTAGGTTCATGCATTTGAATCGCAATATGAAAGACTGATAAACCACATAATATGCAGTCCATTACTTGAATACATCATGTCCATGTTTTGATCCACGAATACAAGCAACAATTCTATTTTTGACTTCTGGATATACAGAAGAGGCAATGTACAAAATGTCTGTTTTATTATAACAGATAGCCCACAAAGTCAAGCTGATATATCGGAGAGACAGTTTTTTTTACATCATTTGCCAAAAAGTGTCACTAATGTTCTACTACTGTACTGGCAGAATGTGGGATCTGAGAAAGTTTTACACATCCAGCACATTCTGGTGCAAATTATGTCTTAAAATAGCATGCCTGTGCTAAAGATAGCACTGCCATTATGTTTTAACGAATAGGAATCTCGACAGAGAGAATATACAATCCCATACAATTTGTCAAGAGAAGTACATCAATGTGTGATACTGTATTGTTGCAGTCAGAAAGACTGACCCAGATATGCAATGTTAAAAATAGCTGCCTAATTTAAACTGACCAAGCAGGGGACATTTCAGATTTGAGGTTCATTCTTTATTCTCTATCCTCATTTTCACTAAGCACTCTAGGCAATATGGCAGCACTTGGCGAAATCCTATTTTTGGTTATGATATTCCTTACTCTGCTTCACACAAATGTGGCTTGCATATTTTAAGAAGGCTATATGTACCATAGATTAAAATTTTTCAGTGCCTAGAGAAATGTAACATAATGAGGTTTTTTAAGAAACTCAATTTAAAAGCAAAGTAAAGTTGTAAACTAAGCATTACCAGCTGTCCCAAATACAATCAGAGTTTCAACGATAAAGTGTTGAATACTTTGAACACTTGAACATCTCTGTCACATTCCAATGCTGGGAGAAAAAGCAAAAGAGGAGTGGGAAATCTATAAACAAGATCAATTCCTTTGAAAATAAAAATAGTAGGTTCTTCACAAACTTAAACAACAGTCTCTTTCATAAGTGAAAAAGAGGGAAACTTTGGACCCATAGCTTTTGTTCTTCTTCTTGTTGGGTGCCTTTGAGTCATTTCCGACTTATGATAACCTAAGGTGACTATATCATGGGAGTTTTCTTGGGAAGATTTGTTCAGAGAGGAGTTTCCTTTTCCTTCCTCTGAAGGTCACCAGCATTCATGACTGAGTGGAGATACAAACTCTGCTCTCGAGAGTTACACATAGTGTAAGCTCAAACCAGCAAGCCACACTTTGCTCTTCTAAACCTGGTGAGTGATCTGGGAGTTTGATTGAATAAGCAGCCAAGTCTGTGTCTTAATGTGGTAGAAGTAGCTTATGAGAGGTGATGGGCTCATTTACTTTGTCTTTCACAGAGGTGTTGGCGATAGGGTTAGGGCAGGGAGTCAGTAAAGAGGACCAGATAGGGTAAAGGAAAGATAACTAATAAAATAAGATGGAATAGAAAAATGAATAAGCAGAAGATAATTACATGACCATGAGCAATGGTCTGAATGTTTGGCTGGGACGAGTCTAGAGTACTATAGTCAGTAAGTTTTGGACTAACCCTAGAGGTGGCAAAAAGGTCAGAGTCTACATTGTGAGGTCTTGGATGTTGCAGTCACCTCTTGCTGACCTCAGCAGAGATGGTCACACAAACAGGAAGGAGAAAGCTGATATCCCCACTTTATTACTAGTCATATGGATGCATCTGCTGATGTCAGCAACAAGCATTCATAATAGACAGAAACTCAAATGGAGCTCTGCAACCATCTAAGAGTGGTCATGGTGATGACAAGATCTGTCCATCTTTCTATGCACTCCCACTCTCTCATTCACTGACTTCCCCATTTCTTGACTACATTCAACCGCCCTGATTCTCTAGCATTCTTCATGCTCTTTAGATTTTCTTTATCTTCCTCACTCCCATTCCTTCATCTATTTCTTTCTGGATGCATTTACACTGTAGAATTAACTCAGTTTGACACTACTTTAATGGCTATTGCTCAGTGATATGGAATCCTGAGAACTGGTTTTGCCTCAGTGGACAATATGTTGAAATCTAGCAAAAAAACAAACAAACCCTAATTTGCATTACTTTCTACTGTGTTTTTGTTGTGATTATCTGTTAGGTTTTGGTATTGCCATTTATGGGTTATGTTTTTATTTTTGCCTGGTTTTTGTATTGTGTTTTATTTTCTGTTAGGTATTGTCATTTCTATATTATTTATTTATTTATTATTTGCAGTATTTATATGTTGCCCTTCTCACTCTGAAGGGGACTCAGGGTGGATCACAGAACATACATATGCAGCAAACATTCAATGCCGTTTTATACACAACTAGACAGACAATTATACATAGATAAGAGGTATATATGTTGACTTTCCCCATCTTTTTGGCATCTTGGAAGGTGTTGTGCTTGATTCCGGCCACAGGGAGTGCTGTCGCTTCATCTCCCGGCGAAGGAGCTAGTTTGTAACTCCCTCCTTTTGGACTGAATCACCGGCATTCCTTCTGGGTACCCCAGAACACCTCCCCCACCTTTTTATGAGCAGTACCCATTTATCTAATCACATTTTTGTTTTCAAACCACTAGGTGAGTGGAAGCTGGGCTAAAGGCCAGGAGCTCACCCTGACCCAGCTTCGAACTGGCAGCCTTTCGACTGACAAGATTTACTACAGCTGGTGTTTAACCTGCTGTGCTAAAGCTCCCCTCTGGGCAAATATAAAGCATGTGGACAATTTCAACAGAAAATAGGAAACCATGAAAATGAACAAAATCTGATTACCAGTATTAAAAAACAACAGAATCGAGACAAAATTAAAGAACACCACTCAGAAACAGGAACATTCCAGGCAGCTAACAATCAAGTACCAGTTAATATTCCCAGACAAAGGATGTTCCAGGCACAACAGCCAGGCTACCTCTATGCAATGGAGGATTAAAGCTGGTGCTGCTGAATGCCAGATCACTTAATGGGAAATCAACCATTATTAGTGATCTGATATTAGAAGAGCGAGCAGACCTGGCATGTATAACAGAGATCTGGTTGGATCGGCCGGGTGGGGCTAACCTCACTCAGCTCTGTCCTCCAGGTTACTCTGTTCAGCACCAGCCAAGACCTGGAGGGTGGGGAGCCGGGGTTGCAATAATCTATAGGGATTCTATCCCCGTGACCAGATGCCCCTGACAGGGTGGGGTTTAAAAACAATCAGCTCCGCAGCACCCTGATTAATTGGTGACCCTATGACCCTCACCAATTCCTCCTCGGTTAGACTGCTTGCTCGTCCAGAGAAGCAGTACCGACAAAAGACACCTCACAGTCATTTATCAGTTGCAGGCAGTGGTTCAAAGATTTATTCCATATATACAAAGATATTTACAAGTTGCAAAGTCCATCGCTAGAAGCAGATATGCTTCTCTTCTTGCTTGAAAGTGTCCACCTGCGGGTAGGAGATCGGGACAGTATAGGGATATTTGTAGTGTACCGTCCACCCGGCAGCACTACAAACTCCCTGACTGAGCTAGCCAGGGTGATCTCGAGCATGGTGTTGGAGTCTCAGCAGCTTCTTGTGCTGGGAGACCTCAACATACATTCAGAGACCACCCTGTTGGGAGCGGCTCATGTTTTCATGGATACCATGGCAACCATGGGACTGTCCCAAGTGATTTCTGGCCCTACCCACTGTGCTGGGCATACATTGGACTTGGTATTTTGCCAGGGATGGGAGAATGGTGCTGGTGTGGAAGAGCTCTCGTTAGTCCCACTGTCATGTACCGACCACCACTTGGTCAAGTTTAGAATTACTGTGACCCCTAACCTCCGTGGGAGTGGTGGGCCCATTAAGATGGTCTGCCCTAGGAGGCTTATGGATACAAATGGATTCCTGATGGCTCTTGGGGGTGTTCCCGCCTCCTCGGCAGGTGATTCTGTTGATGCTCTGGTCACTCTCTACAGTAGGGAGATGGCCAGGGCAATAGACACGATCGCTCTGGAGCGGACCCTCGCAATAAAGGTTAAGGTAAAGGTTTCCCCTGACGTTAAATCCAGTCATGACCGAATCTGGGGATTGGTGCTATCTCCATTTCTAAGCCGAAGAGCCGGCGTTGTCCATAGACATCTCCAAGGTCATGTGGCCAGCATGACTGCATGGAGCGCCGTTACCTTCCCGTCAGAGCGGTACCTATTAATCTACTCACATTTGCCCCTCACAATGCGCAGAGCTAAACTAGAACCCTGGTTCTCCAGGGAGTTGGCAGCGATGAAGCATGAGATGAGGTGCCTAGAGCACGTGTGGCGAAAGCGGCGGAGCGAATCAAATTTACAACGGGTTAAAGCCCAAAGGAGAGCATACTGCAAAGCGACAGCTGCCGCAAAAAATAACATATTATAGCTCTAAAATTGAGGCAGCCCAAAACCGCCCTGCTGAGCTTTTTAGAACAGTCAGAGGGCTGCTTAATAACACCCCTCAAACTGCGCCCACAGACAACTCAGCAGAGAAATGTGAAGCCTTTTCCCAGTTCTTTTCAAATAAAATTGCTTTGATTTATTCTGAGCTTGATGTCACAGTTGATGCAATCTTCGAAGATGTAACAAGAACACCTGCTTGTCCAATTTTGATGGATTTATTTCAATGTGTGCAACCCCAGGACGTGTACAAGGTTCTTGGAGAAGCAAGAGCCACCACATGCTTCCTAGACCCCTGCCCATCCTGGCTGGTTAAAGAAGCCAGAGGGGGGTTGGTCGAGTGGGTAAGGGTGGTGGTGAATGCCTCCCTCCGGGAAGGCAGACTTCCAGCCAGCCTTAAACAAGCCATAATAAAACCACTATTGAAGAAGCCATCACTTGACCCCACTAACTGGAATAACTTTCGGCCTGTTTCCAATCTTCCCTTTCTGGGCAAAGTCATGGAACGTGTGGTTGCCTCGCAACTCCAGGGATGCTTAGAAGAAACTGATTATCTGGACCCTGCACAGTCTGGCTTCAGACCGGAGCATGGAACTGAGATAGACTTGGTCTCCTTGGTGGATGATCTCCCCAGAGAGTGTCCTGGATCTCTCAGCAGCCCTTAATACCGTAGACCACGGTATCCCTCTGGGTCGCCTTGCTGGAATGGGGCTTGGGTGCACTGTTCTGCAGTGGTTCCAGTCCTTCCTTGAGGACTGTACCCAGAAGGTGTTGATAGGGGACAGCTGTTCGACCCCACAACTGTTGTATTGTGGAGTCCCACAGGGCTCAGTACTGTCCCCTTTGTTGTTTAACATCTACATGAAGCTGCTGGGTGAGATCATCCGGAGTTTTGGAGTTCGGTATCATCTGTACGCAGATGATATCCAACTCTATCATTCCTTTTTTCCAGCATCCAAGGAGGCCGTCCAGACCCTGAACCGGTGCCTGGCTGCTGTGTCGGACTGGATGAGGGTAAACAAATTGAAGTTGAATCCAGACAAGACAGAGGTCCTCCTGATCAGTCGCAAGCTGTGTTGGATAGGGTCACACTCCCTCTAAAGGCAGAGGTTCACAGTTTGGGAGTCTGGAACCCCAGGTTTCGGCGGTGGCCAGGGGGCCTTCACACAACTCAAACTTGTGCGCCAACTGCACCCATACCTTGGGAAGTCTGACTTGGCCACGGTGGTCCACACTCTTGTTACATCTCGTTTGGACTATTGCAACACACTCTACGTGGGGTTGCCTTTGACGACTGTCCAACATTCCGCAGCCAGGTTACTAACTGGATCACCATTCAGGGAGCATACAACTCCTCTGTTGAAGCAGCTCCACTGGCTGCCTGTTATCCAGGCACAATTCAAAGTGCTGGCTTTGGCCTACAAACCCTTAAACGGCTCTGGTCCAACTTACCTCTCAGAACATATTGCCCCCTACGAGCCGTCCCGCAGATTAAGTTCTTCAAGTGAAGCCCTACTCTCGGTCCCGCCACCGTCAAAGGTGCGGTTGGTGGGAACAAGAGACAGGACTTTTTTGGTGGTAGCTCCACGGCCTTGGAACTCCTTGCCAAGGGAGATTAGGGAAGCCCCTCACTCATATCTTTCAGGAAGCAGCTGAAGACCTGGCTGTGGGATCAAGCATTTGGCCCACCCTAAGATATGATCTGACATGACCTGATGGATTAATATTAATTCGAACACAGATTGGCTCTGACTTTGGCTTGAAATTTCCCTTTTGTAATGGTCACATGGTTTTAATTGTTTTAATTTGATTTGGATACCAGCTTTCATTTGTGTTTTATGTTTGGTTTTTCTACATGTTGTATTATATGTGGCATTCTGCCATTATGTAAGACCACTCTGGGCCCCCCTGAGGGAGAAGAGTGGTATATAAATTAAATAAATGCAAATACCCTCACTGACTGAGCAAGGCTACTCCATGCTAATCAAGCTTGCTAATTGCAACATTTACACTTGCTTCAAGTAGACAAGGGTTCTTTCTCCCACCTTGGACACTCCACTTGCCTCACTTCCAATAGAACTCTGAAGATGCAACAACAAATGCAGGTGAAACACCAGGAGAGAATGCTACTGGAACATGGCCAAACGCACAGCAACCCAGTGATTCAAACCATAAAAGCCTTCGACAACAAACTCCCAAATATCTGACAACTGGCCAAAAACATCCAGAGGCCATTATGCTTTCAAAAATTGCTACAGAATAATTTAGAAACACATGAAGCTACAAACAAAACAGAGCAGCTTGTTTCCTATCAAGGCAGGAAAAAAATAGCTAAAATAAACATAATAGCAGGAATGGAGGGGGATGGCAGGTTCTCTCTATGATGAAGCTTCTCAGGTTCTCTAGCATCACAAACCTCAGTCCTTTAAACATATTTGATGAAGAAAGTTGGCAAGACTGCCAAAAATAAAAGTACTCTGCCACAGAATAAGCATTTAATTCTTTTCATGATCCTCCACTATAGGTATTGCCTTCTCAGTGTCCTCATCACTGAAGCAGATAATCACACTCAGTTCTGAAGTGTGACTGTGAGCAGCTTTCAAAGGCTATTGTAGAACCCAGATGTGTCAATCAATATTGTGAAAATTCACTTATAGAAATATAATACAGCATGCAATTATAGTTGCAAAGTGATTTATTTCTTTAGTGTTGTATGCAGTCAGTCCTCTGTATCCATGGATTCTGTATTCAAATATTCAATTATGTATGGCTTGAAAATATTTTAGAAAATTCCAAAATGCAAATCTTGATTTTGCCATTTTATATAAGTAATACCATTTTTACTATGACATCATATATAAGTATATATATTCACTGGAGATACTGGAATCAAATTCCAATGGATACCAAGGGACGTCTGGATATAGTTCTGGCATATGAACCAATAATTGGCTTCAATTTAATGCAAAATCTGCAGATTTCTATATTTTAATAACTCATGAAAGCAATGAGGAAGGAATCAGATTATTTTTTTGAAAGGATCTAGTGGGCCTAGTCATGTTTGTTTATTTATTTATTTTTATTCACAGTATTTATATTCCACCCTTCTCACCCCGAAGGGGGCATCACAATGTACACATACATGGCAAACATCCAATGCCATATGAACATAGAGACAGAGACAGATACAGAGGCCATTTAACATTCTCCAGCTTCCAGCTTCCTGAGGGGATGCTCGATTCCGGCCACAGGGGAAGTAGCTGTGTCATCATCCATTGTGACATCTTGATGGATACTTCCTCATTCCAAACAGCTGCTGGACGATTTTTATGGTGTTGTAAATTAGTTAAATTAGCCTCCCCGCAAATTGGTATCTAAATTCCTATTTGATAGAATCAACTATCTTTCGGTTGCTTAGGTCAACAACGAGCAGGGGCTATTTTTTTTAATGCTCGGGTGCTCACTCCGACATGGGCTGGCCTCAAACTCATGACATCTTGGTCATAGTGATTTATTGCAGCTGGCTACTTAACCAGCTGTGCCACAGCCCGGACTGAGGTCCCATCTCATTATGTATGTATATACAATACAGGTATTCTGAAATCCGAAATCCAAAACACTACTGGTCCCAAGCATTTCAGCCTATATTACTAAGCCAAATTTGTACTCCGGAATGTGCTGCTTTGGAAATGAAAACCTTTTTAAAAAGAGAGATAATAACTTGAATATGTCATCATATTCTTATGTTTATTTGTGGCTTTCTATACAATTTCCAATGTATGATGGAAATTATTATGAACAACGTAGTTAATTCAAGGAAATAAAATATCAAATACTGTATTCACAGCATATAGCTTTACTAACTTTGCCCGGCCACGTGTTGCTGTGGCTTATGGGAATCATTTGTTGGCCAGGTGGAATAGCAGTGAATAGCCTTGCAGTCTCAAAGTCTGGCTGTTTTCTTCTTATGGGAATCCTTGTTTTGTGAGCTGGAATACAATGGAATAGGTTTGCTGCTTGGAAGGCTGGGTACTTGCATTCTAGGGGAATGGTTTTTTGGGCTGCTAGAATTGCAACGAATAGCCTCACTGCTTCAAAGCCTGGCTGCTTGCTACCTAGGGGAATATTTGGTTGGTCAGCTTCAATAGTACAGAGTAGTATCGCTGCTTCAAAGCCTGGCTGCCTTCTACCAATGTCAATCCTTTGTTGGTCTGGTCAAATTGCACTGAATAGCCTTGCAGCTTCAATACCTGGCTGTGTTATAACTATTGGAATCCCTGTTTGGTGAGTTGGAGTAGGACCCTCAATCAAAGAGCCGCTTTGAAGCCTGGTTACTTCCTTTGTAGGGGAATCATTGTTTGGCCAGCTTGAATGGCACTGAATAGTCTTGCAGCTTAAAAGCCTGGCCACTTTCTACATACGGCATCCTTGCTAGGCCAGGTTGGATGGGACAGAATAGTCTCATGGCTTCAAAGCCTAGGGGTTTTTCACTAGGGGAAATCTTGGTTGGCAGGTTGAATAGCACTGAATAGCCTTGCTGCTTGCAAGCCTGGCTGCTTTCTATCTTGCAGAATCCTTGGTTGGCCAGGTTGAATAGCAATTAATAGTCTCAGTGTGGCAGGTATGAATGCTGCAATTAGCCACCTTATTTAGCATTTAATGGCCTTGCAGCTTCAAAGCCTGTCTGCTTCCTGCCTGGGGGAATCCTTTGTTGGGAGGTGTTAGATGGCCCTGATTGTTTCCTTTCTGGGATTCACAATTTCCCTGCTTTCAGAGTGTTGCTCTTTATTTACTCTCCTGGTTTTAGAGATTATATTGTTCTGTATTATTATACCACAGTGATTATTTAATATTATATTTATAATCTTATATTATCTGCTTAGAAGTGGATTATATGAGGCCCCGTCTACACAGCTGTATAGAATCCACACTGAACTGGATTATGTTACAGTGTGAATTCTAGATAATCTAGTTCAAAGGAGATACTGTGGATTATCCTGCCTTGGCATTCTGAGTAATATAGCTGTGTGGAAGAGCCTTGAGTCTACACTGCCATATAATCCAGTTCAAAACAGATAATCTGTATTTTATAGGTTGTGTCGAAGAGGCCTAACTATCTGTGCCCTGAATGCCATCTTAGCTGAGGGAATTGCTAGGACACGAAGGGGGCGGGGCCTAAAGGTGGGGGGGGGGCCTAAAGGCAGCAGAGCATATCTTTCTAACTGGCAGTTAAGGGGAGAAAAGCTCTTCCTCATCCTCTGTAATTTGAACTATTTTTCTAGGGTTTTTTTTATTGAAATACATATTTTGGATGACTATGTCTTTTGTGGCCAAATTTGGTGTGATTTGGTTCAGTGGTTTTGTTGTTTACTCCATAGTAAAACGGATATTACATATATATATATATATATATATGATATTTTTTTTAAAAAATAAATATCAAAAGTCTACTTAACGGTATTTTTATAGCAATCACACAACGATAGTTTTAATTGAAATGCGTTTCTTTAATAAGTGTGCTTGTATTAGTAATTTTATTTTGCACGTTCAGTTCCCTTTGCAATTCTCCATGGAAGAAAAATTGAATAAAGTTACTCAAGAATGGGTCAGGTCAGGTCATTTATTTCAATTAGAAACCATAATGAAATTTCACTAAACTATTAGGTACTAGTTAGTGCATATACAAGATAAATAGAATGCCTAATTCCTCTTGATGTATCCCACAGTTCTGCAACCTGGACTTTCTTATATTGGCATACAAATCTACCAACTTCTATTCAGTTTTAATGATTTGTCAGCTATTTTAGCAATTCTTTATTAGCTACACAATTAATTATTCATTAGCTGTGCAAATTCCTACCATGGCTACTTTTCAAATACAATATGAAACAGTTTGCATCAATCTAGAATGAAGTTCAGCTCACCACATGACAATGGATGCCCGGTAATGCTTATTGTCCAGTTCCACCCGTAACCATTCAATTTATTTCATATGAATCTTCTGTTTCTCAGTCTTCATGTTAATCCTAGAGTAAGAGGATGCTCTTTTCATTTAGTCTGAAAAATCCTGAAACTGTCATTTATTTTTGTGTGTGCATGGGTGACACCCTCCCACCCCAAAGACCAAAGATGATACTGACACATCGTTGGGCAAAAAAAAAACTGGCCACAACTTGTTTATTGATTACAGGAACAAGGGTTGGCCGCCATGCATGGGTCCTGGATCATGTATCAGTCAGCCCAATGCTGACCGATACCGAACCACACCAGGGTGCAACTAGGTCAATACCAGGCCAGCGTTACCCCCGAACCTCTGGCAACCACCCTTCAATGGGTGGGGGGGAGGCTAACCAGATCCAGGACCCTTGCCACACGCCAACCCAGAAGTTGAGACGAAAAAACATATAACAAGAAACCATAACCAAAACTGCAGGGTGGGAGGGATGGGACAAAGAAAGCAGGCTCCTGGGAAGGGGAAACCCCCTACAGGTGCCACTGCCAGCGAAGAGGCGCCCACCGCTGCAATAGTTGCACCTGGTAAGTCAGGCGCTGCTTTTATTAGGTTGTTTTAGAAATTATGTTATTTTAATTATTTGTTTATGAATAGTTAGGTCATGAGGTTGTTGTCGAGTGCATCCTAATCATTTCCAGTTGATGGCAAACCTAAGGCATGATTTGTTTAGAAGGGGCCTTTTGTCTTCCTCTGATACTGAGACAGTGTGACTTGTCCAAGGTCACCTAATGGATTTCCATGGCTGAGGGGGGAATTGATCCCTGATCTCCAGAGTCCTAGTC
Source organism: Anolis carolinensis (assembly GCF_035594765.1). Classification (NCBI taxonomy): domain Eukaryota; kingdom Metazoa; phylum Chordata; class Lepidosauria; order Squamata; family Anolidae; genus Anolis; species Anolis carolinensis. The sequence goes on from NC_085841.1 coordinate 78,218,511, forward strand.
CTATGCTCGAACCTCTACACCAGTGGTTCTCAATCTGTGGATCCCTAGGTGCTTTGGCCTACAACTCCCAAAAATCCCAGCCAGTTGTTAGGATTTCTGGGAGTTGTAGGCCAAAACATCTGAGGACCCATAGGTTGAGAACCACTGCTCTACACCATGCTGACTCCCAATGATGGGATACAGGTTGTGATTAGCACTCTAGTGACTGAAATAGACCTCTGCCATAGTTAATTTTATCACTGATGGAGTACAACAGAATGCTTTTTGTATCAGGATTGGCTGATATAAAATAATAGATTTCATGTAGTCCTGATGTTATTGCACTGCCATTCCCAGTGCTACTTGCAATTAGCTATGCTGGTGAGAGCTCCAACTTCATCTCATCTTTTTCTCCATATTTATTTTTTCTTGTTATTATATAATCTTTTAAGTAGTTGCTAGTCTATCTTTACTGCAAAATTCTGCATTGCACCTTTGATATTAATATACGACTTACTCCAATTAAATTCTATCCTTTACATTCATGGTTCGTAACACAAATATTCTCCTTACATCTTTGTCATTAATTGTCATTTTAGCCTTTCTCTAAATGATTCTTGCGAAGTTTTTCTGCCAAGGAGATTAGAGCTACAATTGTATGCACCCGTTCCTGTGGAGAAAAGCACAGTGGACCTTCATTCTCAGAAAACTTGCATAGGCATGCACTTTAAAAAACAGAGTAATGCATGGTATGAATGTATATCTGAAGGCTCACTCTCTGATTCCAATATTTCATTACCCTACATTTTGATTAATTTTTTTTTGTTAAAGAAGTAATGTCCAGGAACACAAATATTTTGTTAACTGTGGTATATCTGTGTGGTAGTAACCCAAGAAAACAAATCACTGTTTTAAAACAGCAGCGAAGGAAACTGCATAACTCCAAGAGGGAATTCTGTATGTCTCATGATTTGTGATACAGATTCCAGCTCTCTATAGTCCCAAATAGCAGAAGACTATGAAGACTACTTTACAAATGTAAATAGGTCCAGAAGGATAATCTCAAAAGAAAACATTTAGGGCATTTAGGTCAAAATCAATACATTTAAAGACAAAATTTTAATATGGTCAGAGCACAGCAGCAACTAATGAAGCTTGTAGCAGACTGATGCAATACGAGTCAACAGTGAAGTCACACCAAGGTTTCATTTTACCAAGTCCTTTCAAAGGCACACCCATATAGATAGCATTACAGTAATGAAATTTTGATATATTGTTAATGTTTACAGATAGGTGCACTTTTCCTGTTTACAACTGCTGTACTCACTGAAGTTAATAAAAGGTCATTCCTTGCTACCGTTATCAATGGTGTCTCTACAAACAGTGCCAAATCCTGGAGCACCCCAAACTACAAAATTGGCTCTTTGGGAGAGGTCAACACTTATTAAGATTCTGTATCCAAAGCCATGTTACACATGCTGAATATCAATAAATCTTATTTGTCATCTAGTCCCCCAAATGCTTCCAATTATTTATTCAAGAGTTATACAAATTCCCTTATGTAGTAGGTAGAGAACTGGGATATAGTCATGTATCATTTACAAATTGCTGATTGTTATGGCCCAAACCTCCATATGACTTCCTTGAGCACTTTTAACATGCATTTTTAAAAGCTGGATGGGGGAGTGATGAACCAAGAAATATGCCTGCAGTACACCAGAAGCTCTCAAACTCCACAGAGTAGGAGAGGAATAGTCAAATGCCTAAAGCGATAAGCTTTTTTTATTAATGCCTTAGATGAAGGTTTTGTAGATGACACCAAATTAGGAAAGAATACTCCAGAAGACAGGATCAGAATTCAAAACGACCTTAACAGATTAGAGAGCTGGACCAAAACTAACATAATGAATTAGGCAGAAAAAATGAAATACAGAATGGGTAATGCCTGGCTCATCAACAGTACATGTGAAAAAGATCTTGGAGTCTTCATGGACAACAAGGTGAATACGAGCCAACAGTGTGATGCAGCAGCTAAAAAAAACCCATGGGATTTTGGGCTCCATCAGAAGGAGTACAGCATCAAGGGAAGTCATGGCACCCCTCTATTCTGCTTTAGTAGGACCTCAACTGGAATGCTATGTCCAGAGAAGGGCAACAAAAATGATCAAAGATCTGGAGATCATGCACTATGAGGAGCGTCTTAAAGAACTTAGTCTGCTTAGCCTGCAGAAGAGAAGGTTAAGCGTATAAACATGTGAAAAGATGTCATAAGAGGAGGGAGCAGGTTTGCTTTCTGCTGCCTTGCAAACTAGCACTCAGAGCAATGGGTTCAAAATACAGCGAAGTAGATTACACTTGAACGCTAGAAAGAACTTCTTGACTGTAAGAGCTGTTCAGCAGTGGAACTCTCTGCCTCGGAGTGTATTCAAAGCTCCTTCCTTGGAGGCTTTTTAACAGAGGCTGGATGGCCATCAGTCAGGGATATTTTTATTGTGCTTTTTCTGCATGGCATGGGGTTGAACTAAATGGCTCATGTGTTCTCTTCCGGCGATATGATTCTATGATAGGAGCCCCCAGTGGTGTAGAGGGGTAAAGCCTTGTGACTTGAAAGTTGGGTTGCTGCCAGGTTCAAATCCCACCCGGGGAGAACGCAGATGAGCTCCCTCTATCAGCTCCAGCTCCATGCGGGGACATGAGAGAAGCCTCCCACAAGGATGGTAAAAACATCAAAACATCCAGGAGTCCCCTGGGCAATGTCCTTGCAGACGGCCAATTCTCTCACACCAGAAGCGACTCAGGTTGCTCCTGTCATGAAAAAAAAATGCTATGATTTTTCTGAGACATATCAAACCAGCTAGTATTGGAGCTACATGTAACATCATGTGATGGAACCCCATTATAGCCAAGTAGCCTAAAATATTGGCCTGATGGTACTGACAGCTACTGGGTAATGTACTGTTGAAGGCTTTTATAGCCGGAATCACTGGGGTCCTTTGAAAATGCCAGCCACAGATGCAGGCAAAATGTCAGAAGAAAATGCTGCTAGAATATGACCATACAGCCCAGAAACCACACAACACCCCGGAAACTGGGCAGTTCACAAGTACAGAAAAGACTGCATTTGCTTTTGATGTAAATCATCCACCCAATACTGTTTCTTCAAAACTTTATTCAAAACTAGGAGAATGGGCATGGTTTTGCTGAAATAGTATACTGAAGCACTTCAAAATGCTTTGAATATTTGAAACACAATTTGTAATTACTATTATTTTCAATTACTACAAACCATCAAGTCCAAATAGAAAAATATCATATATTGATGAAACAGCCGGCAAGTTTCACTGAATTATTTTTGCACGCCGAAACTGCTATTGCTCTGTGTGCTAGATGTTCAGTGTTTTATTCATCAGTATTAGCATAATAGAAAACATTGCAAAATTAGTTTATAGCTTACCTAATAGTGCTAGCTCAGTGTTCACCACACAAACACACTAGCAAAGGTAAAGAAGCAAAAGGAGAAAGATTTCTCTAATGTTCTGGATGCTGTCCAAATACTTCACTCAGTGCTTTACCATTATCATAACAGGAAATTAGTGAAAGAGACATTCATTACAAAAATACAACTTGAAACTACAAATATCTTTATGCTTTCTAATCATAACAAACAGCAAGATGTCATCAAGGAAGCACACAATTTATCTCAGCAGTGATAGTTTCCAAACCATAATAGCACATTTTGTTTTAGTAGAAGGGCTACATTTCTAGTTTTAATTGTAAATGTGCAGTAACTGCAGCAGCTTACTTTGTGGCTTTATGTTTTAAACATGCCTATTTAAAAATGAAATGGATTGCCTTCCACCAGATAACAGATAATTTGTTTCAGATGGTGATTTATTTGCTGAGGATACAAGAGTTCACACACTGTCTTTGCCAATTCATATTAGACTTCCAGTACATTGAATGCGGTTTACTACTGTTGTCAGTAGCTACTGCCTGACAAAACCAATCTGTGCAAAACAGTTATGGGCTGAAAAGATTTTTTTTCTCTTTGATCACTAGATCGTTTAATCTCAACACCCTATTTATAATAATAGAGACTGAATAGTTGAGGAGTGTGTTTGTTTTACTATAATTTCTGAACAAAATTCTGACATACTTCTTACTTGACAACCATAGCCCTTTCATGACAACTTCCCATTGTATTTATACCATCCGTAATATAAAATGGACAGCATTCTCAATAGCGTACCTTCATTTGGTACCATATATCTTTTTTTCTACCATATGATTTTACTTTGAAATGCATCCATTCATCTATTTGCATTTAGAACTGTTTTTGCTGCATGCTGGCCTGTCATCTCCCACTATGCTGTCCATGATAGCTGTGAAATATCTATTTGTTGAGCTTAAGACCATCTAGGAGAAGCATACTTATACTATTATCAAATTACAATGCAGACACCGGACTGCAGATAACAGTTTCCAACTGTCATCCATATAAACCAATTTCGCAGTGAAAATAAATTAGTCTTAAGTCTCCACACAAGGTCACTCCAATCATCCTAACTTGTATTATGCTGTTGTCAACGCTTTCTGTAGTAGCATTATTTCCAAAAAGGCTAAGATTTCAAGACAATTACTGAACTCAGTGGAACACTAGCAGGTGCTTGGTATTCTCCCCCCCCTTTCCCGGCCTCATTTTTTGTTAAAAAAACTCATTGCAGCAGATATTAACTGAGGCACTTTGCACTATCTTCCTTCTTCCTCCTTCTGTGATCCCAGCCCAATTTTCTTGGGAATAGATTCCACTTAATTCAGTGACACTTCTGGGTGGCAACTTTCCTTAAGAGCCACCTGAAAAAATATAGTGTACAATTTTGTGCTTTGTTTCCCACAATCTTTCATGCATCTTTCCAGGTGAAACTTTTCAAAAGCTGGACTGCTGTGAGTTTTCTGGGCTGTATGGCCATGTTCCAGAAGCATTCTCTCCTGACATTTCGCCCACATCTATGTCAGGCATCCTCAGAGGTTGTGAGGTCTGTTGTAAACTAGGCAATAGCCTAGTTTGTCTAAATCCCATTGCCTAGTTTCTATCAGATCTCACAACCTCTGAGGATGCCTGACATAGATGTAGGTGAAATGTCAGGAGAGTATGCTTCTGGAATATGGCCATACAGCCCAGAAAACTCAAGTAACTCAGTGATTCTGGCCATGAAAGCCTTCGACAACATATCTTCCAAAAGCTCTTTCAAAATTCTGAGTGAAGAAACTTGGAAGATCATCTTATTTAATACTGTGGAAGGAATATTGGTATCATGCTCTTAAGAAGGCCTTTCTTCAGGGTCTTTAGACAGAGGACAGGGGGCATTTACAACATACTTCCAACTGTTAAAAAGAAAAATGCAAATAAGAAGGAAACACATCACCAGCACCAGTGTCCTGCTGCCTTGTCTTGTTTCGCAACTATTCCAACATTAAGGATCTGCCATCCATAGCAGACTCCCCAACTGAATGGAGGAAAACAATTCCAGACATGAAACTATCAGAGTCAGCTGACATCTCCCAACAAAGGATTCCCCCAGGCAGGAATCAGCCAGGCCTTGAAGCTGCAAGGCTTTTCAGTGCTAATCAAGGTGATTAATTGCAACATTCACACTGGTCTCAAATAGACAAGAGTTCTTTCACCCACCCTGGACCTTCCACCGATATATAAACCTCCCTTGCCTAGTTTCCAATAAACCTCACAACCTCTGAGGATGTCTGCCAAAAATGTGGGTGAAACGTCAGGAGAGAATGCTTCTGGAGCATGGCGATATAGCCTGAAAAACTCTCAGCAACCCAAAACAATTACAGGTTGAGCACCACTTATCCAGCAGTCCGAAATCCTTCGAAATGGTCCATATGGGTGCCTCAGATTGTGATACATTTGCTTTCTTATAACTCAATGAATACAAACTTTTTTTCGTGTACATTATTTTAAAAATATTTTATAAAATCACCTTTTGCGTGTATTTATAAGGTGTGTCGCAAACATACATGGATTTTGTGTTTAGGCTTGGGTCTCATCTACAAAATCACTCATCACGGAAATATGTGCCATCATTGGTTTTATAAAAAATCCAAAAAAAACCCCAAAAAACTTCTAGTCCCATGAATTTGGGATAAGGGGTTCTCAACCTGTATATCAAAACCCAAATCCTGCCAGCTTCAGTTGCACGTGGCCCAAAAAAGTTCAAGATAACACCTTCCCTTTTTTGCAAGAGTTACAATTCTTCACCTACAAGAGCAAGACAAGGTTCTGGTCCAACCTGCAAAAGATGACACCAAACACAGGCAGAGGCAAACTTGGGCTTGACCGGCTGTTCAGAATTGTAGGAGTTAAAGTCCAAAACACCTGGAGGGCCAAAGTTTGCCCATGCCTGCACTAGAACAAGGGAAGCCAGCCAGCCTAGCAACTGAAAAGAATGTAAAAGGCTTTCATGGCTGGAATGATTGAGATGCTGTGAATTTTCCGGGCTGTATGCCCATGTTCTAGAAGCATTCTTTCCTAACATTTCACCTGCATTTATGGCAGGCATCCTCAGAGGCTGTGAGGTCTGTTAGAAACTATGCAAGGATCTGTGGAAGGTCCAGGGTGAGAGAAAGAACTCTTGTTTGTTTGAGGCACGTGTTAATGTTTCCATTGGCCCCCTTGACTAGCTCTGAATAGCCTTTTAGCGTCAAGGTCTGGCTGCTTCCTGCCTGGAGGAATTCTTCGTTGGGAGGTGTTAGCTGGCCCTGATTGATTCATGTCTGGAATTCCCCTGTCTTCTGAGAGTTGTTCTTTATTTACTGTCCTGATTTTAGAGGTTTTTTTAATGCTGGTAGCCAGATTTGGTTCATTTTCGTGATTTCTTCCTTTCTGTTGAAATTGTCCACATGCTTGTGGACTTCAATGGCTTCTGTGTGTAGCCTAACATGGTAGCTGTTAGAGTGGTCAAGCCTTTCTGTGTTCTCAAATAATATGCTGTGTCCAGGTTGGTACATCAAGTGCTCTGCTACGGCTGACTTCTCTGGTTGAGTTAGTCTGAAGTGCCTTTCATGTTCCTTGATCTGTGTTTGGGCTATGCTGTGTTTAGCGGACTTGTCCACAGCTGCATGGTATACGGTAGAGGTGAGAGGATCCCTCTTGTCCTTCGCTGAACATAGCATTTGTTGGATTTTCTTAGTGGGTCTGTAGATAGTTTGTAAGTTATGTTTCTTCATTAGCTTCCCTATGCTGTCAGTGGTTCCCTTGATCTATGGCAAGTATTGTGCAGTGGGTTAAACCTTTGTGCCAGCAGGACTGATGACTTGAAGGTTGGGTTGCTGACCTGAAGGTTGTCGGTTTGAATCCAACGAAGGGAGAGCGCAGGTGAGCTCCCTCTACCAGCTCCAGCTCCATGCAGGGACATGAGAGAAACCTCCCACAAGGACGGTAAAAACATGAAAACATCCGGGCGTCCCGTGGGCAACGTCCTTGCAGATGGCCAATTCTCTCACACCAGAAGTGACTTGCAGTTTCTCAAGTCGCTCCTGACACAGAAAAAAACACCTCCCAACAAATGATTTCCCAAGTCAGTAAGCCAAACTTTTTAAACAGAGGGCCTGTCCACAATCCTTCATACTGTTGAGGGGCTGAAGTATCATTTTTAAAAAATATAAACAAATTCCTATGCACACTGCACATGTCTTATTTGTAGTGCAAAAAAAAAAAACACCAACAACAATAAAAGAACAATACAATATTTTTTTAAAAACAACAACAATTTCATCCAACATAAACCTATCAGGATTTCAATGGGAAGTGTGAAACTTGCTTCTGCCCAATCAGATAGTCAAGTTAATTAGGTTGTTGTGTGCCTTCAAGTTATTTCAGACTTTGGGCGAGCCTAAGTCTAAAACTTAGGGCGGGGGGCAGCTAAATGACCTTGAAGGGCCACATCCGGCTTTAGTTTGGGTGGCCCTGCAGTAAGCAGCCAGACCTTGAAGCTGCAAGGCTTTTTAATGCTAATCAAGCTGGCCAACTGAAACATTAACACCTGCCTCCAACAGACAAGAGTTCTTTCTGCCATCCCACCCTGGACCTTCCATAGATATATAAACCTCACTTGCTTCGTTTCCAACAAACCTCACAGCCCCTGAGGATGCCCGCCATAGATGCAGGCGAAACGTCAGGAGAGAATGCTTCTGGAACATGGCCATGCAGCCCGGGAAACTCCTCGCAAGGCAGCGCCACCAGCCCTCCTTCTCCCTGCTTACCTTGTTGGAGAAGGGGGCCTTGCTGAGGTTGATGCCATCCCGGAGGAGTTTATCCCGGATCATGATCTTCAGGCGGAGCTTGGGGAAGGCGGTGAGCTCCCTGGCGGGCTCCTTCCAGGCCTTGGCCGCGTAGCGCTCCACCAAGTGGCTGGTGTAGGTCCCGGCCGAGGGCGCGCCCCGGGGGAAGCCGCACGCCGGGGGCGAGGGCAGGGGCAGGGGCTCCTCCTGGGGCTCCAGGGTGAAGTACAGCCCGGCCGTGCCCTCGTCCTCCTCCCTCAGGCGCTGCACGGCTTCGTGGAGGCGGCGCCGGTGCGGCGGGAGCGAGACCCCGATGGCGTCCAGGTCCGGGTCGCCGATCTGCTTGCATACCTCCAGGTCGTCGTAGCCGTTGTCCACGAAGGACTCCGCGTACTGGGAGAGCTTCAGCGCCTTCAGCCACTCGAACACTATGTTGGCGCTCATGGTGCAAATACAACAACAACAACGAGGAGGGAACTTTTCCAAACACCTCTTTTTTGGGATCGGGACGCTCACGGGCAAAGCCAAAGGCGAATTAAATCCGCGGCCAATCCTTCCGCCTCGGGAGCCCCTCTCAGCTCTTCAGCCACAAAACCTGGCGAGAGACGCCTCCGCGGTCCTTCCCCCGCGCTGCCATCCCTCAGGGCTGCCTGCGCGGTCCCATCCCCGCCCTCCGGCTCCTTGTGCCTGCTCGTCCTCTCGCCTTCTCGCCTTCCTTCCTTCCTTCCTTCCTTCCTTCCTTCCTTCCTTCCTTCTCTCGACTCCCGGGCTCGGCAGGAGTTGCTGCTGCGAGCTCGCTACCTGCCTGTCTCTTCCTCCCTCTGCCCCTCCTCGCGGGCAGGGCGCTCCTCGGCCAGGCTGACACTCCGCGCGGCGTGATGCGAGGCGCGCTTCGCTTCTGGGCGCGCGCCTCGCACTTCAGTCTCGCGCCGCGTGGAGGGCGGGGAGGGGGAGGACCTCTTGGGATTGGGGTCTCCCCCAGCGCTTTCAATGGCCCTGCCCTGTCCGCGCCCCCCGACCCTTCTCATCTGCCCCAAGGAACACCCCACGAACTGCCAGCGTTCCCCATTCCCTTCTTTCGGCTCCTTCCTGCTTTCCTCAGGACGTCTGCTCGACCCCAAGCAAAGCCCGGAGAGTCCTGAGTCCCCCTCCGCCCCTCTCCCCTTCTCCTCTGGGTTCACTTCTCCCACTTGGCCCCTGGAGTCTTGGGAAGGAAAGAGGGTGGCCGTGGGGGATTCCTGAGGGGAAAGCTGTGCACTGGCAAGGAAAACGCAACTCAACGACAGGGACAAATGCAAGACACTCCACTTAGGCAAAAAAATAAATACAGAATGTGGGATGCCTGGCTCCATAGCAGTCGGTATGAAAAAGATCTTAAGAGTCCTCCTAGACAACAAGTTAAACATGAGCCTAAACAATGTGGAACAATGGCTTCAAACGACAGGAAAGGAGATCCCACCTGAACATCAGGAAGAACCTTCTCACTGTGAGAGCTGTTCAGCAGTGGAACTCTCTCCCGGAGTGTGGTGGAGGCTCCTTCTTTGGAGGCTTTTAAGCAGAGGCTGGATGGCCATCTGTCGGGGCTGCTTTGAATGAGATTTTCTTGCTTGCAGGGGGTTGGACTGAATAGTTCGTGAGGTCTCTTCCAACTCTATGATTCTATTATTCTAAAGTGTGATGCTGTAGGAAAAAAATAGTTTGATATGTACAAAAAGGCCAAGAAAGTGCTGGGAAGGACAACATGCTGGCATCTCTTTCTTCCTTCCTTCTCTCCCTCTTTTTCTCTCTCACTCTCCAAGGGCAGCCTACCAGTGGGCCACAGCCCATGGGTTGGGAACCACTGCTTCAAAGGGGGGTTGCTCTTGCCTTCCTCTGAGGCTGAGAGAGCCTGAATTGCCCACTGGGTTTCAACAGCGAAGATATCTTCAGGGGGCCTCTGAGGCTGAGAGAGTCCCCTGCTAAAACCATTGCTCTATGCTAGCTCCCCGTTAAGGTTTACACAACTGGATAGAGAGGGGTTGTTATGGCCCAGCCTGTAAAGATGGGGAAGCCTCCAATCTAAGGAAGGTAGACTGGAGGTGAGGGAGATGAATGGCTGCTTGCTCTCCTCTCCGGGCCCCTCTCAGTTGGTGAAGGGGGGCCCATGGAGCTGGCCCTTCCCTTCCATTAATTGCCCGATCCTTCAGGTAGAGCACGGGTGACCACTTCTCTCACATCTGCTGTTTTCCCCGGTAACCCAGCATCCTGGATGAATGGCTGCCTCATCCTCCTCTCCTTGAAATGACCTTTTCTTGAAGGAAGGCAAGGGAAAGGACTGGGTGTAACTGGGAAGGAGGCCATGTAATGTCTTCTCACTGGTTGGAAAGCCCAGTTACCACAAAAGAAGATGGGAGCAGCCATAGCCTTCTCAAAGCCATTTTAGGCAGAGGAGCAAATGCCATCACACTGGGGATGCACCTGCAGTGTAGAAATTAGGCTTGCTCAAATAATTCGTTTTCCCCGTTAACCGTTATTAATTTGTTATTTTCGTTTGTTTTGAAGCAATTTTGAAGCATTGGTTGTCACACGTCTGGATATCGCGGTTTCGAATCGCGAGAGGCCGTTTTTCGTTATGTCGTCGTTTTTTTCGTTAGGAAAAAAAAGCTTTTGCAAAGCACCCAAACTCCCACCATTCAGGCCCTTCCCTTTTGCCCCTCAGCAAAAGGGGCGTCACGGGCTCAGCCAATGGGAGGGGGCGAGGGGGAAGGAGGCTGAGGAGGAGGAGGAAGACGGAGGGGGGAAATGGCCGCCGCCGCCTCGCCTCAGCAGCTGATAATAATTTATTATTATTACCTCCCAAGGGTGATCTCCCAATAGCCTACCGAGGAAGGACTGGGCCAGGTTTCTGTCTTCGGGAGGGAGGCTCTCGCGTGTCAGCGCCCAGGAAGGCGAGGCCCGCACGTCGGAAAGGAGGCGCGTCCACGTGTCTTTCCTTTCTTCTTCCAGGAGGGAAGGAGGGGGAGAGGGAGGTCCCCCCTTGGTTGCCCTCTTTCCCTCCCGAAGTGGCTCTTGAAAATGGGGCGCTTTTCCCCTTCCCCTCCCGCCCTTCCCGCGACCTTCCCCAAGGTCTCCCCCGAAGAGCCCACCGACCTTTCCTTTCCTTCGGGCGGCGTCCTCTCCTCCTCCTCCTCGGAAGCCTTGCGGGGAGGATGGGGCTGGGAGGGAGGGAGGGAGGGTCGCTTAGGAGGCGGAAGGCGAAGGCGGGCGAGGGGCGCGGGCGGCGCTGCTCATGCCTCCCTCACTGCCTGCCTCTGCTTCTCCCTCTGCCGCCCCCTCCTCCGCTTCCTCCTCCTCCTCCTCGCAAGGCGCATCCAGGCGGGCGGAGGCGGCGGATCGAGACCCCTTCCCCTCTGCTTCGTCCTCCTCCGGCGGCTGTCCTCCCTTCGCTCGCTCGCCCTTCCCTGCCTGCCAGGCCTGATACTCAGAGGTTTTGACGTCTGTGCGAAGCTAGGCAAGTGGGGTTTATATATCTGTGGAAGGTCCAGGGTGGGAGAAAGAACTCTTGTCTGTGGGAGGCAAGTGTGAATGTTGCAATTGGTCACCTTGATTAGCATTGAATAGCCTTGCAGCTTCAAAGCCTGGCTGCTTCCTACCTGGGGGAATCCTTTGTTGGGAGGTATTAGCTGGCCCTGATTGTTTCCTGTCTGGAATTCCCATTTTCTGGGTGTTTCTGGGAAAGTAATGGCACTCCATGTAGTCATGCCAGCCACATGACCTTGGAGGTGTCTATGGACAACACTGGCTCTTGGGCTTAGAAATGGAGATGAGCACCAACCCCCAGAGTCAGACATGACTGAACTTAACGTCAAGGGATACCTTTACCTTTACCTATACACACACACACATTATGCAGGGACTATATATTATATATATACACAGACAGTATATATCACACACACACCAATTTAACAAAGTTTCAGCCACAAAAACAAAGTTTCTGAAGTAGAACAATGACTTTCACAGTAAAGACAACCCAATTTAACAGGAAATAAGACTTTCAAACCAGGAACAGATTTCTGCAATTATTAAAAAATGGTTTATTATAAAAGCTATGAAAATTCGCCAAAAATCAGAGGATAAGGGAAACGTTCCAAATTTTGGTGAGCTATCAGTTTTAAATGTGTTCTACCACTGTACCAAGTTGGAAGAAGATCACTCAAAAAATGAGGGTGGGAGAGTCCTGTAAAGTCCTCTCCCTCTGTGCTGTTTTTGGGAATTGCGCATGCGCGTCCGCCATTAACGAATTAATTTAGAAAATAACGAATTTTCGTTAATTTCGAAAATTTTTGGGGGCCAAATTCGTAAATAGCAACAAAAACGAAAAACTGCCCCCTCTAGTTTTGAAACGAGTTTAGAATCAAATTTTTCATGGATCGATCAAGCCTAGTAGAAATAAAGCAAATTGATATCACCAACAACCGTGGCTCAGTGCTAACAATTCCTGTGAGTTGTAATTTGGTGAAGCACCCGCATTCTTTGGCTAAAGACCTTGTGAAACTACAACTCCATGGATTCCATAGCACTGAGCCACAGCAATTAAAGTAGTATTGAACTGCATTAATTCTACAGTGTAGTCGCACTCTGGGATAAACTAGCCTGGTGGCTATTATCACACTATTCAAAGGAGAAGTAAACGGGAGGCGACTGGTGCTGAAATGGTCACAACACATCCCATTGTTTCAGTATTTCCTGGAATACAAGACTAGAGGAAAAGCGAGAAGCAGTCGGTCTATGCTGCAGGAAGTCCCAGGTTCAGCTCCTGACATCTCAACACAGGACTGAGGAAGAATCCTGCCTTGAATCTTAGCTACTGTTGCCAAGCAGAGTTGGCAAAGCAAGAGACCAAATAGATGAAGAGTCCGACTCCTTGTAGGGGAGCTCTCTCCCCACACGCCTCCCTCTGTGGTAACACATGATATCCGTGGATACCAGAATCAGTAGATGATCACTCCTATTATATACAATGATACAGTGAAGTGGTGTCCTTTGTATAAAATGGCAAAATCAAGGTTTGTTTTGGGGATTCTTGTTGCCTTTTAAAAACATGTTTCCAATCCATGGATGATTGAATCTGTTAATGCATTCCTGTGCTCTCCTCACCCAGCAACCTGCTTTCCTTTCAAAGCAGCAGTAGAAATACTAAACATACTTTTGAAAACACCTGGTTGCCTACTCCTTTGCATAATCATGGCCCTCATTCTTCTCGCCTGACTCACAATTTTCTCTTAATTCTCAGGGAAAACTGAGTGGTGAGAGAGAGGACCAAGCCAGCAAACAGATATATTATGTAGGGATTAAAGATGAGGATGTGCAGGAGGGAAGAAGGCAGGAGCCATGGCTGGTTGAAAATTTTCCAAAATGGGCAGAAGTGGTACTGCTTCACTGCATTTACAATAGTGCCAATGACATATTGGAAAGAAGAAAGTTCATGTTTCTTGTCACTGTTGCGCATACTAACAGTTTTATGCTGTATATATCTATAGATGCAAATCATACACATTACAGTATTTTCATAAAGCTTGCATGATGCAGCAGTCTGAATGCTGGACACTGAGGCCCCTTTTTCCATATAAAATCTAGATTATTTGCTTTGAACTGGATTATCTGGCAGTGCAGACTCATATAATCCAGTTCAAAGCAGATAATGTGGATTATCTGCTTTGATAATCTGAATTATATGGCAGTGTAGAAGGGGACTGAGAGACTAGGGTTTGAACCCCTAGAGGCCATGGAAAGTGGGTGACCTTCAGCTTTATATGATCAGCATAGATTCATATTTATTTATTTACAGTATTTATATTCCACCCTTCTCACCCCAAAAGGGACTCAGGGTGGATCACAGAATATACATATATGGCAAACATTCAATACCGCTTATACACTGATAAGACAGACAATTGTACATAGATAAAGGTATATAGAGGCGTTTCCCATCTTTGGCATCTTGGAGGCTTGTGCTTCGTTCTGGCCATGGGTGTGTGTGTGTGTGCTGTTGCTCCCTCTCCCTGCCAAAGAGCTGTGTTCGTAAACTTCCTCCTTGATCGAATCACTTGCAGTTCTCTGGCATTTCCATATGGGTGCCTTAATACCTCTCTGCTTTTAAGCAGTACCTATTTATCTACTCACATTTTGTTTTTGAACTACTAGGTAGGCAGAAGCTGGGATAAAAGCCAGGAGCTCACCCTGTCAACCTTTCGACTGATAAGATTTACTGCAGTTTAACTGGCTGTGCTAAAGCCCAGGCCCAACTGAATGGCATTACATGAGTCTGAGTCCCAATCTACACTGCCGTTACAAACTGCATTTGGTGGTCAGTGTGGACTTATCATGCAGTTTAACTGCATTGAACTGCATTCCATGAGTCTACACGAGTTTCAAACTGCATTGTATGGCAGTTTAGATGAGGCCTCAGAAGGAGAAGGCAGATCTCCTCTGAAGAAATCTAGCTAAGAAACTTCTAAAAACAGAGTCCACTTGAGGGCACATGGCAAATTCTTTCCATCCTTTCTTTCTTCTTTTAGCCTGTTTCTCATGATCAGATTGATTCTCTTTCCTTCAGTTTCCTACTCCCTTTGGCCTCTTGATGTTTGTGTGCCCAAGAGAAGGATTCGGAGTAATGGGGGACTCTCTTTTTCCTCGCTTTGTAAGGACAAGAGAGAGGGGTGGCTGGGCGAGGGAACTACAATGTAGAATTTATTTTTTTGTGTCAGGAGTGACTTGAGAAACTGCAAGTCGCTTCTGGTGTGAGAGAATTGGCCATCTGCAAGGACGTTACTTAGGGGACGCCCGGGCATTTGATGTTTTACCATGGGAGACTTCTCTCATGTCCCCGCAAAGGGAAGCTGCAGCTTACAGATGGAGCTCATCCATGCTCTCCCCAGGTTGGATTCAAACAGGCAACTTTCAGATCAGCAACCCAACCTTCAAGTCATCAGTTCTGCAGGCACAAGGGTTTAACCCACTGAAAGTTGACACCACTTTCACTGGGAAAGCAGCTCAATGCTATGGAATCCCGAGACCTGTAGCTTGGAGAGAGACCACAGCATTGAGCCATGGCAGTGAAAGTGGTGCCAAACTATGCTCATTCTGTAGTGGAGCTGAAGAGGGCAGGACTATAGCCAGAAAAAAATTTCGAGGGGGGGGGCAGGTTGAAACTTTTTTTAGTTAATCATGGAAAGTAGTTCCATAATCTATATGTATAAAAGAGTGATGGCATCACGGCGACCCACAAAACAACAAAACTACAGGCCCCCCGACCTCGAAATTTGACAACACAACCCATCATCCACGCCTCTAGGTTGATACAATAAAAAGAAAAGAAAAATAAAGTCCTAATTAGAGAGAGAGGAATAATTGCTTTTATCCATAAAATTGCTGCCAGTTAGAAGGCTAAGCTCCTCCAACTTGGTCTCCTAGCAACCCAATAAAAAATAATAAAAAACACTAAAAAATAATAAAAAACACTAAAAAATTAATACAATAAAATACTATAATAACAGAAAATAACTAAAAATAATACATGAAAATAATGAAATATAATAAATAAAAAGATAACTTACAATAAAATTAATAAAAAAATAACGTCAAATAAAAATTACATAACAATTTTTAACCAATACCACCACCACTTTGCCACAGCAACGCGTGGCTGGGCACAGCTAGTGCAAAATAATTTAGAAATCAGGATCCATCAATAAACTTCAGTGGGCACTCATGGGGATTTGGTTAATCAGTTAAAATTCACGAGTAAACCAGTTTAAAAAAAAACTGAAATTTTTCAGGGGGGTTGAACCCCTAAACACCCCCCCCCCCCTTGGCTATAGCCCTGGTAGAGGGGCTCCTCCAAACCAGTTCCTTTGATTCCTTAGCATTGAGCGGTGGAAGTTAAAAATGAGGTCAAACTCCATTCATTTAAAGTGTAACTGCAGCCAGAGATAACTTGGGGAGCCCTCTTACCCTGGAGAGAACTGCATCTGCAGCCTAGTAAAAGCTCTAGAGGTGAGTTAAAGGCGAAGGCTTGGTGACACCACCAGCAGGGATGGTCTCCTTGGCGTTTCCTACCAAAATAGGCTGGGAAAGGAGATGCTTGCATGAGATGCAGGGTAAGTCCCTCTCCTAGATGGAGCTGGCGAGGGTAAAGAAAGGCCTTCAGGATCCTCTCTCAGCCCCAGAAGAGGAGACATTGGGAGAAACTTTGGTATTCTCTCAAGAGGGTCTCCACTTTCTCCTGCCTTCTTTTCCACTTTCTCTTTTCTCCCTCTTCAGCTGTGTGCCCGCAGCGCCCCCTGGTGGTCTCTTTGAGAAGAGCACTCGCTTTTCCATGTCTGAGTCTTCCTCTCACTTTTGCCTGAAGTGGCTGCTTCCTGCCTAGGTGGCATTGCCATAGAGCAGGCCTGAGCAAACTTGGGCCCTCCATGTGTTTTGGACTTCAACTGCCACCCTTCCTAACAGCTTCAGGCCCTTTCCTTTTCCCCCTCAGCCGCTTAATTAATTAATTAATTTGTATAACCATACAAGCAGGTGTGAATGTTGTAATTAATCACCTTGATTAGCATTTAATGACCCTGTGGCTTCAAGGCCTGGCTTCTTCTTGCCTGGGAGAATCTTTTTTTGGGAGGAGTTAGCTGTCCCTGATTGTTTACTGTCTGGATTTCTTCTGTTTTCAGAGTGTTGTTCTTTATTTATTGTCCTGATTTTAGAGGGTTTTTTTTAATACTGAGGGCTATCTGGGTTATCTAAGTCCACACTGCCCTATATCCCTGTTCAATGTTTAGTGCTAAATTTGCAAATATAGTAATTCCTACATAACATTACCATGTATTGAACTGCTTTTTCTATTGATTTGTTGTAAAACATGATGTTTTGGTGCTTAATTTTTAAAATCATAATGTAATTTGATGTTTTATAGGCTTTTCCTTTATACTTCCTTATTATCCAACATTGTGATGCCTCATGGGCCTTGTAGTTCTGTTCCTAGTGCTATCGTGGCAGATGAAGATGAAAACATGGGGTTTTTGCCGGTTCAACAAGAGCCGGAGTCCTTTCACCTGCCGGATGTTGATGTTTGTCCTCAAGAATTCAGTAAAACAGACCTTGGGCATTCCTCGCCTCCGTTTCCCAGGAGGGAATCTTACTCTAGAGACAGAGGAGTCAGAGAAGCAAATCGCAGGAGTTTACGGATCGCTGCCAAACAACAGGCTGATTAGGCCTGCTTCCCTTGGGAAATTCTAAGGAGTCTTGCATCTGGACAGAGTTGGGTTTCGCTTCTCGTTCTCTAGGGAAAGAGATTGTTGGCGGGAAAACGAGACCCAATATAGGTGTTTGACGCGGGAGATTCTTTGCGGAGTCAACAGAACGGCTTCAGGAGTAAGATCGTGTGTGGACTTCGTAACCCCAGTTCCTTGCCTCCCGGATCAAGTATTCAAGATTTTGCATCGCCTTGCGTTTAACCACGGACCTTGTGCCAGGAATCACTGGTTGCCTTGTACCTAGTCACGGACCTTGTTAAAGAACCAAGTTATATCCAGCCTTGTTCCAGCCTTGTTGTCAAGCTACCTTGGACTCTTAAGACTCTGACATTTCCCCACACTATTGCTTGGCAATAGTGTGTGTTTCGGTATTGGATAAAGAACTTTGAACTCTAATATCATTTGTTGGACAATACATTTTTGGACTATATTTGACCTCATTTGAAAGGTCTGCTTCTGAACTATATTCTTCACTTGTTTTTATTGCTTTTATATATTTCCTTAATAAAGATTGGCCTCCGTGTATGGTTCTTGGTGCCCAGCTGCCAGGGGTCTGACAAACATTTTCGCTTATCCAACGCTTTTATTTTTCAGTGATTGGTTTGGGGGAGCGCCAAAATTCTGTTCGCCTACACTTGAAAAATACCTAGGGCCGGCTCTGTCGATCAGTAACCATACAGCTCATGCAGGATAGAGTCGTATCTCTTAGAGGCACCTCATATATAGCTCTCTGGTATCTAACGTGGTATTAAAACTATTCCACATCAAGTTATAGAGAAGGTTTCTATCTATTGAGTTGCTCTGAGTTTCCCGGGCTGTATGGCCATGTTCCATAAGCATTCTCTCCTGACGTTTTGCCCACATATATGGGGCAACAACCTCACAACCTCTAAGGATGCCTGCCATAGATCCCTGGATTGCTGTGAATATTCTGGGTTGTATATTCATATTCCAGAAGCATTCTCTCCTGACATTTCATTCACATATATGGCAGGCATCCTCAGAGGTTGCGAAGTCTGTTAGAAACTAGGCAAGTGGGGTTTATATGTCTGTGGAAAGTCCGGGGTGAGAGAAAGAACTCTTCTCTGTTTGAGGCAAGTGTGAATGTTGCAAATGGCCAGCTTGATTCAACACCTGGCTGCTTCTTGCCTGATTGTAGAGTTTTTTTAAAAAAAAATATTGGTAGCCAGATTTTCTTCATTTTCATGGTTTCCTCCATGGAACCTTGGAGGGCCAGCTAACATCTCCCAACAAAGGATTCCCCCAGACAAGGAACAGCCAGGTTTTGAAGCTGCAAGGCCATTCAATGCTGATCAAGGTGACCAGTTGCAATATTCACACCTGCCTCCAACAGACAAGAGATTTTTCTCCCACCCTGGACCTTCCACAGACATATAAACCCCACTTGCCTAGTTTCTAACAGACCTCACAACCTCTGAGGATGCCTGCCATAGATGTGGGCTAATCATCTGGAGATAATGCTTCTGGAACATGGCCATACAGCCCGGAAAACTCACAGCAACCCAAAGCATTATTATTTTACTGGGGCAGATTATGTGGGATCCTTAACAGCCCCAAAAGCAATTGCCTTGAGAACTTACTTTGCAAAACCTGATATTGTTGGTGTTGTTGTTTTTTGAATAGCATCTCAGTAAATATCTGCTTTTTAATATAAATATTCAGCTATGCTAATAGGCCAAAAGCAATTTGAAGCCTTGCTTCATTCTAGATGATATTGGAATAAATTGACAAAGTAAATTAGATTCTGTTTTGCTCCTTTCAGTTTGCTCTCCTGAAAAAGCTCTTTTATTTTCCT
Source organism: Anolis carolinensis (assembly GCF_035594765.1). Taxonomy (NCBI): domain Eukaryota; kingdom Metazoa; phylum Chordata; class Lepidosauria; order Squamata; family Anolidae; genus Anolis; species Anolis carolinensis. The sequence continues at coordinate 78,237,891 of NC_085841.1, forward strand.
GAAACAAGAGTTGAAAATATAAATTAATTAAAATTTCCCTGGTGATATGCTGGGACTGTTTTTGTGCAGTTGCAGATTAATAGACCAAAGCTGAAACTGGTAAAAACACCAGCAACTTTATTTGAAGTAAAATAGAAGATAAAAAAACTTTGGCTTATTACAAACAACCTTTGATTTTCGTACTCAATCTGTTCATCATATGACCATTGCACACATTCAAGCTATAATAGCAGTGGATACTGTTTTTCACATCCCTAAAATTTAGCATGATCAAATCTGAAACACTATGAAGAGAAAAACATCATTTTAAAGAATGGAATACATATTTGTATGAATGTACACTTCCACATACTCTACACACAAACACACAACTTTTGAAATAGTTACTATGCTTTCAGTAGAAAGGCAAAGGGGGAGATCTTCAGATGTTGATTGTTGCTGTGCAAATTTTGATCCTCCTGTCCTAGGCTGATAAGGCTAAAACACTCAAATACTTGAAGAGTCAGAAGAAACGGGTACTTTATACAAAGTTGCACACAGTAGTGCCATGATTTATATATGTATTTATAATAATCATTTATATTTAAACACCCATGCATTATGAACTTATTTTATTTATGTATTTTGACTAGCAAGTTTTTCCCCCATAGAATGTAACTTTCCTGTGTGATTCTGTGTATTTTAAATTATTTATAGCTTTTAATCTCTCTCTCTGTCCTCTATCCACCCATCTATCCTTTTGTGGAATACATCTACGACCCCTTCCACACTGCCCCTATATCCCAGGATCTGATCCCAGATTATCTGCTTATCCCAGTGATCTGGCAGTGGAGACTCATATAATCCAGTTTAAATCAGATAATCTGGGATCAGATCCTGGGATATAGGGCGGTGTAGAAGGGACCTGTCTAGCCAACTAAATGTGCAATGAATACTGTAAAGACTATCTGATTCCAATAACAATGGGAATAAGAACTGCTTTGTCATCTTGTGTTTAACATCAAACAATCAAACAGGCATACATAGGCCCCTGAAGTATTTTTTTATTTTAGGACCTTTAAAGCCCTACATGGTTTGGGTCCAGGTTACTTACAGGATCTCCTTCTTCCTTACAATCCATCCTAATCACTGAGATCCTCTGAGGGGCAGTTACTCCAACTAGCCAAAACCCGACTGGCAACCACCACCCAAAGGATCTTTTCATTGGCCACCCCATGACTGTGGAACAACCTGCCAGTAGAGCTCCGACAGCTGGATCAGCTGTCAGAATTTAAGTCACAAGTGAAACCTTATCTCTTCCAGACAGTTTTTAAAGACGAATTTTAAACTTGCATCTTATGTTTATTCTTTGTTTTGTGTATTTTAATATGTATTTTTTGGAAATATGTTTTAATATGTATATTTAAAAATGTTTATAGATAAATGTGTGTTTTAACAATGTTGTAACTTGCCTTGGGCCACGAGGAGAGGTGGAGAAGAAATAAAAATTACTACTACTACTACTACTACTACTACTACTACAATAGTATGGGATGATGTTGTTGGTCTGCAACTACCATGACATTAAATAATGAATGCATATAGTCTGCATATTGCTTTTGTCAGGGGGACGATGGGTGAGACTCTGGTTGCCATGCAGAGTGGGTTCCAAAATCATCATCCTGGTCTCACTGATCCCTCCTTCTCCAGGCTGCCTTCTCATGTGGAGAATCAGCACTGGTCAACAAAACACTAGCAGTCGAAGGTTCAGTTGAAAATCCAACGGTACTTAAACTTTATTTACATCACTATATACAGTTGCAGTCATTTGCAATAAGTCCCAGACACATGGCAGTGTCTCCTCGGCTACGGAGCATAACATTCATCGTCCATCTTCAGTGAACGCTCATGCCGAACACACAACACTCCCCTGCATTCCACAGATCATGAAGGAAGTCCCGGTCAATCAGACTTGACCCCATTGGTCCTGGGTTACATCAATCAAAGCAGGTTCTTATTAACTCCTCCGTTGCTGAAACTCATACAGAAAAACATTCCTAACAGCCTAGATTGATTTTAATATTTCACACAATTCACAATACCCTGACAGCTTTGACTTTCATTACAAAACCCACTTGACACAGAAGAATAATAGTTGATTGTGTGTGTGGTATGTGATGAGATGACTGGCAATTTGTCTTCTTCTTTCTGTGATTAAAATGCTGTATGTCTTAGAACAAAAATGTATTATTACTCTTTTAAAAAAATATTCCTATTTTTTGTTAATTTTTTTGTGCACATTTATTTAGGACAATCTGAAATACTGTAAAAGCATAGAAATGGGAAGTTGTATTCAAAAAGACCATGATTGTTTCAGTCTCTCATTCCTGTTTATTCATTAGGCCTGTGCAACCAATAAAAAAAGATTTCAATATTCATTACGAAATTAGGGGGTGGATGGGGGGAATTGTTTTTAAAGTGTTTCCAAAATTGGGCGGTGGTCTGTATTGTAACTATAACGAGTTAACTACTTTTTCATTACTTTTGTTAAGTAATTAATTGTGCCAATGGGGAAAATTCAGGGGCACCTTTCTCCCTAATTGTTAGAGCTACTGGCATGAAATGTGCTACGATTATAGAACACATTTACCACTGTTGGCTCATCAACTTTAAGAAAATTTTACTCATCCACAGATTTCTGGAGAAGTTTCAAAGTTTTTAAAACAACATTTTTAAAAAGAAAACTACAAGAGCTATCTCCTTGAATTTTCTATAAAATGACACAAGATAACAGGGGATCATTACCCCCAAGTTTCAGAAATATTCATCTTCTGATTTTTGGGAATTTTTGACAAAACCCTTTTTAAAGCCACAAGAACTATTTCATTGAATGTCTCTCATATTAACCAACAGAACTTCAGTTTAGGGATTTCTTCCCAGCCCAGCACTGATTTACTTACTTGTATTGAAGTATCAGTCAGTCCTCCTCTTTGCAAATTCAACAATTTATTGGAACTCTGGCTGCTGATAGGAGGGAAAAATCTCTCCCCTATCCTAATAGGAGTTTTCTGATGCTGAGCAGAATTCTGGGAAATGTAGTTTAGAGCAGGGGCATTTGAATTCTCTGCCATAGGGCTCCTCACCTTCCCAAACTACATTTCCCAGAGTTCTGTGCTCTCTCAGTTTCTTTTGCTCAGCTCATGCTGCTGCTTTCCACTCCTCAAAGCGAGAGGCCATTAATTTAAAGAGAAATGACAGCCTTTTTGGCTTTGCCTTGCTTGCGCTGAAAATAAAACTGACTTTGATGGGCTTCTAAGAATTACAGAATTCAAACAAAGAAGTATTGTTTTGGTTCTTAAGTTTTTGCGTGTTTCTTAATATCTGTTTGTATATACAAAACTTATGAATTAGATAAGGCTTACTAAATAAAAATGAACTTTTGCACACCCCTATTATTTATTATTGATAGATACTGGTTTATTCTACCATATTTTTGGTGATCTGGTGAAATGTGGCATATCTTTTGGCACTGGTTGGGGCTAAATTTTATAGGTTGTCCAATGGTTGGACAAGAGCCACACTTCCTTGGTTTCCTTGTTATTGTCTATATTGTTCTAACAATGTTTTAAATGGCGTGTAAGCATGTGTGTTTTTGTATATAGAGACATATTGTCTTCTTGAGCAGAGCACCTTCTTCCAGAGCCCCCAAGTCTTAGCATTCCCCCTTGAAATTGGTTTTAATTGAAATTGTCCTCCTATCTATTCCTATGCATATATTTGTAGAGCAAAAGGCATATATTAAATCACAAATAGCATTATGTGTCAGTTAAGTTATTCTGAAGCAGTTTAGCTCTGCAATTGAAAGATGGATGAAGGAAGAGGGCTAACAGATGAGTTGCTCATAGTCTTTTTCACCAGTATCCAGGCGAAAGGAATTTAGTAACTGTGAAGTGTTGATTGAAATGCCCACAAGTCTTTTTGCATGAATGATCTCCTCAAAAAGGCAACCTCAGATGTTCTGAGCCATGATTTGAGTTCTAGCCTGGGAATTTTGTAGCAATGTGATCATGTGCCAAGCACATTTGTCTCAACCACAGCCAGTCTCCCCTCCTTTCCTGCTTTGTGCAGAAGATATTCCAGCTCTGAAGGAATATATTTCAAGGCAGTTGAAGTGTGCTATCTTCTTCTTTCTCTTTTCTTGCTCATCTCCTTTAAGAGCCATAAAAGACCACTGAAAAAGGGAGAATAGTAGGGTTAGGACTATAGACATAGCCTTCACATGATCGTTGATGGGTGGGATTAACTCTGTTCACAATAATCTGATAGCCATACCTGCAGCCCTGACTTCTGTTTGGTGCTGCACAAAAGGAAGGGAGAGGTTGAATAAAGGAATGTTTATAGCCTGGGATATTCTGCAATGCCTCTCAAAGGAAGCTAATCCTCAGAAGGTTTGCTCTTGATCCAGAGACCACACTATAATGATTTTCTGCAAGGACACTGAGCTATCATGGCTCAGAAAAGATGAGCTATCCTATTTGGCTCTCTCATCCCTATCTCTGCATTCCTGGAGAGGCTAGGCTGGAAAGAAAACATAATGCAAGCCTATAGGGAGTTGGTACCGAAAATGAAAGAGCTACTTCTGAACTTAAGTATTTCTTTCTGCAACTTGAAAGAGACCACAGGATTTACTAGATATAGCTGTAAGTATGCTAGACATCATCATCTGTGTTCAACTTTCGTATATCTTTAAAATGACTTAAATCTCCAGGGATCTTCTATATATATAAAAGAGTGATGGCATCACAGCAATTCACAAAACAACAAAAGTACAGCCCCCCCAACCTTAAAATTTGACAACACAACCCATCATCCACGCCTCAAGGTTGATACAACAAAAGAAAAAGAAAAAGAAAGTCCTAATTAGAGGGAGAGCAATATTTTTTTTTATCCAATTGCTGCCAGTTTAGAGGGCTAATCTCTGCTCACTTTGTTGCCTAGCAACCAAGGGACAGCCAGGTTTCAGTTAGGGGACAGGCTGATTTAGGCCTCACTTAGACTTCTTCCACAGATTATCTAATTTGCACTGGATTATATGGCAGTGTAGACTCAAGGCCCTTCCACACAGCTATATTACTCATTTATAATCTTATATTATCTGCTTTGCACTGGATTATCTTGACTCCACACTACCATATAATCCACTTCAGTGTGCATTTTATACAGCTGTGAAGAAGGGGCCTCAGATAATCCAGTTCTGAGCAGATAATATAAGATTAGAAATATACAGTAGAGTCTCACTTATCCAACATAAACAGGCCGGCAGGATAAGTGAATATGCTGGATAATAAGAAGGGATTCAGGAAAAGCCAATTAAACATCAAATTAGGTAATCGTTATACAAATTAAGCACCAAAACATCATATTATACAACAAATTTGACAGAAAAAGTAGTTCCATGCGCAGTAATGCTATGTAGTATTTACAGTAGAGTCTCACTTATCCAACACTCGCTTATCCAACGTTCTGGATTACCCAACGCATTTTTGTAGTCAATGCTTTCAATATATCGTGATATTTTGGTGCTAAATTCATAAATACAGTAATTACTACATAGCATTACTGTGTACTGAACTACTTTTTCTGACAAATTTGTTGTCTAACATTATGTTTTGGTGCTTAATTTGTAAAATCATAACTTAATTTGATGTTTAATAGGGTTATCCTTAATTCCTCATTATCCAACATATTCGCTTATCCAACTGCCGGCCCGTTTATGTTGGATAAGTGAGACTCTACTGTACTGTATTTACAAATTTACCACTAAAATATCACAATGAATTTAAAACACTGACTACAAAAACATTGATTATGAAAAGGCAGACTGCGTTGGATAATCCAGAACATTGTATAAGCGAATGTTGGATAAGTGAGATTCTTCTTTAATATGAAATAATTACTGGGATAGAATAATGCAGAACAATATAATCTCTAAAACCAGGACAGTAAATAAACAGGGGAATTCCACACAGGAAACAATCAGGGCCAGCTAACACCTCCCAACAAAGTATTCCCATCATCAAAGTCTGGAAAATCCTCTGTTTTCTCAGGGCCACAGACAGTAGAAGCACATAAAATATCGCAAACAACACCACTCTGAAAACAAGGGAATTCCAGACAGGAAACAATCAGGGCCAGCTAACACCTCCCAACAAAAAATTCACTCAGGGAGGAAACAGCCAGGCTTTAAAGCTGCAAGGCCATTACATCCTAATCAGTTTTCCTAATTGCAGCATTCATACTTGCCTCCAACAAACAAAAAAAACCAATCAGAAATATTGTATATTCACAACCTTTAGGAAATAATATCCCCTGATGGCGCAGCGTGTTAAAGCGCTGAGCTGCTGAACCTCTGGACCGAAAGGCCACAGGTTTGAATTGGGGGAGCGGAGAGAGCCCCCACTGTTAGCCCCAGCTTCTGCCAACCCAGAAGTTCGAAAACATGCAGATGTGAGTGGATCAATAGGTACTGCTCCGGCGGGAAGGTAACGCCGCTCCATGTAGTCATCCCACATGACCTTGGAGGAGTCTACGGACAACGCCGGCTCTTCGGCTTAGAAATGGAGATGAGCACCAACCTCCAGAGTAAGACACGACTGGACTTAATCTCTGGGGAAAACCTTTACCCTTGACCTTAACTACCACCAATTCCTCAATACTTTATTTCCCATACCACCAGACTTCGCCACAGCAACGCGTGGCCGGGCACAGCTAGTATCTTCTAAAGGAATTAAGGGCTATGTAAGTGCTGGCCCAAGAACTGCTCATCAATTGTGTAAAAAGAAGGGAGCAACAAGCATATAGAGGGCTAGAGGTGAAGGCTTCTCAAGATGGTTTTTCCCCAGGTAGCTCTGGAGGACAGTTTAGTATTTTTGGAGCATTTCAGATTTTAGTATAAGAGATGATCAAGCTGTAATATGTGATGGTGAAAGCATATATTCTCATACATATGTATGTATGTATGCCCTGCTCTAAGACCGCCCCTTTGAATATGTCATGGGGAGTAGCCTGTATAATATCTCCCCAGGAGTTCTGCAGGTGGCTGCACATCTTTTCTTGTTTACAAGAACATCAGGAGGGCCTGTGGCTTGTGTTTCCTGGCTTTCAACGGTAGTAGTGAAATTTTTCAGCCTCTGTTTCACTATGTTTCCCAATTGCTAATCCGTCTGTGGTTTCTTTCAAGATACTGGTTTGATTTAAATTAGAGAAATCTGTTCTACTTGTCTGTTAACAGAAAGTCTTTGTTGCTAATGTGTGTTTTTCTCCTGTATTTTATTTGTGATGGCTTACTGCTTTCCTCTGAGGCTGAGAGAGTGCAACTTCCTGCACTCTGGAAAGCCAGTGTGGTACAATACTTGGAGAGCTGAACTATCATTCTAGGTGACCAGGGTTTGAATTCTCATTAAACATTGAAACCTATGGATAACTGCAGGTGAGTTGCTCTTTCCCAGCCTCAGAGGAAAGTAGTAGCAACCTTTGTTGAGAAAATTTGCAATAGATTGGCTTTACAGTCACCACATGCCAGAAACTTCTTTGAAGGCAAATAGCAGCAATTGAAGGTGAGCCTGTATGTTTGATATTAAATTGTACTGTAAGATACCCTGTTTGGTCTTGTAAAATGTCCAAGAAAAGATGATTAAACATCTCAGGTAGATGTTTCTCAGGTAGAGTGAGACTCATGTGGTCTTTCAGACGCTGTTGAACTTCAAGTCTTAGCATCTCTAGTCATCTTAACGAATGGTATGGAACACTGGGAGTTCCAGTTCAAGAACATCTGGAGGGCTGAGTAACTCTCACTCCTACTTTAAAGTTTTGTACAGTTTGGAACCAGTTTATATAGGAGATCAGGTGGCTCGTATCAACCTGTCTGGCCCACATAATTGATTCTGGGACTTGACTCTTCAAAATCTGTAACATTTCTAGTCCCAGTTGTTTTGTATAAGGGATACTCAATCTGTATTTATTTTACTGGAAGTGTATGCCCTTCTCACAGAATAAAAAGGATTACAATAAACACTTCACAAGAATACATTTTTACCTTATGCCCCATGGGCTGTGGTGCAGCTGGTTAATAGCCAGCTGCAATAAATCACTACTGACCGAGGTCAGCAGTTCGAATCTGGGGAGCGGGATGACCTCCCGCAGTTAGCCCCAGCTTTTGTCAACTTAGCAGTTCAAAAACATGCAAATGTGAGTAAATCAATAGGTACCATGCAGTCATGCCAGTCACATAGCCTTGGAGGCGTCTATGGACAACGTCGGCTCTTTGGCTTAGAAATGGAGATGAGCACCAACCCCCAGAGTCGGACACGACTAGACTTAATGTCAGGGGAAACCTTTACCTTTACCTGCCTTGATATTTTGGGTTATATGGTTGTGTGGAAGGGCCCTAGGACAGAAAAAAATGGCCACAATGAACTGAAAATTTTGTTTGTAATATCATTTGTAATAGATATATGACTACATATCCAATCACTCTTGGTTGAAGTGACCATTTATTCACTTATCTAGCTAGTTAATTACTTTGAGTTTTGATAAAAGTGTCTGGCATAATATTTAATGGCATCCTAAAGACTTATTTAATGACATTCTAAAAGCAAAAGGGCTTTAGAGCCAAAGAGATGCACAGAAGGGATTTTTTTTCTATCTAAGTGCAACCATTTACCATTCAACTTTATTTTTCACTGATTACTGTTAATAATAATCAAACTATTATATACCCCTAATATATTGTATAGACATAATTTTTAACATTATAGTAGTCTAGCTCATTAATCTATAACTTTTGGATTGTAACATGACTCCTCTAATGCAAATAGTTCATATGAAAACAAGCCACATTTCCATCATTATTATCATTAAAGGCTTCTCTAGACTTTTATAGCGCAAATGACAAAATATGTTATCTAGGGCTGCCACCTTGTGACAAAAACATGAATTACAGGGTTTTTGTTTGATAAGGTAAAGGTAAAGTGTGTTGTCGAAGGCTTTCATGGCCGGGATCACAGGGTTGTTGTATGTCTTTCGGGCTGTGCGGCCATGTTCCAGAAGTATTCTCTCCTGACGTTTCGCCCACATCTATGGCAGGCATCCTTAGAGGTTGTGAGGTATGGATAAACTAGGTAAGAAAAGGAAAGAATATATATCTGTGGAGAGTCCAGGGTGTGGCAAGAGTCCTTTGTCACTGGGAAGCCAGCATTAATGTTTCAGTTAATCACCCTAATTAGCATTGGAAAGGTTTTGTCTCTTGCCTGGGGGCATCCTTTGTTCAGTCATCAGCTAATGACCTTTCCAATGCTAATTAGGGTGATTTTCTTGCAGGGGGTTGGACTGGATGGCCAGTGAGGTCTCTTCCAAGTCTACGATTCTATGATTCTATGATCCTTCACAGGCATGGTTGGGGACAAGAGACAGGGCCTTCTCAGTGGTGGCTCCTCTACTATGGAACCCCCCCCCCCCAGTAATATTCAATCAGCTCCTTCCCTTTTAGCCTTCAGGAAGAAAGTTAAAACATGGCTATGGGACCAAGCTTTTGGAGAATAACTGCAGTGAACAAAGAATCTGTGCAATGGCATTTTGGAATGGCCTTGGACTTTGACATTGAATTATGTGGTTTTAATAATTCATGTAACTTTTTATATGTTTAAATTAAATCATTGAATTGTTGCTGATATGTGAGGCTGCTCTGAGTCCCCCTCGGGATTGAGAAGGGTGGGGTACAAATGTGGTAAATAAATAAATAATACCAAGGCCCAACTGTATGTCCAGGTTTTCTGAAAGAATGTTATCTCCCCATTTGAGCCTTCTTGGCTCTTGGAAGAGGCTTTCTCTCAGTTCCATCACAAGTAACGAGATACACGAGAGGGCCTTCCTGCTGGCGACTCCCGAGATGTGGAACTGTTTCTCATGGGAGGCTAGATTTGCCCCTGCTCTGCTCTCCTGCTAGCAGAGAGTTTCTCTTATTCAAATAGGTTTGGGGCAACAGAGGGATCGTTTAATGTGTACAATCAACTATATTCCTAGTCATGTTTTAAAGCACTTCTATAATGTGTTATTTTTTCTTTCTTTTTCCTTCTTCCCCTTTTTTAAATCTTCCTTTTTTTTTCTTTTTCTAGTCCTAGACATTTTTTTCATGTTTTAATGTTTTAATGTAAAAGAAAACTCTCAATAAAGATTAAAAAAAAATTAGTGTGTTAATGGCATAGTTTTTTTTTTGATAGCACAAATCCCATCCCTATTTTCTAGGCTATAAGGGTTTGAAAGGAACTTGCAGAACAGACTGAATATCTACCTGTTAAAAATGCTCTCGGCATCATGGAACAACTGAAGTTCATGAGCCAAAAGCAATCCCTTGTGAGCATATAATAGTAATCCCATCTGGCTGTTATTAAAGCATGGATCAGAATAGCAAGGGCCAATCCAGGGATGGTGGTTAGGCAGTGTCTGTGTTAACCTGAGCAAAGGAAAGCATTCCCTACAATCAGGGGCTAAAAGGCAATTGGTGTTGAGAGTGTATGTATGCTAACCCCACCTCATATCAACATGCACTGGGTCACTGAAGGGAGGATTTTCTATGTGTGGAGATTCTGATTATGAATCTTAATGTTGGAAATCAAAATCCATGATAATCAGCGGCCTCTGGATAGAATAAACTGTGCTTTCAACCATGTATGATAGCCCCCATGAATGAAATCCAATCATGTGCCTCGTATTAATTTGTTTTTGTTGCTGCTGAGGAAATGTGTGGGACTCTGTGGGAAATTGTGAGTTTTAAATGCTATTTTAAGTGTATTTATTATATTTTAACTGTATTTTAACATAAATCCATACTGTATTATTTGGGTTTTCAAGCCTTTGCTTAAAAGCCGCCAAAGAAGGAGCTTCAACCATATTCCAATGTAGAGTATTCCACAGTTGAACAGCTTGTGCAGTCAGGAAGTTCTTTCTTTTAAAAAAATATTTTTATTAGGTGTTTTTTGAACATAAAAAGAGTGAGAACAATAATGAATATAGAAAAGAAAGTGAAAAGGGGGGGTTTGATACGAATGAAGAAAAGAAAAAGAAAAAATACAGATTTTTTTAAAAAAATAATAAAAATGAAAAAAAATGAAAAAAGAAAAGAAAAAAGAAACAGAAAAGGTTGTACTTCCCTTCCCTTCTTCTAGATGATAAAGTATTTTGTACATATTGTCCTTTGTATTTCCACTCCGTCTCTAAATCTTTGTAAAAAAATTCTTCTTGTTCTATAATAGTTGTCAATAATGTCCAATCTGTTTCTTTTGTTGGTTTACCATGGTGGGTTTTCAGGTAGTAGGTCAAAGCATCCATATTTTTTATGTCTATGATCTTTAGTAACCATTCTTTTTTGGTTGGTATTTCTGTTGATTTCCATTTCTTTGCATATACTATTCTGGCTGCTGTCACAAAATGGTTGAATAAAATCTCTTGATTATTATTGAAATTCATATTGGTCACTCCTAATAAAAAATATTCCGGTTTCAATTGAACATTTATTTTGATGATTTTTTTGTATTGTTTCATGTCTCGGTAGCCCATTGTAACAACATTTTGTAGTTTTTAGTTATTGCTTTCCTTTCTGTGAGTATAATTTTGTCCCAGGGAGTGTCTTTTTCTGAGAATCCATTTTTGTCTCTATTAAAATATTCTTGGATTTGTCTGTATTGGAACCATGAAACCTTTTGAAATCGGTTCTTTATTTCTTCTTGTGTCTTCAAAATATATGCCCCATTTTGTATTCTCAGTATATCTTTGTATGTTGGTCGTGGACTTGGTCGTGGACTGTTCAAGATGGTGTCGAGGCTCCGGGGCTCGTGAGTTGTTTAAAACCTTTTTTAAAAAATTCTGTTCTTTTTGCCACCTTCTTGAATTATAAACGGGGCTGTAACCCTGGGTGGCAGAGGTCGCCTAAGAGGAGCCCTAAGCTATAGAGGGAGGGAAGAGCAAGAGAAATACAAGCAGGAAACAACGGGACGAACAGGAGCTCAGTGTGGAGAAAAGAACTGGCGTGCTTACTAAAAGGAAGCCTATACCGCTGACGTTATTACATCTGGCTGCTGGGCTACTAAGAGACTATATGACCTGTCCTTGTCCCCCCCCCCCCCATACCTCATTGGAGGATCCCTGGGGCAAGTTTGTAGCTGTAGTCCTCCGCGGGCCTCTGTTGGAAGCTGCTGACTGCCAGCTTGTTTTGACACCGAGGCTCGAGGGCCGGCTCCTTTGTGCGGCTGGCTCGGCCTGAGAAACCTCGCTGCCTGTTGCCGGCTTCTCACGTGGCGGGGGTTTGGAGCTGCTGTGGTGTGGCGGGGGCCCGGAGCTTGGAGCTGCTGCACTTTGATGTTGACCCAGTGGGCTGGTGGGGCGTTATCTGTTTCTACTGGCATTCGACTGGGCAGACTGCCCTTGTGGAGCTGGGCCTGTGGCTGGGGACATCATTGCTGTGGTGAGGAGGAAGGGCGCATGTACCTTTTTCAGCATATAACCCCAACAACATACTGGGGTGAGTCGGACTACTAAGGCCAAAGAGAACGGTCGCCTACCAAGTACTAAATATTATACAGGACAGAACGCATGATCTACTAAGCACCTTATGGAGCAGTTCTGCCGCCACTAAGTACCTTATTCAGACAAAACCTGCCTGCCGCACTTTAATGATAATAATAATAATAATAATAATAATAATAATAAACTTTATTTATACCCCACCACCATCTCCCCGCGGGGACTTTGGGCGGCTCACATTGTTACAAGAGTAACAGGTTAAAACACAATAAGGTAATAAAACAAAAGTTAAAACAAAAGTTAATACAACAGTAATAATATCAAACAACCACCAATATCAAACTACCTCACCTGCCACTATCAGGAATGACCAATATTCTGGGTTATTGTTACAATTATCTCGACCATAGGAAACAACTACAAATAACCGGATATATATGGGCACTTTATCATCTAATAAGCTATATAATGAGGTGATAAGATCATTACTCCTGAGCATTTTAATTGTAAATATATTATTACCTTTTAACCTCCAATCAAATCCTTTGTACTTCTGTGATTGTTTTATTGATATTAATGAATTAGATCTTCCCCCACCTGTAGCACATTGCACTCGCACTTTAAGATCTATAAGGCAAAAAGAGGGTGGGCCTCAGAACTATCTCAGATAGGGTAACTCCTAAGGTGGGGGAGGGGAAGAAGGAAAGAACCATCTTTAAAGGAGGTTGGAGTATAATGCAGGATCTCTGCCCATATGTAAAGGCTAGCGCTAGTCTCATGATGGACCATGTTGAGGGGGGGTGGCTGCCAGGCAGCCGAGGAGCCCCCATAGAAGTAATACAAGGGAGGGGGAGATACGGGAAAAGGAGGCCTAAATTAATTTGGCCTAGAGAAAGAATGAGAGTTCTTGTAGATCTAAAACAGCCTCCTGACGTGGTAAACTTGTATGCCCAGGATGGCGGTTCCTCCGGATTAAAGGTGGTGCTGCTGAACGCCAGGTCTGTCAACGGAAAAGCAATGATCATCCAGGACCTTATCCTCCAGAAGCAACTCCTGTTGCTCCTGACACGGAAAAAAAAAAATCCTGGATGAGCAGGCAGACCTGGTGTGCATAACGGAGACCTGGTTGGATGAGGCTGGGGGGGGGGGGGTGAATCTCACCCAGCTTTGTCCACCAGGTTATACCGTGCAGCATCAACCAAGATCCGGAGGACAGGGAGGTGGTGTCGCTGTAGTCTACAAGGATTCCATCCCCCTGACCAGGTGTCCCATCCCACAGTCAACCTTGTTCAAATGTGTCCATCTGAGGGTGGGTAACTGCAACAGACTAGAGATTCTGTTAGTGTACCGACCACCCCGCTGCACTACAGTCTCCCTGCCTGAGCTAGCGGGGTGGTCTCAAGGCTGGCGTTGGAGTCTCAGTGGCTTATGGTGCTGGGAGACTTCAATGTCCATGCTGAGACCATCATTTCCGGCATGGCTCAGGACTTCATGGCCGCCATGGCAACCATGGGGCTGTCCCAGCTAGTATCTGGTCCCACCCACAGAATGGGGCACACACTTGACTTGGTTTTCTGTCAGGGATGGGAGGAAGGTGGTGGTGTGGAGGAGCTTACCATTGCTCCTTTGCCATGGACTGACCATCACCTGATCAGGTTTATACTTACGGTGCCCCCCCCACCCCCAGAGGGGTGGAGGACCGATTAAGATGGTCCGCCCCAGGAGGCTCATGGATCCGGATGGATTCCTGATGGCTCTTGGGGAGTTTCCTGCCACCTCGGCTGGTGACCCTGTTGATGCTCTGGTCGTCCTCTGGAACAAAGAGGCGGCTAGGGCAATAGACATAATCACTCCAGAACACCCTGTCTCGAGTACCCGAGCTAAACCATCTCCTTAATTTACTGAGGAGCTGGTAGCGATGAAGAGAAAGAAGTGGGAACTAGAGTGCGTGTGGCGTTCGAAGCCAAGCGAGTCAAACCAAACACGGCTATGTTCCTATCTTAGGGCATATGCTGCGGCAATAGACACTGCAAAGAACTCTTTCTTTGCAACTAATATTGTGTCCGTAAAGAACCATCCAGTGGAGCTGTTGTCAGAGGTTTGTTATATCCTGTCCCTCAAGACAGGATCCCTGACAACTCGGCAGCCTGCTTGAAGCATTTGCTCAGTTCTTTGCGGACAAAGTCGCTTTGATCCGTTCTGGCTTTGACATCATATTAACGGCCGCTTCCGAGGATGTAGCAAGAGCACCTGCTTATCCCATTTTGATGGATTCCTTTCAATTGGTTTCAGCCTGAGGATGTGGACAAGGTGCTTGGAGAGGTGAGGGCTACCACATGCATCCTAGACCCCTGCCCATCCTGGCTGGTGAGAGAAGCCAGAGGGGGATTGACCGAAAGGTGGTGGTGAATGCATCCCTTTGGGAAGGCATTGTTCCAGCGAGCCTTAAATTGGCTGTGATCAAACCGCTGTTGAAAAACCTATCACTGGACCCCACTTAATTGGATAACTATCGGCCTATTCCCAATCTCCCCTTTTTGGGCAAGGTCATGGAACATGTGGTGGCCGCACAACTCCAGGCATTCTTGGTTGACACTGATTTTCTAGATCCGGCGCAGTCTGGCTTCAGGCCAGGGCATGGTTCCGAGACAGCC
This sequence comes from Anolis carolinensis, assembly GCF_035594765.1. Classification (NCBI taxonomy): domain Eukaryota; kingdom Metazoa; phylum Chordata; class Lepidosauria; order Squamata; family Anolidae; genus Anolis; species Anolis carolinensis. Next base: position 78,253,100 of record NC_085841.1, read on the forward strand.
TTGGTCGCGTCAGTCAATGATCTACGCCGGGAACTGGACAGGGGGAGTGTGTTCCTGCTGGTTCTGCTGGACCTCTTAGCGGCCTTCGATACTGTCATTCACGGTATCCTTCTGGGAGGCCTTGCCGGAATGGGGCTTGGAGGTACTGTTTTACAGTGGCTCCAGTCCTTTCTGGAGGGTCGTTCCCAGATGGTGTCTTTGGAGGACACCTGCTCGGCCCCACAACCATTGACTTGTGGGGTCCCGCAGGGTTCACTACTGTCCCCCATGCTGTTTAACATCTACATGAAGCTGTTGAGGGAGGTCATATGGAGTTTTGGGGTGCGGTGTCATCTGTACGCAGATGATGTCTAGCTCTGTCACTCCTTCCCACCTGTCACTAAGGAGGCGGTCCTGGTCCTGAACTGGTGTCTAGCCGCTGTGTCGGACTGGATGAGGGTGAACAAATTGAAATTGAATCCAGACAAGACAGAGGTCCTCCTGGTCAGTCGTAAGGCTGAACAGGGTATAGGGTTACAGCCTGTGTTGGACGGGGTCACACTCCCCCTGAAGACACAGGTTCACAGTCTGGGTGTTCTCCTGGATTCATTGTTGAGCCTGGAACCCCAGGTCTCGGCAGTGGCCAGGGGAGCATTCGCCAGCTGCGCCTGTTCCTTGGGAGGTCTGACTTGGCCACGGTGGTCCCATCTGTATTACTGCAATGCTCTCTATGTGGGGCTGCCTTTGAAGACGGCGTGGAAGCTCCAATTAGTACAATGGGCGGCAGCCAGATTGTTAACTGGGGTGGCATACAGGGAGTATAACACTCCACTGTTATGCCAGCAACACTGGCTAACGATATGCTACCAAGCCCAATTCAAAATGCTGGTTTTGACCTACAAAGCCCTAAACGGTTCTGGTCCAACTTATCTGTTTGAACGTATCTCCTCCTATGAACCATCAAGAACGCTAAGATCGTCGAGAAAGGCCCTGCTCTCAGTTCCACCTGTCTCTCAGGCGCGGCTGGTGGGAACGAGGGACAGGGCCTTCTCAGTGGTAGCTCCTCGGCTGTGGAACGCCCTCCCCAGTAACATCCAGCAGGCCCCGACCCTTCTGGGCTTCAGGAAGAATGTAAAGACATGGATTTCTGCGCAAGCATTTAATGAGTAAGCAAATACTGACATGGTCTGAATTAAGGTCTATGTACAAGGTTCTTGGAAGAAGTGAATTAAGTAATTTATATGTTTTTAATGCTTTTTAATGCCTGTTAATGTATTTTTACTGATTACTATTAATAGTTTTAAATGTGTTAATTTTATTGTTTGGCATTGAATCTTGCCGGGTGTTGTAAGCCGCCTTGAGTCCCCTTGGGTGAGAAAGGTGGGGTAAAAATGTTGTAAATAAATAAATAAATAAATAAATTCTTCCCATCTTAACTCTGTCCTTTATGTCGCTTCTATTGGGGATAGCCAGAGAGGGGTTTTTTTTGGGTAGAATCCTGTTTTATATTTTTCCCATATTTTGATGAGGGCAGATCTAATGAAATGATTCCCAATTTTTTTTCAACTTTCTTCTTGTCATATCACGTGTAGGTATGCCAACCATATCTTAAGTCAAAGCCTTCCAGAGTTAGGTTTTAATTTTGTTTAAATTTGACCAGTCTTTGATCTAAATTAGGCCACTTGCCTCGTAATACGTTTTCAAATCTGGTAATCCCAGGCCTCCTGTCTTTTTTTTATCGATCAAATTTATATATTTTATCCTTGATTTTTTCCCCTGCCCAAATAAATTTGGTTATATCTGAGTTCCATTTTTTTAAATATTTGATAGTTTCTTCTTCTAAATCGCCAATAGGGACTGGCATTGAGAGAGCCCTCTCATTGCCCAGCCAGCCACCATGAACGCCTCTCCGGAAGTGAGGAAGTTCTAATGTTCAGGTGGAATCTCCTTTCCTGTAATTTGAAAGTCACCTCCCTCTGGATGTGTTCCAGCTTGTTAATATCCCTCTTGAATTGTGATGCCCAGAAGTGGACACAGTATTCCAGGTGAGGTCTGCTGAACAAAGCAGAATAGAGAGGTACCATGACTTCCCTTGATCTAGAAACTATACTACTTTTGATGCAGCCCAAAATCCCATTGGCTTTTTTAGCTGCTGCATCACACTGTTGGCTCATGTTCAACTTGTTCACTAAGACTCCAAGATGTTTTTCAGATGTACTGTTGTTGAGTCAGGCGTCACCCATTCCGTATCTGTGCATTTCATATTTCCTCCCTAAGAATCTTACATTTCTCTTTGTTGAAATTCATTTTGTTAGTTTTGCCCAGCTCTCTAATCTGTTGGAGTAATTTTGAATCATGGTCCTGTCTGTCTACTGAAGTATTAGCGATCCCTCTCAATTAGGTGTCATCTGCAGACTTGATAAGCACATCCTCTAAACCTTCATTTAAGTCATTAATAATAAATAAATGGTTAAATTAAATAAATTGTTGCTCCCTCCCTCCTATCCTTCCGTAGGAAGGTTAAAACTTGGTTGTGGGGCCAGGCTTTCGAATAACAATTAGCAGCATTAATTATTATTATGTACGCTGGAACTCAATCAACAGACCCAGTCCTGTAAAATTGAACACGGCCATCAGTATTTTAGAATGTGTTTTATGAATGTTTGATGTAAGTTAATAATTTTTAACTGTTTTATAGTGCATTGTACAATTTTTATATATGTGTTTTATTGTGAGCTGCCCTGAGTCCCCTGTTGGGTGAGAAGGGCAGGATATAAATATTGTAATAAATAAATAAATAAAAACCTTTGTAAAAAAATCACACACAATTAGTAGATGTTGTGCTCTTCCATTTCAATAGGCTTGGCTGCAACTTCAGTATTAATAAAGGGTGCCAACACGCCTTGTCCCGTCCCCACCATATGAGAGGAGGGAGAGTGTGTGGGGTGCCACGAGTCGCCCTGTGTGCCTTCCCTTTTGTCGGCAACTGCTGGCAAAATGACACGGCCCCAGGGGCTGTGTGAAGAGGTTCTTAAGATTGCTTTCTGGACAACCTTGGTGACTTAAGCAAAGAGCAAGGTGAAAGATTTCACCAAAGCCTAAAAACAATGGAAGCCAGATACCAAGGAAGATGGGATGCACATGATAACAGACTACTGTTGGAATCTTATGTGAAATTATCCTGACAGATTCCTTCTCGGAAGTCTTACAAAAGGAGCCATTTCTGTGTCAAATGGAAATGTTTTATTATAAATCTGTGCTTTTGGTGGGAAATAAGTAGATTTTTATGTGGTACACATTAAAATATCCTCTTTTTTATGGACAAGCAGAATGAAGACTGGTATATGGCATATGTTCTCTATTTCAAAAACTAGAGCCGATAGGGGAAAACTGGTGACATTTTTGGAACCAGCAGGTCAAATGTATTCAGAAACAGGGTCTAACATTTGAGGCACTAAAATATGTATTTTTCAAAGTGATAATCATGTTAGTCTATTGCAGCATAAAATAGAAAAGTACTGTGGAGTGACTTTTATTTCAAGTCCATTTAACCAAAGGAAAGGCACAAAATAATTGTTTTGTTTAAAGTGTTAAATATGTAGAAAGTCCTGGAGTATGTACAAAATTAGTTTAAAGGATGGAGGCATAGATGGCAACTGGTAGGGAGTTTTAAACTCATCAATTTCTGCACAAATTTGTAGTCCCCATCGAGGACTTAAATAGGCAAATGACTTAGTTGGCAGGGAAAGGTCCTTCCCCTATTGGCCTCTGTCTGCCTGAAACTCTATTCTCTCCTCTTATCACCTTTCCTTGTCCTCCGTTTTGTACTTCCTTTGTTCTTCTCTTGTGAGTATGGAGAGGCAAGATGTCTGTTGTTAGTTTTGTAAAAGAAAGATGTGCCCATTCATTCAAATTCAGATAGGGATTTTAAACATTATATAATCAGTTTTTGAGATTTTCAGGGGTCTGGAACTCTCTCTACAAATACTAAAACACATGGTTGCTCAAGTCCCATGATAAACAATGATTAAATCTAGGTTTGCCTTTTAATTTTTTTTTCTTTTGGGAATATTTTCAGTTCATGGGTGATTCCCCTGACCATCACCGCTCTCATTACAACAGAATCTGTTGTAATTTCACTGTGTTAAATCATCAAAAGCAAAAAGTGAACAGATCTTTAAAATATATAGATTAAATACAGTAGGACATACAGTAAATCTTGGAGACACATTTTATGTTTTTTAAAGCACTAAGAAAGGCATATCAGCAACAGACATTTGTGAATGGACGTCCCGTCAAGTTGCTTGTTGACTTAATGGTGTGACACCATTAATTTTCCATAGAATTTTGCTTAGGCAAGAAATAGTGGTGGTTCTGCTTGTTCCTTCCTCTGAAATACAGGGTACAACTCCGGGTATTTCTTGGTGATCTGCCATCCCAATATTTGCCAGGGCTTACTCCGCTTAGATTCCAAGAGAAGACAGAATCTGATGCCTTTAGGGTTTTTACTTAGGCTTCATAGTCCAAATTTAGAGGGAAGGAGATATATGAAAAAAATAGATCTGTTTTATTTCAGGAGAGATTTGAATAGTTTATTTTGCCCAGTCAGAGCCCTTCAGCATAATGACACATTCATATACACATATGAACATTTTTTTTTCTGAAACATGAACGTATAGTACATTTTTTTAAAATACCAGCAGCACAGGTATTTTTATTTACAAAAATATCCCATACTTAATTTTAATGTTATGACATAATTTAGGATCAAGTACATTAAGTAAAATAACTATGCAATCTAACATTTCCATTTGTAACAGTATGGTTTGCAGTTCATACGAAACTATATTTGTAGACAGATGAATTTGCAACCCTATCCTAAGATGCATTTCCCAGTTTCATCTTCAGAACACATAGTGGGGCTCTGCAAGACTAAAATTAACAAGTGGCAGTGAGGAGTAAAATAAAAATGAAAAGGACACAATGTACAGGGACTAGGATATATATAAAGCTAGAATATCAAGCATGCTTCCCCGGTGAGAAATGTTTGAAATATTTACCCATGTTCTTCATTTCCGCCCCCCTAAATGGTGCTCGCAGAATGAAACAGCATAACCAGAAAGCATGTTCCTCCCAGGCCTAACCAATATGGATAGTGGTGTGTGTGTTCACATAATGTAAGTATGCTTTATTTACACTTTTATTTTTTTAAAAAGGGAGTTAACACTCAACAGCTTCTCTATTTTGCATTATCCAGTATCATAGTAGCTTCATGGATGGCACCATGATTTTATTCCATGAATCAGAATTGGGTAAATATGCTTTCTTTTTTTAAAAAAGAGTGTGTAGTGGTGAAGAAGATAAATACTACAGTTGCTTAAGGTTTAGAAAGACCAGTTTCTGACTGCTTTATCAAAAATTGCTGTCACTGACTTAGTTGTATTATTGATTTTTTTCTATAATGAAATCTAGACCGGAAATTAATTTGACAATCAAAAATTATAGTTGTAAATGGGATCAAAATAAATGAGGAATATATAACAGTATCCACTTATTTTTCTTGCTTCTGTTCAGAATACATATAAAACGATGTTTAAAATTAGGTAATTCACATGTACTGGAAATCTAGTTGCTTCCCTGCCAGCAGCCCCAAATATAACATTCATTCAACAGGATCTTTATTTTCTTTCATCAGCAACAACACTATTGCTTACAAGGAAATAAAAATGATATAACTTCACAAATAAATAGTTAAGATGTGGGAACAAATGCCACTGAGAATTTGTACAGTAAGAATTTGCACAGTAATCACTGTGAAAATGAGTCGTTTTCAGCTGGAGGGCACGTAACTACATTGTAAGTGCAGTCATGGTCTCATCCCTCTGCATCTGAACACTAACAAATAAGATGGTTCATCAGCCACACACACAAAAAACCCAAACATTCTGAGGACATGTAATAATGAATATAAAATATGCAAAAACCAGAACCGCAAAATACAAAAAGCAAGCTGTCACTGACAAAAAAAATTACATGGCATTCACTTTTAGTTTTGGGGAATATATTCGCAAAGGCTGAAAATATCTGAAAATGTTGAATTTTGTATATACTTATGAAAAGAATAAATGCCTATCAACAAACTGTAGCTATTACAAACCATTATGTAATTTAGATAGTGTGTACTTTTTGTTTTTAGCATAGATTAAACCAGGGAGCTGCTTTTGTTACTGTAGAATATCTCTAATCAATCACAATGGGATAATTTATTATTATCTTGATTTGAGACTATTTTTATTATATACATTTAAGGTCTTTGACAAATGAAACACAAACTTTGTTTAAAACAAGAGTTTACATATACACACTCGATTTGATAATAAACTATATTCTTATATCATTATGAATAAATAGGTGAACGTTGTGGCTGTAAATCCAGCCATAGCTCTCATTCATTTCCATAGAACCAAACTGCATCTTAGTGTGGACAACGTTACAAGTTTGGGTGCTCAGTAAACAAATCTGAAAGTGTTTAACTAATTCAATTTTTAAAGAAAATGCTAAGAATCATTTATTTTATAACGAATCTTCCTGATCCAGCAGTTTGATTCTGACAATGGAATTCTACCAAAGACATGCAGAGCTCCTGTATTTTTTTTTTTACTTGTTTGATTATTTCAATGGAAGATACAGGGCCACATCTTCACAGGGAAGTTCCTGTCCACAAGGATGCACAGCTCTTCGTGTACAGATAGGGGGTTTGCTAAAAGGAACTTTCTAAACTATATTATATACAGCAAAATCAATTTTAAACTAATGTTCAAAATGATAAAATACTCAAGCTTGCCTTACTTAAAGTGCAGGGAAAAGAAATTTAAGTTTACAGTTCAGATTAGATCAGTGCTATGGAAAGCAAAAAGGAAAAGTTGCTGCATTGAAAAAAAATCTCCTTTGGCTATAGCTTTCTAATACAGTATTGTCAACACTGTATGTATAATAAAACCATACAAAGATAACAGATGGAAATCAGCTTAGTTACTTTATACCTAATGTGCTATAAGGTATGCTAACGGTGTCACACTTTCAGACTTGCTTGAAATACACAAAATATTTACATGAAGTAACATTCAGAAGTTACAATTTGGCAGTTTTCTAACTAAAGAAACGTGTCTTCAGTTTGTTATAATTAAACATGATAACATTACATAAAGACAAGTAGCAGCACTTTGTTTGCATTTCATCAATATAAAAAAATAGTTCACCTAGGCTTTGTATAGATGCTTCCCCCCCCCCCCCCCGCTCCCTCTGAAGTAATGGCAACAGCTTGGCCCTGTTATCAGGGAATGAGCCTTGACCCAGGATCAGCAGCTTGATAATTGTACAAATGTCACTGAAGGAGGATCCGTGCTGGCACAGAGTCTGTTCTGTTTGGGGAGTTCCTAATTTCACCTGCTCCCTCTGACCTAGTTATTCCCCAACAGAGTCTGCACTTCCTTGTATTTTAAAGAGGCTGAAACAAAAACTTAATGTAAACTCCACATTTCAATACATTTTAAAAAGCACTCTAGGGATTTAAGTGGGAGAGGATAATGTCATCAGCCAAGAAGTATCAATAACAGTTCATCAGGATGATGATATCTATTGCAGCAGTACTGATAATGTTACTGGTATATGATTCTGGCTTTCCGAGTACAAAAATAAAAGTGCAAGGGGAAAATAAACAACCAAAAAGAGAGGTCTTGTTTTGGGAATGTTCTCTCCCACTACAAAGCATGCTCCCCCATCTTCCTGTTTTCATAAACAGAGGCCCAAAAAACAGGCAAACCCATTCATGGTTTCAACCCTTATCACCTCGACATCCACAACTTCAGTATTTCAATTCTTCCTTCCATAGTAAATTTAAAAATATGCTCACAATCCCTATTAACTGCTGCTTCAGCACTATTAAAATAGTATTCTTTAGAAACAATGAAATTGTCTGTGTAGGGTAGAGGGGAAACACCTAGGAACCAAAAACTCATACCCAGTAGTTTTGTTTAAAGTTCCAGCCAAATCTGGGGTATCTTCCTCTCTTATATTTCAGCCACTCCCAAAATCCCGTTTTATGTAAAAATCCAAACCCTGAGAATATTCAGCACATCACTATGAAAAACATCCAAAACCAATTTGACCAAGAATTACAGGAGGCCTCCAAAAAGAACATATACATTACATAAGCGCTTACACAACTGTTTCTAAAAGCTATAGTCTCCACACATTCTTATTCTTATTATAGGTTTCTTAAACACAGAATGAAATGCCAACCCAAGTTGATGAAGGCAATTTTCCGCAAAACTACATGAAAGGAGTTATACAAAATAAATTGTCCTACAAAAACAATTGCCTCTTACTCCAGTTAGATTGACACTGCAAATTGACAGAACTGGAAAAATGTCACAATTATTCACGAAACCCAATGTCTTCAGATATTTTCTAGCCAAATTACTGATTTATAATACAAAATGTGAGAATAAGTGCAAATTGAAACATATGTTAATGACAAATCATTTGGGCTTCCATGGACTTCCTTGTTCTTTGTTTTCTTTACTGTTTCTTAAAATTACACAGCCAAACAAAAAATAACAATTTCTTGGTGTCCGCTCTAGTTTCTTAGATATGGTTATCATAGTTTTCTTTGGGCAAGCAAATGGCAACTGGTAGATGGCATATGTTCTGTATCTCAAAAACTAAAGCAGATAGAGGAAACTTGTGCCATTTTTGGAATCAGTAGGTCAAATTTACCCGAAACAGGTCTAACATTTCAGGCACCAAAATGTGTGCTGGCCAGTGTTATTCAGTTATTATCCTTTATCATAATATTATAGAAGGTGAAATTTTTTTCCCATCTGTTGTTTGTCAAATACTTGGTGTCCAGATAGCCAGAGCTCAATGTCTTTTATCTCAAAATTGAGGCGTAACCAACAGAAACATATCATTTCCATAGTTTTACAGCAAGGACTATTAATTTACCATAGAATTCTCTTATTTTGGCCATTTTCTTGAGTGAACAAAGTATCTATTCCACTTAATATTTAGCTCAGTGTAAAAGGGAAAACCAGCCACAATTAATACAGTTTACTGGATATAATTATTCTGTTGTCAAGTAATTCAGCCAAATATAAGCACTGAGAAATCAATAGGATACTGTTTTATAGCATATATTTATGCATCTCTATTGGAAATCAGCATAGCCTGAAGATTCTTGCTTTTGGTTGGACAATGCAATTTGTACACAAAAGAAACATTAGCACTGGAAAATTGAATTAATTAACGCACAAAGACCAGATGCCACAATTAACAGATATTAATGTTGGTCATTTAATGTCGACATCACTGATCATTTTCTTAATATTTGGTTTATGGAGCTCATCCAATGTATTCATATAAAGAACTACAACTCAAATAATTTACCAGAAATATTTTTATATGATTTTAAGGGCATAAAAGAAAAAAATATTTTTAAAAAGTAACTGCTGTTTCTAATCAAATTGGTGCAGGCTCAATTCAAATGCTTCCTGCCACAGAATTACTTCTACAAGCTCAAGGCATTATAAGGTTGTGGAAACACCTGAATTTGCTTCCAGATGGATTAATCAGATCAATTTAGTAGTAACCTACTAAAAACTGCACTGCAAGTTAATGTATATATGTGAACTATCTGTTGTCCTCAAATGATAATTGAAATATCCCTTCCACTGGTCAAGTCTATCTTTACTGCCCCCAAGTGACTTCTGCTTGAAACCTGGCTGCTTTAGGAACTTAACTGCATTCAGCTGAAGGAGTTTAAATTAGATTCATTTAGAAGTAAGTCTTACTGATTTAAAATATCAAGCTGTGCAAAGCCAATCAGTTACTTTTTCAATCTGAATGGCACCATACACAGTGTAAAGTAATGTTTCGAGCAAAAGCAAATTTGTATACCACTGCTGAAAACACAACAGAAAAAATTGTTCTGCAGTCTATGTTTATCACATACAAGTCAAGAAATCCATTCAACACATACACAGTACAATCAAGTTCAGGAAAATCAATCTTAAACTTTTCCTAGCCACACACTGGCACTTGCTTAAATATAAAGCCTAAACTAGTTAAGGCTCTATGAAAATGATCACAGATTAATCACATTTTCCAGCTTTCAACATGACAAAGATGCCTATCTTTTAAGTTTTTTAAAAATAAATCCTTTTTATTCTTCTTACATTATGGCTTTGATGCAGCCTTTATTCGCTAAAAATATACTGCTTCAGTTTGGCACATCTTAAATCCCTTCTCTCATAAATCTACCTAGGAATCTCTGAGTTGCTGAATCAGTAAAACATCAAAGTCAACATTTTGTTTTTAGTACTGATCTCTTTGGGGGGGGGACACTTCACCATGATTTGAGTATTATTCTGTAATTTGTGCAGTAAAAGACACTTGGAAAAAAATCCATTTAAACCAATAGAACTTTCTTCCAAGTAAATATGCACCAGATTCTGGAGACAACCTTTTTCCTGATACAATTTTGACTTCTAAATATATTTGAAACATTTCTGAAGTTACTGTCATTTAACACAATTGATAACAAATGATTGCTATTATTATCAAGTTGTATCTCAGAGTCCAACACCACTTGAACTCAAGACCATTCCACCTGGGAATTCAATTTTAATTGGGTACATAAGCTGGCTACATATCTGATAGTTCTTGAGTGCTTGAACAAATACATTCTGTTAAACACACAAAAGAATATGTACAGCATGAATTAACTCATAGTCATTTAAAAATATTTTATAAATTGACCCAACAATATTTTCAGGAAAATAAAAAAATATAGGTGGTTGGAATATGATAAATGTTTTTCTCATTATAACAGACTTTTTTTTTAACTTTTCACACTAAACAGCCATAATACAAATGAAAACTTCCAGCATGATGTGCAGTTCAATCACTTGTACATTTTTTTTACAATGCAAAAGTAACTTATACTTTTGTTTTCCATTTAACATTGGCTGCTTTCAGTCATCAGAATAAACAAAGTTTATTATGGCAGGAATAAGCTACAGTACAGTTTGGGGCTCATATGCTCCCTCTTCCTCTCTCTGCTATTTGTACAGTAATGGGAACATTTACTGGTAATTAACTGCACTTTTGCACTATGTCCAGTTAAATCTAACTATGTGGTGTTCAAATAAACCACTTTCAAATTATGAATTATGAAGATGTGTTTCAAATAAATCAGGGTTAGATTAATTAATATTAAACATGGTGGCTGGCTTTGGAAAAAATGGCAAATTGAAATTAGTACCAAAATCAAAACAGAACCAATGAAATCCCACTGACAAACCAAACTGCAGTGAATGCCTTTAAGCTCCTCATTGCCATAGGTGGGAGAGGGAAAAAGCACAAGCTCAAGACTTACTGTGGCTCATTCTCATCATGATAAACCATGCCTTATCATGAAACCTGAATACAGCAACAGTATGATAATACAAATACAAGAATATTAGATCAGGGGTCCAAGAAGAAACTATGTGCATGTTAACTATGTATAGACTCAGGATGGGGCCAACGTACTTCCAGTTTATCAGATCACAGAGTTGGCAGCAGAGTAAGTCATTTCCAGTAATAGCTATTATGACGTGCTCTAAGGAGGGAAGATGTAGATCAGTTACTAGTAGTCCTGTATGTTGAACAGCTTTATTCTAGCTCTTGGACCCCTGATTTATTGCAGCCTCCTATATGAGGTTGAAACACTGGCAGCAACAACAATAGCACAAAAACTTTTGGCATATGAAATATTAACACAGGATAGATCCTGCATTGCCCCTGCTTTTCTGATACCTACTTTTCTTTTTTTCCTGTCCATGTGTTCTCTTTATCAGTTCTGTTCCCAAGCTCTCAGTCAGCCCACAGGTAAGACACACACACGCACACACTATGTGGGTGTCAGCTTTAAATATAACTATCCTCAGTTAAAGCTGTACGACTGAGGTAAACAGTGTGTAATTTGTGCTAGGAAATATCAGTAACCATTGGCTGACAACCTTCCAGTTCGCTGGTCCTGCAGAAGTTGATGAAAAGGAGGTTTTTCTTCAAGGTAAAGTTATATAGATGTATTTGAAAAGGTGTTGTCAGAACTGGTACCACTTCTTATCTTTGCATTTCAACATCATCTACAAAATAAAAGACCACAACATATTAATGCATATATGAGAGTTCAAAGTACAATTCATTAGTTTAGGCAAAAATAATAAGAACAACAACTGATAAGCCACTGTTGAAGTGACTCAGAAGTTTCAGCTAGAACTCTATTGGGCAATTAAGCCGTTCACATTTTATATGGTACACTACACAATGGTTTTGTAACTCTGAAATATCTCACACAGATAGGTAGATTTCTAAGGCAAAGGGGTAAACATCACTGTAAAATAAAGTGACTATATGACTAAGAAGATTATGTATTCTTGAGCAAACTGATTCAGTTGTGCATGAATAAAGATTTTTCCTATTTGCTTGTGACAATGTAGCACTCTCATGTTAGTGATCAGAAGCTTGTCAGTAAGGATGACAAATCAAGTAAAAAAAGAAAGGTCCAGGTGACCAGGGAATACTCTTTATAGCCAGGACCTTGGTCTGAACATCACAGTGAGCAGGGATTCCAGTTTCTCATGAAGAAGATAGTGAGCTGGATCCTGCTCACTCTTGCAATAGGAGTGGTTTTTATTAAACACCTTCAGCCTTTTGGCCTATGGCTTGTTTAGTGTAATATGTAAACCTGGGAGGTTCTCCCTATTCGGCCTCTCTCCTGATAAGCCACAGAACTATTTCACTGTCTAACAGTTGCCGCCATGTAATAATCGCACCGCTGCTTTTGGTTCCTCAAACCATTATTTTTGCTATCCTTGCATTATAGGAGCGTCTTGATTAACTGCCCCAGTGTATTGCTGGAAGAGGCACTATACAAAAAATAGCTTTGCCCGCCCATCTGCCCTCTTTCAGCTACAGGGCTTCACTAACCTGTGCACCTGAAAGAGGTGTGTGTGGGCAGGCAGACAGATTAGTGAATGATGCACTGTAACTGAAAGGGGGTGGGCCTTCTCCCGTACAATCTGCCCTGGAAACTACCTCAGCCAGCGAGAATCCAATTGGCGACCATCACCCAGAGGACCTTTTCATTGGCTGATTCAGGATTGTGGAACGATCTGCCAGAAGAGATCTGCCAGCTAAATCAGCTGTCGGAATTTAAGCGACAATTGAAGAACTATCTCTTCCGACAGGCATACCCAGTCAATTTTTAACTATGAACTGTCCTGTGTTTACTGTATTTTAATCTTTGTTCTATGTATTTCATAGAAATACATTTTAAGATATAAATTTTACAATATTTTATGATTATGTATTTTAACTATGCTATACCCCACTTCAAGGAAAGGCAGGTAAGAAATGATATTATTATTATTATTATTATTATTATTATTATTATTATTATTATTATTATTATTATTATTATTGGGAGTAGGTGCATGAGCAGGCGGATGAATGAAGTGCCATAGTTGAAAGGGATGCCTGGACATAAAATTGGCATGGCTTTTTTCACCATCACCACCAACAACATTTATTACGGTTCATAGGCATTTTTCACCATGTAATAGTCACACCCTCTTTTTTTGGCACAAAGAGATAAAAAGTGTGACTACTGTGCAATGAAAGACGGTCCTTTAGTTCTTCCCACCCACTACTCTGACTTATTATGGGGGGAAAAGCCAGAAATATAGCTCCAGTCTGGATTTGTATACATTTGCAGTAAGCTGAAATCAATAAGCAATGAGAACCAACATACCACTCACAGTAAGCCAAGTGTACTGTGAAACTCTAGTTTACTGTGGGATCTAAATAGTCCCACTGAGTGAAGGAGGAGATTTGATTCTTTAAAAAATATACAACCATGTTGACAGCTTACCTCATGCGCATGCTTTGAGAAAGAATCTGCACTGGCTAACATAGCTGCTGTTCGTTCTTCTAATTCTCCTAGCTTCTGTCCTCTTTCATCTAATGCTATTCTGGCTCTTGCCAATTCACAGACTATTCCAGATGCGGCTCCTTTGACTCCTTCTATACCACCAGGACCAGGAATATGCTGAGCAAGACTTCTTGATGCCTTCCCAGCTGCAGATTCTCCAACTAGTCATGTCAAAGAAAGAAACAAGGAACAAATGTTTTATATCTTTCTAGAGTTAATACAGTAACAAGTCAAGTGGACAGATGGCAGAAATGGAAATAACATATCCTCTGATGTTTCCCTTTTGGATTTTTCCAGAAGGCAGCTAATACTAAAAGGACAAACTCGTTATGCTGTAATAAAATATGCATTTATAGATAGGATATAGAATGCAGAGCAATTTTTAGACAACAGTGTTAAGTTTCACAACAACAACAACAACAACAACAACAACAACAACAATAATAATATATAATAATACTTTATTTTTGTATCCCGCCACCATCTCCCCGAAGGGACTCGGGGCGGCTAACATGGGGCCAAGCCCAAAAGAAAACAAGGTGTAAACTTGTTAAAATATGAAACAAAACAATAAAATAACAATAACAGTATACAATCAAATAAAACAGATTCAAGCACAATTGTACATATAAAACCATAAAAGCAGGATAAAGAAAAGTCATAAAAACAACTTCACCACTGATGGATAGAATGGGGGGGGGGGGGGTCAGATTAAAGTGCATAATAGCTAGACTGTTTAATAATGCGGCTGGACAAGGGATAGGATGCAGGCCTGTAGCGGGGGGGGGGGGGGGGGTTAGGGGTTCAACCCCCCCCCCGAAATTTTTCAAGTTATAAAAAAAATCTCGTTTACTCATGAATTTTAACTGGTTAACCAAATCCCCATGCTAAGTCTATGAGATGCAAAACATTAAGAGTCCCTCCAGGCACTATCTCAAGCAGATATTGACAGGTTTGTAGCGGGGAGGGGTATGTGCTAGGGGTTCAACCCCCCCCCCCAAATTTTCAAAACCCCTCCCGAAATTTTTTTCTGGCTACGGCCCTGATAGGATGGGATGGGACAAGAGATAAGGTGCAAAATAGCTGAATTTATATGCGTTTAGCCCCCTATTCAAGTTCCATTCTTTTAATGATTTTAGAAAAATGTTGGACTTTGTGTGATGACCCATGGGCCTTGTAGTCCTGCTCAGGACATTGTAATCCCTGATGAAGATGAGAACTTGGGTTTTTTACCTTCCCAGTCTGAACTGGATTCCTCTCAGCCAGATCTTCCCCAGGCAGATCTGGGAACCTTGCACCTGCAAGAAAGTTGTGTCCCAGAAGTATGTCAAACAACCCCAGAGCCTACTTCTCCCGTGTTCTTGCGCCGGGAGTTTTGTAAACAACAGAGAAGTTTGGAATCAGCTTCGCGCAGGAGTGCGAGGATAGCAGCTAAGAATGTTGCCAATTAAGACTGTTTCTCGTGAGAATCTTTAAGGAGTTTAACATCTGGTCTCGGAGTTTAGCTTTCGTTTCTGTTTCCCAGAGAACGGCTTCGGTGAGAAAGTTAGACTCTATATAGGTGTTTTGCCCGCGTAGTAACTTCGCGGAGTCAATTCGTCAGCCTACGGAGCGAGTTGTGTCTGGACAGCGCGCTCCGATTCAAGCCTCGCTCCTGCCCAAGCCTTGCCTTGCTATCCAGCCTTCGCCTTGCTTCCCAGCCTTTGTTTATCTGCGGACCTTGCCTTGTTTCCCAGGATCAATCCTTGCCTTGTTCACGGATTTTACCAAGTTATCCCACGGACCTTGTTCTTGTTCCTAGTTACCTTGTTCCACGTTCAAGCCTTGTTTCAAGTATCAAGTTATTTCCTAGCCACGCTCAAGTTTTATGGACTAAAGGACCTTGTCATCTCCCCTCACTTTGCTTGGCAAAGTGAGTGTTTCGGTTATTGGATTACAACTTTGGACCTTAATATTTCCTATTGGACATTGCTTTTTTGGACTATTTCTGACCTTTCCTGAAAGGTCTATTTCTGGACTATTTTCTACACTTGTTCTTATTAACTTTATATATTCCTTCAATAAAGATATTAGTTAGATTCTGGCCTCTGTGTATGGTTATTGGTGCTCTGCAGCCTGGGTCGTGACACTTTGGCACTTACCTATGTAAAGATTAACAGCATGATTTTCTGTATATATTAATATTTAAAATCAATTGGATTACATTGGTACATTCAGATTATTTTCAATTTCTTTCTGGGAAGTTCACTTCACTCTCATGATTTTCAATCATTTATTAAAGACATTTATCTTTTATTAGACTATTGTTCTGTTGCCCTGAATTATAGAAAATATTTGCATGCCAAGCCCCAATTAATTCAATGGGGTTTACTTCTAGGGAAGTGTGGATCGGAATGTAGCCTGATTGATATTTTTTTCTGCATGTACATCTATTTTTAGGCTTTTAAAAGTTAATGCATACACTTGTGTATAAGTCAACCTCATGTCCAAGTTGAGAGAAGCTTTTAGGACCTAAATTAGGGATTTTGATATGACCTAGAGATCCATTGTGGGTACATGGAACTCACCATAGACCAGTGGTTCCCAAACTTATTTGGCCTGCCGCCCCCTTTCCAGAAAAAATATGACTCAGCACCCATTGGAAGGGGGGGGCATGGCTTAGAGGGGTGGGTGTGGCTCCTGCTCAAGAGGGTGGGGCTGAGCCAAGATACAGGGCTGGGAGGGGGAGGTGGGTTGTGGCCAGGACTGGGATGGGTGGAGTTACGAGCTCTGAGACAGGGCTGAGCTTCTATCCCTGTCCTGCGGTACCTGCCAGGAACCAGGGGGCAGGGCTAGAGGAGGGGGCAGGGCCTCTTCCCAAATGCCTGACGGGGCTGAACCTCTATACCCCGCCCCCATGTTTTAACAAGCACCTCAAGGGAGGTATACAGAGGCTCAGTCCTGTCTCGTGCTCTTGGAAAGAGGCCCCGCCCCCACCCCAGCCCCACCCTTTAGTCCTAAAAGGCCTCTCAGGAGAAGTATAGAGGCTCAGCCCTGTCTCGGGCTCTTGGAAGGAGGCCCCGTCCCCTTCCCTAGCTCCGCCCTCTGTGTCCCAACAAGCGCCTCAGGAGAGGTATATATTCTCAGCCCTGTCTTGGGCTCTTGGGAAGAAGCCACGCCCACTCATCTAGCTCCGCCCCCTGTGTGTCCTAACAGGCGCCTCAGGTGCTCAGCCCTGTCTCCGGCATTTGAGAAGAGGCCCCTCCCCTCCTCTGGCCCCGCCCCATGTCCTAATAGGTGCCATCACCCCCCCCCCGGATCACTCCAGCGCCCACCGGGGGGCGGTAGCACCCACTTTGGGAATCACTGCCATAGACTCATCTATTCTGCAGAGAGGCAAAAGCACTAGTGCTGTTATAGGGGACCAGCTGCCCCTTACTACCATATCCACCATTTTCCTGCCTACATATTATGGAGTAGAGGGGGGTTGTATTTTTTTTCCATGGATTGAAAAAGCCCTCAAAGGGAGTGTTTAGTCCACCAAAGAGTAACTGTCATTTAACCAAAGAGTAACTGTTTGTCACTCAGAGGACCTTTTCATCAGCTGCCCCATGACTGTGGAACAACCTGCCGGTAGAGCTCCAACGGTTAGATCAGCTGTCGGAATTTAAGACACATGTGAAGATCTATATCTTCCGGTAGGCCTATCCAGCTAGGTTTTGATGCTGCAAGGCTATTCACTGGTATTCAAGCTTGCCTATATATATATATATATGCCATGTATGTATTTATGTATATATTCCACACCTATATATGGTGTATGTTGAGCAACCCTTATCCATATACAGCAGTAGATGTGCGTGTGTATATATATGAACAGGGCCATACAGCCTGGAAAACTCACAGCAAACTATATATATATATTCTCTCTTACCCACATACACAATCCGAAATTGTCCCATGTATGCATGTGTATATGTGTATGGATATATGTGTGTGTCTGTGTGTGCATTGGATTGTGTTTGTGTGTGAGAGAGAATATATATACACACATGCACATACATACATACATACATACATACATACAGGTATATATGGATAAGGGATGCCCAATGTACACTACACACACACACACACACACACACACACACATTCTCTCTCTCTCTCTCTCTCTCTCACACACACACACACACACACACACACACACACACACACACACACAGTGTTCAAATGAAGACACATTGGTACATGGACACATGTATCCTCAACAGTCATACATACATATATTCCTTCCTAAAATTCATTTTCAAAATGCACTCCTGAGTCTCAACACTTGTGCCTCCCTTCCTACGGGTGCCTCTACATGTTTCCAGCCCAAACCATTTCAAGGCTCCTCTCCTCTTCCTCGGGCACCCAGGGCAGGTTGTGTGTGTGTGTGTGTGTGGAACGGCAGAGACAGACAGACAGAAAAAGACAGAGACAAAAGTGTGTTGCGTTTTGTGTGCGAGCTGGCTATTATGAGCCCCGTTTCCTGGGTGAGCCTGGAAGACAGCAAGGCGAAAGGAAAGAAGGCAAGCGAAAGGGAAAAGAAAGCCATTTCGAAGCGGAATGCGCTGTTACTTCTTCCATTCTTCCCTCAGTAATCCCACCTTGAATTGGGAGGCAGGAGGAGCAAGCAGAGAGGGGGAAAGAAAGAAAGCCAGACTGCCTCTGCCTCTTCACTTTCTTTTGTTGTCATCTCTTTTGGGGACAAAAAGGCGGCTAACGAAGAAGCCGCTGAATGTAGGCTCTCTTTTTTTCACCACTGAGGCCTGGTTGTAGTAAGATCGTGTTATGAGAGGAGGAGGATGGCGTGCTCCTCTCAGGGGAAGGCCGGGAAGGGAAGAATTGATGCCATGGCTGTTCTCTGGGGCGGAGCGAGGAGTGAGAAGGTGATTCTGTGAGAATGCATAGTGTTGTTTTATTATTTTTTTTTGAATTTTTGGACCTTTTTTTGTGGTGACCGCATCTTTCCCTACAAACCTGTGCAATCTCTAAGATCTTCTGGAGAGGCTCTTCTCTCGCTTCCTCCCCCTTCGCAAGTGCGGTTGGGGGGACGGACGTGGCAGGGCCTTCTCTGTGATGGCTCCCCGGCTCTGGAATTCCCTCCCCAGGGAGATTAGGTTAGCACCTACCCTCGCTGTCTTTCATAAGCAATTAAAAACATGGATGTTCTGTCGTACATTCGATTAGACAAGTCCTTATAACCTGGCCCCTATTCATACTGAAATCTGCCCTGTCACCTTACAGCTGTTTTCCATCTCAGGTCTATTTTCCCTACCTGTGTTGCCTACCTCATGTATTTTATTTTGATATATACACCAGTTCTAACTTTAATGAGTTTGTTAAACATCCATTATGTCTTAGATTGGACCTCCTAAAGGTGGACTGTTAATTTTTTAATGTTTTATAGTTATGCTATTTTAACCATGGTTTGTTTAATCTGTTTTTAGTTTGATACTTTTGTTTTAATTGTATATTTTATGATGTAAATGTGACTGATTGGGCTTGTCCCCATGCAAGCCGCTCTGAGTCCTTTCGGGAAGATGGTGGTGGCATACAAAAATAAAGTTGTTGTTGTTGTTGTTGTTGTTGTTGTTGTTATTATTATTATTATTATTGGGTAGTGATTGGTTTTGTGGCCAAATTTGGTGTGATTTCGCTCAGTAGTTTTGTTGTTAACTTGGTCCCACAAGTGGACAGTACATTTATATATATATATAGATTATTCAAATGACACATATACCAATTATTTTGTGATTTACATCAGTGGTACAGCTATAGGGAACAACATGGCAGTTCTAATATTTTTGGTGGCAAAAGTTCAAGAATCATGATTTGCATCTGTAACATACTGTAGAGATCCCTGAATCCTACCTACAACTTCCTCCATATTTTTGTTGTTATCATTTAGGGAAGCTGTAATATCCCGAGTCCAAAGCAAACATAGTACCAATGTCAGATTTCTAAAAACGAAAACAGAAGCTTTATGAGGCTTTTTCGGTGTCTTTAATAACTGTGCCTCCCTCTTCATGGACTATAGCTTTTGAGATACATATAAAACAAATACTGGGCCCTACTCTGATTAATAATACTTAAGTTAATTGGTTGAATAATGTTTTTAAGATGAATTTGTAATGAATAATTCATTAATTGATCAATAAGGCCCACCTACACTAACATTATAATGAGAATCCAATATAACTCAAAACATCAGCCACAAAACATAAACAACCAATTTGTGCTGTAACTCTCATTGAGGTTTAAAGTACATTTTTAAAAGTACCTAGAAAGTCTGTGTTTACCCAAATAATATGCTGAAGCAGAGTATCCCAAATTCAAGGCAAAGCTGGCTTCACAAAATGAGGAGACACATCCACCTCTGCTGAATCACATTATAGACTCCAGATTGGAGGGACTGGCAAAAAGCACCCCAAGGACATGCCTCTCCACCCCTGCCCTGAGCTCAAAACGAGCTCCAGACCTGTCACTCTAATCAGCAGTGCAGCAAAACTGATTCCTCCTAACTTGGTTTCAAGCCAGTGTAGAGGTGCCCAAAGAAACATTGTTGTCTGATAAATTATGCTAATATGTTGACATTAGAATGATGCAGAGAACCAGAGGGGAACTGCCATGGTTGCCATGTTCCCATCATTACTGCTTTTAAATATATCAGCAGAGAAGGCTCAATGGCTTAACATTTTATTCTCATCTGAACCTGTTTACCACTACTGCAGCTACATTACTTTTTTTTCTTGTCAGGAGCGACTTGAGAAACTGCAAATTGCTTCTGGTGTGAGAGAATTGGCCGTCTTCAAGGACGTTGCCCAGAGGATGCCCAGATGTTTGATGTTTTACCATTCTATGGGAGCTGACAGAGGGAGCTCACCCACTCTCCCCAAATTCGAACTGCTAACCTTCTCGGTCAGCAGTCCTGCTGGCATAAAGGTTTAACCCACTGCACCACCAGGGGGCTCCAGTTGCATTACTGATTCCAGACTATCAATCAAAACTTCAGATTTACCCACACTAGTTCTGCTCCCTTGGTTCAAACTGATATTTTTAATATGGTGGCCTGAAGCAGCCATCAGCAACATCACCATGTCTAAACTATAGGGATCTGCCACTGTTTGACCAGATGAAACTGGTTTACTTGCCCCGGTAATAAATAATAATAATAATAATAATAATAATAATAATAATAATAATAATAAATTTTTTTTATTTGTATACCGCTCTATTGCCCCGAAGGGACTCAGGGCAGTTTCCAACGTAGGTAAAGGATTTGATTGTGGTAGTTGTTTTAACTCTTCATTAATTATCATTTTTATTTTAATCTGCATTTTTTCTTTTTTGGTTGAAGAAAGGAGGCTATTCCACTCCCTACCTTGATTCCATTGGAGCAAATAAACATCATTTTCAGTAATATCTCCCCTTTATTTCCCGAGACATGCTGGAGAACAGATACAGGGTCAATTCGATCATCATTTTAATCTAGACCCACAACTCGCCGGCCAGTGGTCAGTGAAATCACTACCATAACTGAATGAAATGTAGGTTGTTTTTTCTTTTTATCTGGAAGTAGGAGTGCTTTTCTGTTTTCACTGTCTTCATATATTACATTTCTCTTTTTAGAAGCCGATTCCATTTTTTCTCTATTGCACTTAAAATATGTTATGTAAACACTGTCTCAGTATGAGTTAAAGAATTTTTTTGTCCAGGTGGTAAGGCAGGAAATTAAAAAAACCTGACAAGCAAGGTAAGAGAGTCAATGTTTATAACTGATAAAAGAATTAAGAACTCCTGTCTATCCAGTTGACACATGGAAAATAAGCCCACCCAGAGAAATGTGGCATCTTCCAGGTTCTCCAAACCCTATTTTAAACTTCCTGCCTAGCAGTACCAAAGGATGGCCAACATGGTGAGGAGAGTAGAAGAGATTGGGCTTTTTCAGTTTCTCCCAGAGCAGATTAAGATGACATTTTAACCCACCCAGAGAGTCTAAAAGGAGACCTGACCTCTTCTGCTCAGTGCACCACAGACATAGCAGGCCACAGCCACCACAATTTTTTTCAAGAAAATACCACAAAAGGTAAGAAGCAGCACAATAGGCAGAGGTGCTGCACTTACTTGTGTAAATCTGTCCAGGTTTTTAAAATCAGTTTTCTGGCATACATTTTTTGACACATACATAAACATATGAAATGTAGTAATTATTTTTATCTATCTTTTTAGAAGTCTATAATGTCAAGGTTATAAACAATGAAGGGTGTTTATGAGTGTATGAAGGGTGTATCTTTGCTCGTTGGGGGAGGCCCTCCTCTCGCTTCCACCACCCTCGCAGTCGCGGTTGGTGGGGACGAGGGAGAGGGTCTTCTCCGTCGTGCCCCCCCGGCTTTGGAACTCGCTCCCCAGGGATATCAGGCAGACCCCCACCCTCCCCTCCTTCCGGAAGAGCCTGAAAACCTGGCTCTTCCAAAAGGCCTTTGATGATTGATCCTTGTAGGTTCGATTTGTCTGCCTTCTCAACAATAGATCCACTGGTATGCCCTCTCAGTATTACATTTAGCACTTTATTGACTATGTCAGCTGTATAACTACCTCTCTCTGACTTTGACAGATTTTGCACTTTGGCCCAGATCCGTGAGTTCATCTCTTGTTTTAACATTTTATTTTGTATGTTTACCTTTTATGACTGTTTTTATCGATGTTGATGTTTTATTGTTGAGTAATTTGTTTTATTGTTTTGCTTTTTGCTTTTATATTGTTGTGTCTGGGCAAGGCCCCATGTAAGCCGCCCCGAGTCCCTTTGGGGAGATGGGGCGGGGTATAAGAATAAAGTTATTATTATTATTATTATTATTATTATTATTATTATTATTATTATTATTCTGGATCAGTCTCAGCAGTCTGCGATCTATATCAGAGTTATTATTATTATTATTATTATTATTATTATTATTATTATTATTATTATTATTATGAATTCTCTTAATAGGTAAGCAAGTAATTCCACATAAGTTTAACATCCAATTTATTAAAAAAAGATTTTATAGAATTGAGAAAACAAGCATGCTGTTGAGTTCAAATTATGCACTAATTATATATATTCTGTATTTATATGGCAAAACTATTTCCAAGAATAACTGAACAAATATTTACATCAGGAATCTGGTTCTCAAGAAAAAAACCCAGTGCAGATTAATGCAAAAAATTCTCTTTGTTAAAGGACTGTATAACATATTCTGTGTTATGGTTATTCTGATAAATTCTGTCTAGTACTTCACTACATATGAACATTTATTTTTAAAAGAATGTTACAAACTTACAAAGTTCCTCTCGGTCCAGCGATTGCGCACCACCTCCAAACAGACCTTTGAAGAATCCCCTATTTGGTGCTTCTGGTGTTTCTACTGGTGTGAAGAGTTCACCCAACATTTCCTTCAAAGAAAAAAAAATCATCTTGATCAAAGAAAGTCTATCTATCCTTTACAAGAAAAGGCAAAAACTCTATTCTGCAACCACAACTTTATATTTTCATCTTTCAAAGAATCCATGCATACAGTAGTTTGATGTCACCTTTCTTTGGTTAACATTTTAAGTTGCCCCTAAAGTTCAATTTTTCACTTGTTCAAACAACTTAAAAAGATAGCCTAACTGAATATATATATATAGAGAGAGACTGAGATTAAAGTATAGAATAAAATTCATAGTAACATTTCTGTACTGCACTGAAAAATAAACATTTATGAAGCCATATTAAAATAATTGTTTTATTATACACTGAAGAATGACTGAGCAAATGAATTGCAAAATGTTAGTCAGTGTAGAAATTTGACTTTATTTATAGAATTTACACCCTGTCTTTCTACCAAGAGATTGCAGAATTTGCTTCCCTTTCTCTTCATTACCCAATTACTTGGCTGTCTCTACACCTGCAAAAAAGGGGTAGACTCACCCCAAAGTTCGCAATTCAGATGACATACAGCTACTTCTTTCACAGAGCTTAAGTTTACTCTGAGCTAAGAAAAGTTGGGGAAAATCAGGTGTTTCCAGGAAAATCCAAAGTGACCTTGGTGCTTTTGCTGTGTGAATCGATTTGGCCTGGTCAGTTGTCTACATGGCAGAACCAACGTCACCCCCATTTACCATGTGATCATCACAGAGGGGGAGATCAACCTCCTTCTTATTGTTCTCATGTTCAGTTGCCAATTTCTAACCTCATCAAAAGTGACAGTGCATCAGATAGGCTTACTTTGGACACCTTGGTTGGCGAAGAAGTAGCCATAGCGGTTGATCCGAGGCTAGTTATAGAACAATGCTCTGCCTGTCTCAAGATTAAGAGGCCAGTGCAGATATACCCCTGCTTATTAGTAAAAAGAGGCAAAAATGTAGATACAGTTTTCCAACTAAAACATACACCCTCTAGATACAAGCAAACTGGACATGATTTGTAATGTCTCATGGTTTATGTGACAAAAACAATCTCTGAATCAAGTATAGCTTTCAACTGCTTCCCATTTTAAAGAAAAAATTGACTTTTAACCCATCAAAAGAGCGTTTCTTCAAAGACTGCTTTCCAAATTATATATTTATAAATATATATTTCATTTTTTTACCTGCAGATTTTCACATGTTTCTTGACTGTAGGTGATCCTCTGAATTTCTGTAGGTGAGACAAGGTACAATGCTTGCCCATTGTTGGTGAAACAAAATGTTCTGGCTATCCGCATGTTGGTAAGTGGTAAGTAATATACATCCAACAGTGGCCTTAAACTTGGCAAACTTGAAACAAATACAAATAAAAATGGTTTAAAATGAAATAGTACTTACCCTATAGTTCAATACAATACTATAACGATTTTCCTTCTTAAAAACGTACACTAAAAAACTCAAATGTGCCTAGCTTTCTGCAATAAAGTATTAATTACAGTGATAGCCAGGCTGATTTTCATTCTATAAATGTTTTTGGAAATGGAGGGGATGAGGAGAGAAAATTTATTTTTCTTCCTAATGGTCACTATGAAAAACATCTAATTCCCCATGTACTCCTTGCCACCAAGCTCATGATACATTACAGTTAACAGAGGATACAGCAGAGAAAGGCAGAGAGCCACTCTCCGTATAGATAGTAATTAGAAACACAGCTAGCTCCTGCCTGGAAATAGAAAATATTATAAAAGGAAATATACAGCAATAGTGGTGGGAACATGTCAATTGACAATTAAATTTCATTTTGTTGTTTTTTATGTGCCTTCAGCTGAGAAGGAACTAGGGATTTTATCAGACCACAAGTTAAATATGTGTGATTTGGTGGCAAAAAGTGCATAGGAAAGTAGCAGTGTAACTGTAATTTGTTTTAGTCAGACCTCGCATGCAATATTGTGTCCAGTTCTGCGCACAACAGTTCAAGAAGGATACTGACAAGTTGGAATGTGCTTAGACAAAGGTGACCAAGATCTTTAAAGGTCTGGAAACTGAGGAACGGATAGGTGATATGATTGCCATTAAACATCTGAAGATATGTCATAGAGCAAATGGAATGAGTTGTTTCACTAGAACATGATGTGAAATGATGTGAAAATGATATGAAAAGAGGTAATCAGGAAGAACTTCAAGGTCTTTAAACATAGGGTGGGTCAGCATCTTTCAGGAATTTTACTGTTTTATAGCTGCATAGCAGGGGGCTGAACCCAATGATCCTAGTAGCCACTTCAATTTCTAAAATTCTATGATTCTAAGCTGACAGTGACATGGCGACTGTAAGATTTATTTAGAGGTGGTTTGCCACTGCCTTTCTCTGAGCCTGAATGTGACATGCTCAATGCCACCCAGTGAATTTTTATGGCTAAGCAGAAACCCAAACCTTGGACTCCTAGAATCCTTGTCCAACACAATCATAGTAGTCTAGGCTAGATTTTACAGTACGTAAGTAATATTGTTAAACTTGCTCTCAGTCCACACTGATAAAGGTACAATCTTCAACCTGAAGGCCGTAGAGCAAACGTCTGCTTACTGCTGTGGAACTTTCTCCCCTCTTTCTCTTCTTACTCCCTATTTTTAGGATGGTCTCTGGCCTTCAGGAACAGAGTGAGTGGGTTATAGGGAAAGGGAGGAATAATCCATCCCCATATTACTAGGGGAAGAGTTGATTTGGCAGCATCCTAGATGTTGGTGATTCCAACCAGCATACCACATACAGAGTAAAGACTGGCAGCAAGTAAACAGAAATATAAAAGTGGTTGACACAGTACCATTTTTATATATATGTATGTGTGTGTGTGTATGTATGTGTGTATATATATATATATATATATATATATATATATATATATATATATATTCTGGATATATAAAATGATCAAGAGTAGCATATGGTTAGCATATGAACAGAAAACTAATTCATAGCACAGTATTATCCCTGGTCCCATGCTAGAATACATTGGCCCCATACCAAAATGTTTAAATTCTCAAATCTTCTAATACTATATATTTTTTGGAACAACAACATGCTTTTGACTAAAATTTTTGACCATTTTAGAATCCCATAAAGAAACACATGAATTATTTCATTACAGTCCAACTCAAATCTATGTGTTTATCTTTCAGGGAAATAGTTTCTTACATTAAATTTTGCATTGTGCAGTTTAATGCAGGCAGTGAAGAATAAAAAGCATGAATTAACTTGCATTGTCATATTATTCACAAATTGTACTAGGTCACATAACAAAGTACCATGTTGGATTCATCGTTTGTATAACCTCCAGAGTAAAGAAGGCCCTACTCCTCCATGAATATACACATGGCATTACTAGACAGCCGGCAGTTTAAAAAAGTGTAAAAATATAGGAATACAAGAAAAATGTATTTAGCCATAGTTTCATTTCAATATTTGAGTCAAGGCTGAAACAATAGTCATCCTATCAAACCCACCTTTTTTCATAAACGATTTATCTGTTTGTAGTGAACACATATAGGGTAACTACTGTATATTTTCCTTTTAGCATTTTTATGCCTTACCTAAAAGTCATTATATGTCCATTGGCACAGAAACAAGCAAGGCAGATACTGTTACTCAGTGCCACTATATCTCCACGAAGAACGAATGAAGTCTCTGTTATATTTTGCTTATAAGTACAGTTTTGTGAGGGCAGTGAAATAACTTTTGCCTGCTTTTCAGAACATATCACTGCATATTGGTTTTCACTTATTTCCTGAGAGGATGATGGAGACACAGAGACAGGCCGGCGTTTTTTCAACTTGTCCTTTTCATCCTTGTCTTCAGATACATTTTGTTCTCTCCAGGGTTCATATGCTGGTGGAACTAGAGATCCTGTAGTGTCCAGAAAAGCCATTCTCAGGATTGCTCCTTTAAGCCTCAAAATGGTTCCTAGGATGCACAGAAATTGATTAACCTTTTAAAAATGTCTGTACAAAATTAAGACAAAAGTTAAAATATATCCTCTTTTGGACAAATATTTCCTCTATGTGTGCAAAGTGAATTTTAGAATGGTGTGAACCATTCTTAAAATTATAAAGTTCAATAGCACATGACAAAGAGAACTGGCATTTTCAAGACATTAAACATCAAACTAGAGAGTCCACTTGAAGCCATGAGAAAATGAAGCCAGTATTCCTTAAAAACTTCTTTGGTTTGAACACCTCATTCCCTTTTTGCATCACTTATCTTTTAACTCTTGCCATTATGAGTAAAGTGGGGCCCCTGGTGGCACAATGTGTTAAAGCGCTGAGCTGCTGAACTTGCGGACCAAAAGGTCCCAGGTTCAAATCCCGGGAGCGGAATGAGCACCCGCTGTTAGCCCCAGCTCCTGCCAACCTAGCAGTTCGAAAACATGCAAATGTGAGTAGATCAATAGGTACCGCTCCAGCGGGAAGGTAACGGCGCTCCATGCAGTCATGCCGGCCACATGACCTTGGAGGTGTCTATGGACAACGCCAGCTCTTCGGCTTAGAAATGGAGATGAGCACCAACCCCCAGAGTCGGTCACGACTGGACTTAAATGTCAGGGGAAAACCTTTACCTTACTATTATGAGTAAAAAATTTATAAAAGATCATTCTAATAGATGTATTTGACTTTGGGCACTATGAAACAAAATCAAAAATCTTAAAAAATGAAGAAAATGTAATTGGGATATTGACTGACTCAGACATTAGCTTCAGAAAAAAATGCTAAAGGTGTCACCAATAAAGCATAGACTTGTACAATTTTCAACATCAGATATGAAAGTTGACATTTCTGCACAAAAGCCGGAATTTTATAGAATGTGATTTTCATTGGAAGAAAAATGGACATCAATCTTCAGGGTCTTTACCGGTGAAAAGGTGAGGTATAAATTAAGCAAATTGTAATTTCACTGGTGCTACCATATTACAATTGTACTTTAAAAAATCACTATTATACAGTAAATGTCTGGTTTCCCCTTTGAAAATGTTTCATGTGATAATTTCATGTCCTGTATTTTGACTCTCATGTATTTGCCCTTTAATCCTGTTTTGAAATGTAAGAATACAAGCAACCTCGTGTTAGCATTACATTTCTGACTGAGGAGAGTACATTGAGATCCCATAGGGGTTTATCAAAGGATTTCCATAAACATCTCAGAACTTATTTCTACCTAGAGAAAAACCTTAATTCTTTCCTCCTTTATTACAGCATCTTCATGTGGAGTTGCTACTTTAATAATATGGGACATAAGCATGATGGAATCTTTGAAAGATGTTTTCTCCCTTTGATTAATCATCCATATGTATCCAAACAAGCTAACTCTGTGGTTGGAAAGTTTATGAGATCTGCCTATGAGATCTTAAGACTTATAGCAGCCTGAGCAGTCAATATTTGACTTTAACACAAAGAAGCTTCAAGAGTCATGGTGTAAGTCTTGGTTATTTTGTTTTCTTTGAAAGCTACTGCAAAAAGGCATGTAACTTCTAGAAGTAGCTGTGCAATAAGTTTACTTGAAACGTGCAATTGACTCTGGATTGGCCTTAGACCTTGTTTTTGGATGCTGTATCTCAACATTGGATTGTATTTAAATATGTTTTAATGTATGCTTTTAAAAATTTTAATGCAACTTTTTATGTTTATGTTTTAGGCACTATGTAGTGCCGTTTGTAAGCCGCCTTGAGTCCCCCAGGGGTTGAGAAAGGCGGGATATAAATATGGTAAATAAGTAAATAAATATAAAAGTTTTGAAGATTTAAAAGGAAGAAGAATAGTTGGGGGGGGGTCTCCTTGAGGTAAGGGGAAGCTCTAAAAACTCCAGGCAAGACATAAGATCTTTAAAAATGCTGAAGGAAAGGAGCTCAGAGTCCTCATAAAGACTTCTGCTTTCTTTTGAAGTGGAATGAACATCTTACTGTGAATGGCGATTCTAAAAGAGGTGAAGGAGAAATCTCTATCTTGAGAATGAGGTTTTATTTGTCTCTAGTGTACACCCAATTAAACCATGTTAAACAAACATCCAAACACTTTTTCTGATGATCTGCCCTTACAGTTAAGCTTACTGTTACATTAATAAAAATCGATACTAGGTCAGAATGTTTTTGATGTCCCTTTCAAGATGTTACTCTCAAGTGAGACAGCCTTATATCTATCTCTGCTCAAAAGACATTACAGGGTGTTTGAAAAAGAATTCCCTAGTTTTAAGTTAAAACACATTAAAACTAGGGAGTTCTTTTTCAAACATCCTGTATAATCATAACAGAGACAAATAATGTGCATATCTTGCATAATAATAATAATAATAATAATAATAATAATAATAATAATAATAATAATAATAATAGAAACACAAGTGCATAGAAATGAAGCCATTATCTTCCAAGTGAATTGTTGCTGTGGTTTTTGTACATTTTTTGTGTAATACATACCACTGGGGGACACAATTACTGGCTGAAGTAACCTTTGCTCTCCTCCTGGGGGTAAATTCAATGCTATGACTAAAACTGTGCCCAAAGTCGTCCCAACCCATAAGCATGGTGAAGGTGCTGTGTCAGCTTTTCGTGTGAAAGTCTCACAGAAGTGAAGAGCTGAAATTGCTTCCCGTGATTCCTTATCAATGCTTGTTACGCTAGAACTCCTGGATCGGCTGAACGAGTTGTCTTTAACATCTGAAAGATTTTATATTAATTAAATTCATTGCCAAAACAGCCAACCTTTCCTTCAAAATATTCAAAATATGTTAAATACGTCACTTAAATCACATCTCTAAAATTCAGTTCAAGAATAATGGGTCAGTTTCACAGACTACATGTTTAGATGAACACTTAAGACTCTGAAACTGTACATTTAAAGACAGAGTGTGAATGAGAGAAATGTGTTTGGAAATACAGATGAATACTCATGAGAGAGCCAACACTGACAATAGTGAACAATAAATAATGGTTCCTAGCATATGTTATACTTTAGATTATATTACATGTATTTTTTTAGACAGGAGAAAACACAGCTAAGATTAGGTAACAGCATCCTTTCAGATCTCTTCTATCTTTTTCCACCTGACTGGTGATACTGGATTCTATGACCTATATTGGAGAATTGTATAAACTTCTCTATCATACACATACACACAAGTTCATGCACACCAAACAATTGATCTACATTTTAGTTCAGACAATTGGTACTCATATGTGTTTTGTTTGCCTACTTAATCTAGATTTAGTACAAAGATCAATTTGCTGATAAATGTTGCAAAGAAAATTATTTTAGTATTTATTAATATTTGCTAATTTAATTTACTTTAAATAATTTTATCCTTGTTACCTGGAAAAAATGACAGTCTAATTAATTAAATATATACCTTCACAGCCCAGTGATCTACATGTACAGGTTGTATGTATGGAAGACAAGAAGAGTATAGTGGATGTGTTAGAGTAGGACAATTCTTTCCATATAACATAAAGAATAACATTATTTTAGTGTTTATATAGTATAAAGAGGAAAAGTACAATGACGAAATTTAATAATTCAGTAAACCATCTACTTTCCAACAATATCATATCATGTACTCATTGAATAGGAATTTCACTGATGATGTTTTCAATGGATGCTGCTGAGTCTTTTTAAAAATATGTATATATTTCTCAGTTCTAAACTGTGGTTTTTAATGTGTTCTCAAAATAAAACTTTTGAATTGTATTCTATATGGCTTTTGCTATAAAATCGCTAGATGCTTCTAAGCTTCATAAATGATGTCTGTCCCTATATTAGGAGAAAGAGATGAGGGAAAGAAAGTAAATAATAGTAAATAAACATTGTGAAAATTAATAATAGTAAATAAATACTGTGCTATACTGTGCTTCCCAAAATCCGTGACAAGGCAGTACTCCTCATACACCTTGAAAGGACCTAAGGTGTACCTTGAAAAACATGCCACCTTCTTCACTGCGTGCATCAATAAGCAAATTAAAAAAACTTCTCACAAATCCTTGTTCCTACACTATGTACTATTGAATTAACAGCAGAGCCATACTAAGCATGACCAAGAACATAGGCTTTCCCTGTATGTTAAAAAATAATTTAGATCTAACATACACTTTAAAAATAAACTCTATAATTCCTGACTAATTAAATTGCATTATTGCTTATAATGATCAATTTGATCAAAAGCATGCTTACTTCAAAATCAAACTTTTGACATACTGAATTTAGCCTTTTAGTTCCTATGTTTATTATCTGTGTGCTTTATAGAGTGAGAATACAGAATATAGCATTCACTCAGGCACAGTTCAAGAAAGCAGCTTGAATATGCTGCTTTCAAAATGAGGTTTCAAACAGTTTAGCTCACTGTCATACTAATATGTATACATGAACTGATTTTTCAGGAGTTGGTAGTCCAGTCAAACGCTGCCTTGTCTTAGATTCTCACTGATCTGAAAAACTATTGGTCCTAATACTGAAGCCAAGAAATCTGAAAAGCAATCAACTACTTCTGTAAGGTAAGGGTTGTGATAGCTGTTGTTTGCCTTCAATGTGTTTTTGATTTATGGCAATCCCAAGATGAACCTATTAAAAGGATTTCCTGGCAAGATTCTTCACCTTTTCCTGAGGCTGAGGGAGCGTGACTTGCCCAAGGTCACTTAGTGGGTTTCATGGCTGAAAGGGAATTCGAATCTTGGTTTCCAGAGTCACAGACAAACACTTAAACTGCTGCACGATGCTGGCTCTCACAAGGTAAGGGTGCTATAGATGTATTTATAGAATTGCACTTTGTGCTTTTCTCCAGACAAGGAGTGTCAAAGAAAGCTGTTTTTTTAACCTAAATTTGTTAAATAGTTTATATATCAATGTGACAACACACCATTGTTTGCACATAGCACAGAAAAGTTCCAGTGTTCTCTAGGCAGTTGTTCACTGAAGATATACTCTACTTGAATTAAGATTCTACTCAATTAATAGATTGTTTGATGTTTGTTATTTACCTTTAGCACCAGCCTACTTTCAATCGTATCCTATTTATTTCTATTTATTTAGTTTATGAGTGTCCTACATTTTGTCTAAATTGCTTAAGGCAATATATATAATTATCTCCCCATTCACTTTCCTTTATCCTCATAATCTTATGAATAAACCAGAGTAATTTGCTTATTTAAGGTTACACAGTGAGCTTCATGTGATAATCTGGATTAGAACCTGGGTCTTCTCATATTTGACATGATGCTCTAATCAATACATTGGATTGAATTCTATAAAGTCGCTCAAAATTTCCTTACATGATATGTGTATGTGCATGTCTTCCTAAAGATCTATAAATATACACTTTCTGTGGTCACACTTCCATGTCTTCTAAGAGGAATTTAGAAGTAGTTCCAGCCATGAGATAAACATTTGACAGACATGCATTGCATATCCACCAAATATTGGCATTTAAGGCAAATAGACATCTTAGTTCATTCTTAGAAGATAAAGCTTCAAGCTGTTATTTTGTGTATGTCTTCGCTCATAGCCTTTTCAAAGGTTATAAACATCATTCGTATAGGCTTTGAACAAATACTTACCTAACTCAGGTTTCAGTTCAGTTGGTAAGCTTAATTTTCTAGACATCTTTGCTGAAAAATAATGTATAGTTTTTATAATAAAGCTAGATTGATCACATTTTTAAAGAGTATATGAAAGAATTAAAACTCAAGTTTTCAAATTAAGAATTCATATACAATACTTCTATGCAAGGAAGGTAAGCAAATTTATACATATATTTATAGTAAGTTTTAATTTCAAGTGTACAATGCGAGTATGACAATTTCTTCGAAATTGTGAACAGAAACATTATATTTAAGATTCATGGCTTTAGTAATATCTTCATGATGGTGTATTAAATCTATAATTCTTTATGAATCTCACCCAAACTAGAATCCTAATTAGAAAAGACTAGGAAGTCAACAAATAGCGAAGAATACTTAACCATCTTTTCCAACTGCCTTTGTTATGCACTGGAATACTGATGGCACAAAAAATTTCCAGGAGGTTGAGACACAAAAATGGTATTCCAAGGGGAAAACGATACATTCATAACCAAATAAATTTATAAATAATGAACTATGCTTCTGGAGAAGGCTTCACTCTTTGCCCCACTATAAAGGCCAGGGCAGCTCAATTCATCACTACAGTGGGAAAGGAAGAGAGAAGTTCCATCAAGTAGAACTGTCAAATACAGTGATAAGACTTTTGCAGGAGCAACCCTGACTTCCTGAACCAGAGATTGCTATTGCTCCTAGATTCATAGGGGTGATACTTTCAAGAAGAGGTTGTTCTTCGCTTCATTAGTAAGGGCAAGATGCAACTGGAGTAAACATGAATACGTATACATTTCTGTCCCCTTAATCTGGAAAGGTAGATCTAATTGTGGAAGCCCACGTGGTCTTGCTCTTTGGGTAAAGTATTTCATTCTTACATACAAGTAAACCATTTTGTGGTATTTAAATCTTTTCAATAACTTTATGTTAAAAAGCAATATATAAATAGCTTAAAGAAATAAATGGAGTTTATTTTGTAGGTATGAGTGAAGAGCTCAGCTTACTACAGCTACATTTTGCTCTCGTTTATGCTTTATTTAGGTTTTAGGCTGCTGTTTTAGAGTTTATTTTACTGTTTTATGAGCGACAAAAGATTCTGTTATTTGTTTTCTGATTTTAATTTTACTCATTGAGAAGATCAGGTGTAAATATACACTTTAATGGCCTCATATTACAATCTATTATTTTAGTAGGTTAATTCTTACTTATAAATATAAATATATGAGTTAGAGATAATATTTTAATAGTGTGTGTTTGTTCCTATTTTTTAAGTATCATTTTTATTTACTTGGATTACAATCAAGACCTTACAGCCATAGAGAAGACAGAGACACTAACTGTACGCACACAAATAAACTCTGAACCTGCAAACAGTTTACAAAGTAAGAGTAATATTTCAGTGAGCAATGGACATATGAACATAGGAAACTGCTATAAACGCATCAGTAGTGAAATATTTGAAACAAACTTCAAGTAAACAAAATCCACTTTGCCATCATTATGAAGTAGTTGAGCACAACCAGCCAAAAGCTTGCAAACAAATTGGTGAGGGCCAGACAAGTCCACTCTAGGAGAACCACAAAGCCTGGAAGTACCAGTATACTATGTATGATAATGGTATTTCCTACACAAGTCAATCTATTGTGAAATAAGGGAGCAACTTGCTATACACCAATGTTCAGATCTAATGAAAGAGAAGAGTGACACGGCTTTTTTAAATGGCATCACTCAGTATTTAATAATGTAATGCATAATGCTCAGAACCACCTGCTTAAAATGCAATTGAATAAAACAAAGACGTCAAACAAAGAATCTGGTATTGATTTATATAAAGTCAGCAAGGATTCAACATTACAATTAAGGTATTTGACAACAGCACATGGAATGGAAGAAAAAATTGAAACAACCACTTCCCTGGTATTGCACACCTACAAGTTTATTGTAATTGTTGTGTGCCTTTAAGTCCTTTCTGAAACTGTCACGGCTTTCTCAGAAAGATTTGATCAGAGCCTTTGCCTTTCAATGAGACAAAGAGTATGACTTGCCGAAGGTCACCCAGTTGATTTTCACTTCAACCCTAGTCTCCAAAGTGATAAACCACTGAAAATATTGACTACTACAGAAATGGTAGCAAATATCATGCATCCCACATGGGATATTTTTCACAGTAGCTCATGGATAAAGTCATATATCAGAATTTTTGAACATATGACAGCTATACTGTAGTCAAAATTGTGAAACACACTGGTAACTGATTAAAGGTTGCACCATTTGCCAGTTTTGCCTTTCCTTACCCAGTGTACAGAGCTTGTGATAATCCAAGACAAACACAACTCTTCATCTTTCCTTTTAGAACTAACAGACAAAATGCTTTAGCCAAATATAAAAGCTTTTGGAGATGCACCTGCTTAACCTAGGAACGTATGAGAAAATCTACAGTAATTGCTTCCTTTTTTCTCCTTTCTAATGCTTCTCCATAGGCAAGGAACTGTGAAAAACATCCTTCTTCAGGAGCACTTGGCAGTCTTTGTAAGGTCCTCAGGGAGGGCAATTTACTCCCCTAAAACCCAATTATTACTACTATCTACAGCAAAGCCATTTATTTAACTCTGGTGGACAGGTAAATATGTATTTTAAAATGAGTAAGTGGATAATTGCAGTCATTTGTGCTGCCATTTCAAAAAAGGTAAATTTGGGAGGAGAGGTTAGTGGAGGTTAATTAACAGGACAGATAAATAAAGTCATAAGAGATAACAATTACACATATGGGCAACAGTACTTAATCTTATCTAAAGTAGCTTGGACATGTTCCCCAATTTCTTGATGCAGTGTATGAGAAGTACCTACAACTGAATTTGCTATACTTGACCAAAAGATCTGGAAATATGTCAACAAAGAGAGCTTGACACAGTTTTCTAAACTTAGACTAGATGTTTGCACCAATAAAGTTTTGATTGGAGCTCACTTTAAATCCTTTAAGACATATTTGGTGAAGATAATATTTGTCTATAGCTGACAAAATCTTCATGACTCCTCTTCCTTTTCTGTGAAGGCATGCTTACTCTTTACATACAAAATTGCTAATATTGTTGGAGCAAGAAAGGAAACTACTGAGAGCTCTACACATTCAAACACACTCCAGTCAATCACCAAAGCATAATCTTTCTGCTTCCTAGTACAACCATACAAAACCTTATTGAAATCTTATCCCAGTAGTTACTGGTCTTCATCTTTTCATTCATCCAACAGGTGGAATAATCTGTAATCCACTGTGACACTGTACTTTGCTGCCAAAATACCCACATTGACCCAACACTGATGTCATGATTGAAACAGAAGTTCAGTAAGATATTGCTCT
Organism: Anolis carolinensis; assembly: GCF_035594765.1. Lineage (NCBI taxonomy): Eukaryota > Metazoa > Chordata > Lepidosauria > Squamata > Anolidae > Anolis > Anolis carolinensis. The sequence goes on from NC_085841.1 coordinate 78,289,527, forward strand.
TCTTCACACAATAAGAAATACAAATGCTGCTCGGTGTTAAGATTCTTGTTCAGTGCAAACTAGAACATTCAATCAAAATTGGATTCATAGAATCATAGAGTAAGACAGCTAGAAGAGACCACATGGGCCATCTAGTCCAACGCTCTGTAATGCAGGAAAAGTACAATCAAAGTACCCCTGACAGATGGCCATCCAGCCTCTGTTTAAAAGCCTCCAAGAAAGGAACTTCCACCACACTCTGAGGCAATCATGGTATTTAGCTGGTAGTAAAATAAATTTGTTGCCATTCAATTTGTACCATGGATTATCTGATGGGACACACTGGTGTATGTGTCATAGGCTGGTATTATGCAGTAACATAGCTACAGAAGGAAGCAGTGCTTGTCCCCATCTTCATTTTCATCAGAACATGACAACTGTCATGCTAGATAAGAAAAAAAGATTGACCTTGCTCACTGTCCTGTCAGTCTAATATGGCAACTCAGTTTCTTATAATATAAGAGATTATAAGCAAGAAAAGATAGCAACATCCATCTCCATCTATAGTAGTTAGTGAATATCATATCTGAAAATAGAATGTACATTTTGGGTTATGCTAGCACATACTGAGTAAGCATGTGGAGTCTTTGCATTCTTTTCATCAACATATATGCATTAGGTCACTGGGTTATTTTCACATTGTAAACTGCTTCTTTAAATTAAGAACCTGCAGCATATTTGTATCAGGGGAAAACAATTTTGTGAAAATAATTTTCCCCTCTCTTTCTGCTAGTAAGATAAAACAAAATGTGCCATATTAATGGAAATTATTTTCATATAAGTAGCTCTTGGCTTTAGCTCAATTCATACCAGTGTGGGATGATGTAACTTCCTATTATAGCTTCTTTGAAGTACAGTAGAGTCTCACTTATCCAACATTTGCTTATCCAACTTTCTGGATTATCCAACGCAGTCTGCCTCCCACCTGGATCCACAGCTGTGTCTTAAGGCACCAAGACTGAACTTTTTACGAATTTAATTTTTGACAATGTTGTTACTCTAAGTTCATTTTATGCAATTCTATCTTTATTTGTAGTCAATTTATTAATAGCCAATGTTTTTGTAGTCAATGTTTTCAATACACTGCGATGTTTTGATGCTAAATTCATAAATACAGTAATTACCACATAACGTTACCATGTACTGAACTGCTTTTTCTGTCGATATGTTGTAAAACATGATGTTTTGGTGCTTAATTTTAAAAATCATAATGTAATTTGACATTTAATAGGCTTTTCCTTAATCCCTCCTTATTATCAATATTTTCACTTATCCAAAGTTCTGATGGCCCATTTATGTTGGATAAGTGAAACTCTACTGTAGTACCTTTTACTGCTTTGGTAACAATTAAATAACAGAAATACAAGCTCGGGCATCCCCTGTGCCAAATTATCATGGGAGCTAGTGGTGCTGACATAGGAAACGTGACTCAATCATTCTGCAAAATTATTTTTTTCAGCCCTACTAGAACGACATGGGATCCAGAAAACAGCAATTGTACTCCTAAGACTATATGTGAATCTGTATTGTGCAAGCTATCTTACGATGCTGAAGTTACCAATGACAAAAGGTATTAAACTAAGCTATCTGGTTTACTGTTAAAACGTATTATCCACTGTGGGTTTATGCAGTTCTGGATTTTTATCTATTAATTCTGTTAGCCTAATTTGCAAATATATTATTTCAAGCACCTACTGTAGTGCAAATAGTATCAGCCTAATCTTCCTACCAAATTTTATTTTCAGATAAGTAACAATGAAAAGAAAGCATTTATTACATGTTGACTCCTTTGCAAACTCCAGATTAAAAGGTTAAATTGATTGTTTTGTCACATTCACAACTAAACATATAAAATTTTGTTAGATGCTTTGAAAATGGTGGTAATTTGAGGAAGTGAGGAAAAAAGGACAATTAAGAAATCATCAATTTATTAGACAACATGCTGAGAAAAGGCAAATTTAGAATGGAGATAAGCAACTACCTGTTATATAAATAACATTCCTACATAGAATGAATTAAATCTGAATATAAATAATCAGAAAGTGAATGATAAACATTCAAATTGTTCCTATATAAGTGGATATAGAATTGTATTTAAACAGATGAGCGATATATTTTACAAATTATATCTCCAAATAAAAGTGAAACCTGATGATCATAGCCAAGAAAGAAGGCATTCTTTATCATTCCATGTGTTAATCCACCATCCACCATATTTATGTTCTTATGAGAGAAGGGTTCAATCCACCTTATGCGCATACTGCAAATGTTACAAAATGTTTCCAACTTACTGTTTACCAATGTAGTAAACAGTAAGATATTCTGTATACAGATATACAAAATGTGATTTTATTTTTAAATAAGGAAAAATTCTCTCATCTGAGCAAAAAGCAGTAACACAGAATAAACATTAAACTGGAGTAGGCACATTTTTCCAACTCTGCATTAAAAATTTGGAAGAACTGTGTTAGAATTGTGCAGTATTGCTTACAGGATTGAACCCTTTTAATGTTTCCCAGCAGAATCCAAAACCTTTGTAGGAGGATGTACATATACAAATGGACGAAATTAAGACTCCAGTATCACTGATCATGTTAATAATTGAGCACAGTGTATTAGAAAACAAGCAGCCCAAAAGAACACCTCTTATGTAAGGATTAAACAAATAATGCAATGCAGCTTGTGTTATTTTGCTGCATAGCCAAGAATAAGAGTAAGGTACTGGGAAAGGAGCAAAGGATAGTTTTTCTAGTTCCTACCTATATCACTGGCTACCATCTTGGAAAACTTTCTGCTTTTGGTCTTCACTGCAAATAATATTTTGATACAAAATGTCAATTTACTAAAAAAAAGATGAGCTGATGAAAGGAATGATAATACTCTTAAAATAAAAATACTATACCCTTTTCTATAAAATTATTCAATGTTTGATCCTCATCAGAATTGATGGGAGAACCAGAACCTAAATGAGTGAAGACAAGAATGAAAGGAACATACAAATGGATATTCACAACAAAAGATGCATGCAAAACAGTTATGACAGACTGCAAAATTAAGAGGAAACACTATTGAAATCTACATCTTCAACTATCACCTTTTAAAAACAATCAGAAATGATATGAAGACAGACAGAAAAAACCCTTGACTCTCCCTTTTTAAGTAACATTTCTAGTCAAGGTAGAACTGCATACCTGAAAGAAAAATGCAGATAGTACATATCTATTCATAACAAATATAAGCAGAGGCGAAATATAGTCCGAGGGGAAGCTGGCATTCATATTAGAAAAAAATATTCACAATAGCAAGAAATATAATTCACATTTTAAATTCCATTTGAGGCATATGTTGTCAGTAAAATTCAGAATCAAAAGGCACAGTTTTGCTATGGTCCAAAGTGTGCTCATTATGCCTACATTGAAGGTTTCCTTCGATAGTGGCAAAGTAAACTTCCATCTGAAACAGAATGGGCTTCAAGTATGGTATTTGACATATATTACAGATGATAAACAGCAAAACATGGTTAGGGGAAAAATGTTTCTGGTATCTGATTTCTCCAGCCTCACATTCCATCTGATGCTCAAAGAACAGAATTGCTGACAGGAATTTATTAGGAAGGTTTGTAAGGTACTATGAATAAGAAATAGATTTTTATTTTTCAAGTCAAACCATACCATGTATGCTATGTACGTAGGCAGCATACCTCTTATCACTCATGCTAGAGATAAACAAGAGGAATAGCTATTTCTATCTTGCTTTGCTTATCAGTGCACTCACTGTCAAGAGATAAACGTGCTGGATGCAATGCATTCCTGGCATGACCCAACTAAGGCTATTCTTATATTAATAATAAGGAAGCAAGATCTGCTATTTTCAATACGATGACTTACTATTACCAGTCTTAATGTTATCAATATTAAAATCAACTACAACTACAACTACAGATTTTTATATCTTATACCTTAAAACTGAAAAAACTAAAAATGAATACCATTTTCAGTACTATTTCAATTGATAGCAGAAAGATTTCAAGTGTTTTCCTATAAATGATTTACTTACTAGTAAAATGTATTGCAAAAGAATATTTCCCAGTAGCGATTTTGGGCTTCTGGTTAAGCACAGTGAAGTGATGTGATTCCAATCTCAGTTACATTTTAACTGAGCTCAGGAAAGTAAGGTCCCCATATTTTCATTAAAAAACCAAAAAATAGATAGATTTATTACTACTTAAATGGGGCATAAATAATCCGATTTCCCCTCACATGTGTTGTAAGCAGCCAACAACCCCTCCTTCCAGTAGTAAGAGTAGGGGGAATTGTTATCCTTTGCAGTCCCTGGGTCTTAGGAGAGTGATTCAGGCACTATAGGGTTGGCAGCAACCACACTTTCCTTCCTTTCTATGTTGTATTGGAACACCCATTACAACCAATGGATGAGCTCTTAAGTTATGAATTCTTTGCTAGATCTAGTTAAAATATGAGCCAGTGAAGACCCTAAGAGACAACCTATTTTAATGAAAATATCAAACTTTACATCCTAAACCAAACAAGACTGAACATGTCTTCACAGTTTTCTCTTCATTGTCAAGCCTATTCATTTTGCAGTAACATATAAATAGTAATATCTGCAATAAAAGCAGCATGATGTTCTTCTGTATAAAATCACGTTGACAAACAAAATGTTCCTACAATTCTAGCAACAATATAAATTGGGCTTTGTGAGAAAACATCAGACTCAACTGCAAACTAGTTTATGAAGTGTTAATGCTAGATCAATTAGTTTGAATTAGAGTGACAAAACATAATTGATTTTTCAGTATTTAGAAAATATTCACCTTGATCAACTCATAGTTCATGTGGCTGAAGATGACTGCATGAAGTTTCTGAGACCTATATTTCTATTGTGAATAATCTCTTCTTGAAACTGACAGATCAAGGGATTTAAAACATGTTCCCTTATATTGAACATTTCCATTGCCAATGCCGTCTATACACTGTAAATAATGATAAATATATAAGAGCGGATAAGTGAGTGGCTCAGGCTTTAGGGCAAATTTCAAGCCAACAACTAGATATTCACCTGATAAAGAAATATTCGTAGGCTCATGTACTTGAACTGGGTGTACAGAAAAACACTGTCAGACTCAGTGGTGTCTTAGAAATACATCTTCTATGCAAACACTAAAGCAGAGAAATCTCTCTGAGTGATTTGAAGCAATATTTAATATCACAGTCTTTACAAGAACAAATAATTACCTGATGTGGGTGACTTGCAGCGATCCTCTTGTACTGTTGTACCTTCATTAATATCACAAAGACCAGCTGTGAAATACAAAGTACATTTTTAAATTTCAAACAGGCCAGTTTACATTTTATAATGCTGCATAAAAGTCCCAACACACACACACACACAAACATTCCAAGAGAGGAATAACTGATTCTTCTAACTACAAGTCTTAATAAGTAAGCTATAAAGTCACTTTGATTCCTTCCCATATTTTAAGCTATAACTTCAATAATTCCTGACTATTGCCCATGTGAGCTGGAACTGATGATCAAAGCAAGGGCACCTACTTGCCTAATTATTTGCTGTACTTTTACAGTGTTAATTTAGAAAAAAGATGGTCATGAAGATCCAAGGAAAGAAATAATATATGTGCACAAAAAGTATTTTTAACTGCAGAGTTTTAAACTGTGTCATTCCTATGTAAGTTTAAGTGGACATGATTGATTTGTACTAAGAATGAGACACACTCATTAGGTGTATCATAAAGTAGATTTTAAATAAATTTAAGTACCAAACCATTAAAATTAAGCAATAAAATTTTCAAAGATCTATACACATAAGATTGATACAGACTCGCAAATACAATGTAAATTAAGAAACACTGTATTAGTGCAACTAAAATATTAGAAGAGGTATGAAATAGGTACATAACCTGAAAGAACAATGGAGTGGTAACTTCACTGGACTATAAACACATTGTAGTGTTTACTGAAGCTTTCCTTTTAGCTCAACAACTAACCCATGCCAATGGCAAATCAATTTATGTGCCTTCAAGTCGCTGGTCAACATGAATTTCATAAGGTTTCCTTAGGGAAGGAAAACTCAAGAGGTAGTTTTGCTAGTTTCTTCCTCTAAAATATAGTCTATAACACCTGAAATTTGCTGATGGTATTCCATCCAAGTCTTTACTAGATCTGACTCTGATAACAGCTTCCAAAATCAGATAGGATCTGGGTAATGAATAATAACTAAACTAGTAACAACGATTTCATGGTATCTCATACTGCACACCTATTCAGTGGAAGCATGATTTATTAAATAAATAACCAGCATGTTCGTTATATCATTAGTGTAATAGTGATAACTGGGGGGGGGGGGAGACATTATTAAAGAAGTGTCTCAATTCTGGTAGTGTTACAGCTTTCCCATGTGCATTCAGCATTACCATAAGGACTATGACCAGACCTCTTTTCTTATTTCTACTGCAACTCTCCTAATAGCACCAAGTACTGTATTTGTGAAAAGACAGCTAAAACTGTTCAACTATGGGCAACATATTTCTGTCCAAGCCTATCTTTAACTCTTTAATTCACAGTTATTTCTGTTTGAAGAATAAAGAGGACTAGGTAAACCACTGTTATGAGCTCATGGATAATCTGTGAAAATCTGTGCCAGTGCAAGAAATGTTGAGGTCAAAATTCCCTTGCAGAAGAAGAATCAACAAAGCAAAAGCTTCTGATAGAGGAAAGGTCATGGGGAGGCAATTTGTGATGGTGTGAGTGGATATACAGTATATGCCCTTGTCTCATATCTTTACTTGGAACATACACAACTGTGTTCAAGAACACAGACTTTTGCTTGCCATAAGGTCCGGGATGTTCTCTTAATTTCATTCGCTATGGCCTTAATAAAATTAACTAACTAGAAGATGAGAAAGAAGCAGATGGTTTAAATATTTTTTCTATACAGAGGTCTCTACCATTTGTCACTACCTTCTCAATATGTTAGATCTCTGTGCATTTCTGTACAGCTCTGTGGATTTTTATACTGCTTCACAATTAAATAGAGAATAGCCACTGATTGCATTTCTTCTTGGAACAGTTAAGACACATGAAACTGAATTTCGACAGCACATTGCCTAATACTGGGTCATTTTGTTTCCCTGGTGTCACCATTTGCAATTCCACCTTTTATAGTATTGGTCTATCTGCAGATGCATCTTGAAAAGCATTAAGTTCACTTTTCTAAAACTGTGTAAGGAATAAGTGAAATGTGCTTTGAAAAATCATCACAAGTACTGTAGTTGACCTCTCTTTGGAACATAAATATAAGGTGATATGAACATTTGACAAGCAAGTGATTGATAGTACAGTAATTACTTGACAGCCCTAAAGATGGAATAAAATGTATGATTCTAAGTCATGCCAAGCATTCTCGCACGTACAGTTGGGTTTCAGAACCTGTCTCCTGCAACTCATACACCCATCTGTAAGGAAGGAGGTTTGCAAGAGCAGCCACTGATTGACATCAACAACAATGCTGGTAGTCAATAATGTTTAAAAGTAACCATGGATTTCCAACACTGCAAGAATAGTACTTTTGTTTGCTAAATAATCTACTAGAAACAATGTAGCGAAGGATTAGGAAACACAACTAAGTATAAACAAGTTTATGACCATCACAACTGGTCTGAAGGTTTCATAAAAGTATAAAAGAGTCATATCCTTTTAGAAAAATATTGTCTCACAGTGCTGTAAAACTGTGGGAAAGTTCTAGGCCAAGATCACCACAGATGTGAATAAACAGAGGTGCCAGTTATCCTTTCAGCATAAAACGATTTTGACGCCCCCTAACAACTTGCAAGTAGATGTTGGTCTTATGGCAGACACAGCTGGACCAATACTAATGATGAAGTTTTCCTCCCTTAACTGTTTGCTGACTATAAAGATGATGGGCATGTTTTAACGTTATGTACACCTGACCAAAACTTTGCCTTTTGTGCTCCCCTCAAACCTACCTCTTTTTCATCATACAGTTAGCAAGACTTTGTTGTCATTTGATTTTTTGTTCCCCTAACGGTGTTGTTTTAGACAAATTCTGGTTAAATAAGCTATCAACTTCACTACTTCATAGTTTGCTTTATTTAGCTAACTAGAGCCTGTTTTTAATCAGTGTATGTTGTTCAAACAATCATAAATGAGCATTGGTGAAAAACTTGCAAAAGTGTTTGGAATTCTTTTCTAGTGTTGTTGTTCTAATATATTGTCAAAAGCAGGAAGGCTAACAGTTAAAAACAAAGTTAAGAAAGGTTTAGGTTTTAGTTGGTGTTCTTCAGTAAAGACTTGCTTATTTTCCAAAGACAGAAAGGTTTCTGTCATTTGTTAGTTTTTGTGATGTTTTATATAAATGAAATGTTCTGAGCTGCTGTAGCTGATAAAGTATGATGCCTACTGACATGACCTGAACCTACCTGCTGTTATACGATCAAGGGAGCGGCTCCTAAGTCTCAGATTTTAGCCTTGTAATCTCGGTACTGAGATGATTAGCACAGGTAATCATTAATCCAAAATCCAAAGAGTCACAAGTTCCCCCCTTTTAAACCTGTTATGCATCCAGACATAGTAACTTTAGCACATGCAATGTTATGATACACATTTATTCATTTTATTTATATAAATATGTGTATTTTGCCCTTAACTCAAGGATCCCTCGCTGCTTGCAATAAAATCAATTGAAAAAAAAACAACATTTTACTAAAGTTTTTAAACATTAACATATACTAGTTTCTTAATTAAAACAGACAAATTAAGACTGGTTTAAAAACAGAAAAGTGCAATTAATAATAAAGTAGCAACACTGATAAAGACAGCAACCACTGAAATAAAATGCAAATGTGTGTAGAATTCCTTTGCAGACTTGTCAAAAGAGGGAAAAGTGCAATGAGATGAGTGGCTAAAAGTAGAAACTAACAATGACAACTGTGAAGATGTGTGTCAAGTTCCTTATTTATGGATTTAGCTAACCAGAGAAAACAACTCAGAAGCCCCCTCCTTCAGATATAATCTGATGCTCTGATGAGTTATCTAGAAAGACTGGATCCTGAGAGTAGATCCAGAATCTCAGTATGGATGGGTGGCAAGTTGTATCAGTAAGTCAATGATTGCACAAATCTCAGTAGCTCCACTCTCCATGACAGATTAAATGAGAGGACCCTATAAGTGAAGACCCAAGGGATTTCGTCTGTAATTGCTGTACATGTCTTGTAACAATAGTATGCCAAATAACAGTATATCATTGCATAAAGCTTGTATTTTAAAATATATCAGAAATAAAAACTTAACAGAAAAGGGCAAAATAAAATACATTTCAGGATGAAGGAAAGCATATAACTTAATCAAGCCAGATTGCAAACACTTCATTGTTATGAGATGACTTACTTATATAAGAGGTGCGAAGTTGTTTCACAGACTCTGAATATAAGCTAGCAAGGCCACACATGCAAGAAGCCACAGCCAGCATGCCTTAATGAAGCAATGAGAAAGGAAACACAAAGACACCAACAAAGAATGTTTGGAGACAGGAAAATATGCTAAAAAGAAACTTGTCGATTTGGAAAAGGTTCCTACATATGTTCTTTTCATAACATTGTTTTCCTTTAAAAAATGCAGTTCTCTAAGAGTCACAGAATACATTTTGGATTGCATTCTGTACAAACATAACACAGCTTTGTCTGTGTTTTACAGTCATCCCTCACTACAATTTACATAATGAAACAGGTTCCCACTGAACCTTTACCTGGCATGGATAAGCAAAGAATAGGTGCAAACTTTATCGTCACTCTTGCCTGTGGTCGGTGCAGCTCAACAACTACAGAGTTGTGCACTGCAGTCATTTATCATGCTACCTAGTCCCAGGTTACTTCCCATATATTTGTTGTCTCTCAACAACCAGACAAAAAAAAAAAAAAGATTTAACCCATTTGTGCACACACCCAGAAAATAAACTGTGAAACATGAAAGAACCTTTTTGTTGATACTACTCACAAGAAATGAATGACAAAACACATTCTTTTTGCAAGCTAAATATCTGATTCAATTAATTGTGAATGGTATTATTATTATAAAATGAAAAATACAGTTAATCACTGCTAGTGTGGGACTGCCTAGAAAAAAAATAGGCGAAAAGGAAAGGAGAGGAAAGGAGAGAGAACTAATTGCTATCTCTTCAATAAATATAGGTAGTAAAATATGGACAACACTTCAGATACTGCAATTCAAATATGTAATGATTTTGCAGCATTCCATGTAACTAGATGTCATTTATATTTTTGCGTATTGAGAGATAAAGTTGAACACAATGGATTGCCTCTTAATACTGAAAAAAACTTATATGATGCATTTACATTGAAAGGGGATTTTTTTTCAAACAATTACACTCATTTTACATTGGTATCTGAATTAACATCATATCAATTACACCAAATCCTAAATCCTATTGGCTGTTAGAAGTAAAAAGACCAACAATATATGGAATTTTATAGGTGTTGAATAATCATTTAGCAGTTGACTCAATGGCGCTAAGTGGGGCTACAAAATAAGATTGATGTATATAAGCCTCACCAGAATGAGGTGAAATGCCCATTCCTTCCTCTCCCACCTCCTTATTCTTGTTTTGAGCTTGGGAGAGAAGGAAACAGTGCATTAATTTCCAAACATCCCATTTTTACCCACTCCATCAAAAACACTTCCCTTACTTGCCCCTTTTCTACCTTTCATAACTCATCTGCTTAACCTCCTTCTTTCTTTAGCTTACTGATTCTCACATGGGTCTCAGTAAATGTTCCTGGGTGAAACACTCCAATATTCAGTTTCTTGGTTTACAGAGGAGGCTTTACACAGTTTCTACTGCAGAACACTAGATGGCCATTTAAAACCCAATCATCTTTCCTTCCCATCTTGCAATAATTCCTTATTACTACGTACTGGTCTGAAATGTTTGGCCTTGGAATAAAATATCATATTCTAGGAACAATGTAAAATAAATGAAGATTCCAATAGTTATTTGCATTCATTAAAATATCTGATGACAACATTCAAAAATAATGACATATTCATTTATTATTGCAATCCTCATCTGAACGCAATGGACAATTATTATTATAAATCATTAACAGTATTGTTATAAATTAGTATTGCTCTGAAATGCTCTTAAATTGCTATATGGGAGGAAGATATTTCTTTGGAGAAAAATATTTTTTCTGAATCTGCAAAATTGTGCTTAGTGGTTATCAGTACAGAAAAGTAACAAACTAAATAGAATAGTTGAAGTACATGTAATCAGAAAGGGAAGACACTGGGTGGTGTGCATGCATGTTCCTTCAAGTCACCTGACAACCTATGGCAGCCCCTATTGATTTCATATAGTTTTCTTAAGCAAGGCATAATCAGAGGTGGTTTTGCTCGTTCCTTCTTCCAAAGCATGTCCTACAGTGATTGGAATTTTTTGACAGTTTCCCATCGAAGTACTGTACTACCTACATCTGACTCTGTTTAGTTTCCAAGATCAGATAGGCTGTCACCTTTAAAGTATTTGGGGAGATACGTTGAGTGATACAGTGAAGTAAGGACTTCAGAAGTCATTGTACAATAAATTGTGAAGCAGAATGCTAAAATACAGCAGATCTCCCCAATCTAGAGTTCTTCAGATTTTTTTATTGAGATGAGAATCATGTAGTTCTGCAGCAATTACGTGACTGGAACTACCCGCATCACTAGCCAGTTTAGCCAGTGGTGATGATTGTGGGGAGTTGCATATGAACATCATCTGGCAGATTTCATGACTTCCACCTGTTTACATTCGCCAGCATTCCTGAGTACTGGCCATGCTGGGTTGCACTGATGAACTGTCTAAAACATATACCAGATGGCAATGTACCACAACTTCACCCAGTGATTAGCAGTAGACTGTGACAGCCTTTACAGATTCTTAGAAACAATATTCTGTAAATTGTTAGGCTTAAATACAATTGTTAGTGCCAATTAGAAGAGGTTAGTTCAAGTCTTGTTAAGTCAACATATCTATAAAACTAATTAATTATGTGGATTTATTCTTGTTGGGATTAACAGTAGGTACAGAGATGTTGATTTCCTTGTTATCTTCAAGTAAAAGCTAGTCATCTACATGTACATACATTTACCATCAGGCAAGTGGAAGAGCAGTACACAATTTAAGGGTTTAGTCTTACCTCCGGATGGTTGTCTACTTTTACGTGGAGATCGAGGTTCTCTCCTGTATGGATCATTAGAACCATATAACTCAACGGTGCCAAGATTTAAGAGTGTGGTCTTTTGGAGGTAATCAACCAATGCGATACCATTACAATTGCCAAAAACTACTCTGAAAGAAAATTTGTTGGAAAAAAAATGATTCCAATGAATGTCTGATATTCAGTCATATTCTTACATTATTCATTTATTTAATGAGAAGTGCATGATTTTCACTTGATGAATGCTAAAAATCTGAAACTTACATTTAAATAACCCTCTGAAATGAAGATTTACATTGTAAATGTATTTTAAAATACTTGATTGTGGAGAAAACAATTCTATATAACTTATAAGATATCCAAAGACACCAGATAATGCAAAAATAAAGAATGCCACTGCACACTCAACAACAAAATATATAAAATTCTGATTCTGCGTTTCAATAAAAATAGAATATACAAATTTACTTTCAGATTCATTTAATTTGCTTTAGAAAAATATAGGAATTGAAATAAAAACAGAGAGTTAATTACTATACATTTAAGGAGATGTGTTATGGTAAGTTTTCCGCTGAGAGTTTTCCAGAATGGGAAACCTTAATATATACAGTATTAATTAATTTGAATGAACAAAACCAATTTGAAACTAGTCAAATCAAAAAGTGTTATTTTAACAAGTCTTCTGTCCCCACTAAAATTTAAGCAACATAAAGAAGCTGTATGAATTAATTTGTCATTTTCAAGTTTAGTTTTGCATTTACTTGAATGTTTAAACTACTGTATATATAAAATCAGATATTTTAATTGAAAACAGAGAGATTTAACATGTAAATCTAAAATGGACTATTTTGCTTTTGTTTGCTAAACCAAATTCAAATACATATGCTAAATCGGATTTTGAATAAAGGAAATGGGAAAATATGCAATTCTCGATTTCAGGTTTCCTAAAAACCACATCACCATACCTTTATTCTTTTTAGTATATACTTATGAATTAGTCAATCTCATTTATAAGTCAAGGGGGGCAAAACTATGGGGGGCAAAACTATGGATTTGCTATAACCATGGATCAGTCAAAGACAAAATGTGTGTTACAATAAACCATTTCCTCCCTTTTAAAAACTGCATTGAGGGAATATACTTAGGAAGAACTAAAGAGAGCATTTAATTATTTGAAAAATAAGCAGTTATAATGGGGGGCATAAATTGTATTGTTTCCTTTAAAAGATCTATTGCTGTACAAGACGAAAATCTAAAGGAGAAAATAATGGGAATGCAGCTTGGAAAAAAGTGGGGGTAGAAGACCTGTCTAGTGCAAAGGCAGCATTTAAAGGAAGAAGCAAATAGATCTCCCAGCCCATTACTCTCCCTTGCCCAAACAATTGAAAGAAAGGCAGTCCTCCTTCTTCTCTCCTTTGCCTTCTTTTTCAGGTTGAGCTGCATTCAGCAGCAACACAAGGAAGCCTGAAAAGTGCAGAGCATCCACTATTTTGGGTGCTTGAGGTGAAGCAGACTGGCAGCTGCCATTTTTAATAGGATTTACAGTACTGCAAAAAAAAAAATCTGCATAGAAAATACAGCAGCAATTTTAATAGGGGCTTTTACAGTAGGTTCCTATTAATTATGGCCACCTCAGGTGCCCAAAATGGTGGTGCACTACATTCTTTGGGCTTTCCTACATTGCTGTTGAATGCTGCTTGGGAGAGGGAGAGGGAGAGGGAGAGGGAGAGGGAGAGGGAGAGAGGGAGAGGGAGAGGGAGAGGGAGATATATATATATATATATATGTGGAAGAAGGAAGGCGCCCTTCTATTCCTAGTCTGGGGAAGAGAGGGGTGATGGGGCTGGAGTGTTGCTTCTACACTGTGTCAAGAGCATTCTCACCTATACCTCTTGTCACCACATTCACACTGGATCCCTATTCCAGCACTGACTTATGTATAAGTCGATCCATTATTTGG